>NW_020954710.1:14672275-14725757 GCF_900497805.2 Vombatus ursinus
TGCAGGTTGTCTCCCCTGTTAAATTGGAAGCTTCTTGAGGGCAGGGACTGTCTTCTGTCTCTTTTTGTATCCTCAGGTTTAGCACAGTACCTGGCCACATGGTGGGTGCTTACTAAATGTTTATTGAATTGAATTGAGTCCTCTCTCTGTGGGAAAAGTTGGTATAAGCAGTGTAGGGTCATGCAAAGAGGAAAAAAACAAGCATTTATTGAGGGCCGGGCACTGGGCTAGGCATTTTACAAATATTATTCAATCTGATCTTCACAATATGAGGTAGATGCTATTATCCCTTTTCTGTAGATGAAGTAACTGAGGCAAGCAGGGCCAAGTGACTTGCCCAGGGTCACACAACTAGTAAGTATATGATGAAGAATTTGAACTCATATCTTTTTGACTCCTGGGCAAGATGGTTCAGTGAACAGAGTGCTGTCCCTGGAGTCAGGAAGACTCATCTTCCTGAGTTACAATCTGCCCTCAGACACTAGCTATGTGACCCTGGGCAAGTCACTTAACCTTGTTTGCCTCAGTTTTCCCATCTGTAAAATGAACTGGAGAACGAAATGGCCAACCACTCCAGTATCTTTGCCAAGAAAACCCCAAATGGGGTCATGAAGAGTCAGATATGACTGAACAATAACTTCCTAACTTTAGGCCCAGCACTTTATGCACTGTGTGGCACCTAGAAACCTCTAATGCAAAAAGAACTAGATTTGGAGTCAGAGGACCAGATCCAAATTCTACTACTTACTACCTGTAGGGCCACAGTGAAATCACTTAATTCCTTTGAGCCTTGGCTCCCTCATCTGTAAAATGAGAGATTTGAACTAGATGATCTCCAAAGTGTTTTCCAACTCGAAATCCCTGGTCCCAAATGTAGGACTTATGTGGAGTTTAATTGCTTATAGTCACAGAAGACATAATGGAAAACTACAATAATACTTTTTCAAAAATCTGAACCTGTGATTTCATTGGGATAAGGAATTCCTGGTGTGGAAACTGCTTCCACTGGTGCAAATTAGTGACTCATCTGTAATTTAGTCTTGTGAGACCTATTTAATTGCTATGAGAGTGAGTAGGGTATTCATCAACTCTGTGACTTGTTTATATTAACATAGCTAGTCCATGTCAGAATCAGGACTTGAACCCAGGTCTTCCTAACTCCAAGGCTAGCCCTGTATCCATTGTACCATAATGCCTCTCCCATGAATAGTGATAGCTTATATAATAATAATCATAGTAGAAGTAGTAGATAACACTTTTAGAGCACTTTCAGACTTGCAAAATAATTTACAAATACTCTCATTTTGTGCTTACAACTTTGCAAGGTATATGCTATTACTAGGTCCATTTTGCAAGTGAGGATATGGAGGCTGAGAGACCAAGTAACTTGTCCAAGGTCACACAGTCAGTGACTGCCTAAGGTGGGCTTTGAACTAAGGTCTTTCTGACTCTTTGTCCAGTGCTTTCTCTACTACCCCAAGCTACCTCTTTCTGGGACCATCACTACAAGAAAGGAATCCTTTAATTCCTCCCTATTCAGCTCTATCCCATTCACCAAAGTGGTCGTTCCAAATCTTCTCTTCTCTTCTCAAGCTTCCTATACCAGCCCTTCCTCACCATAGTACAAGGTAATTGGCACAGGTATTGTTATCCCCATTCTACAGATGGGCAAATTGAGGCTGAGGTAGTTACTTATTGGGGGGGGAAGGGGGATGCCACTGAAAAAGGGAGTTTCCTTACCCTGGAATTCCCTAAACTAAATAAATCTCTACATGCTATAGTTAGGAAGCATCTGAGCTGAGATTTGAACTCTAGTCTTCCTGACTCCACTTCATGCAACCTTCCCAAGCTGCTTCTCAATTGTCTATTTTATTTTTCTGCATATTCCTCACCCACCTGAGAATCAATCAAACTAAGGAAGAATACATGTTCAAACAACAATGACCGTTGCTTTATTAATTAACATGTATAAAGGACACAATACAACCAGACTTTTGAAATTGTTCCAGACTTTGGCTTCAAGAAAATGTATATGTATGAATAGCAAGAACAAGGCTGGCAAATATAGCCACCCAGCACTTGTCTAGCCTTCTGTTCTCAAGAACAGAATGAAGCATCTTTTCTGTTCCTTAAAGGGGCTGGCACAGAACCACAAAGAAAAACTCTTTAAATTAATATTTGACACCTTCCACTATCTCAGCACAAACTATCTCTCCAGCATTGTCTCCCAACCTCACTCTTTCAGGATCCTCTACTCTGCCAAACTGGCCTACCCTTCATTCTCTAAATATTCAAATACTCCACAAATGTTCTTATCAGATGCCTCATAGTGGCATGTATATGGCCTTACATTCTCAAAGGCTATGTCAATGGAGGGCAACTTTTGCTAAGTCCTACCATATTGGAAAGGTTTAAAGTAAGGATGGAACTGGTGATGGATGAACTATATGGTTTTTAGCTGAGCCTCAACCTAGTTAAGTCTGGCTGATTTTTCAGTACATCAGTGAAATATATGGAAAAAACCACAGTCTTCAAGTCTTCTTAAGAGAAGAAATCTGTGCCCCTTCGCATCCCACAAAGCCTTGTTTGAATCACTTTCTCTCTTCACTCATAAATCAATTCTCCCCAATACCAAAAGGATTGTGACTAGTCTGTTATCCACCAGCAATAGTAATCACCACTTCATTCAATTCAATAAATATTTCAGCAAATTTTAGCTAGGCTAGTGCTTAGATCATGAACGTATGATTGATCATCAGCTCCTCCTATATATGATAGGCAATGTGGTGTGGTGATAGAGAATTGGTCTCAGAATGAAGCAAGACGTGAGTTCAAATCTTCCACCTGATACATATTGGATGCATAAGCCTAGACAATCCATTTAACCTCTCAGAGCTCTAAGCAGCTCTCAAAGATCATAAGTTATAAAGAAGGTACCTACTGGTGTTAGTAGAGAGAGCTTCTTGGCCTGGGAGTTACCTATAACAAGGAAATCACAAGTCCAGTCCCTACCCCTGTTTAGTGTGTGTCTGTGAATACATGTATATGTATATATATATGTGTATATTTGTGTGTATGTGTGTATATATACTCACAAATATACATACACACATTATAGCTATAGATAGATAGATAGATAGATAGATAGATAGATAGATAGATAGATAGATAGATAGATAGATAGATAGATAACACAGGGTGCTGTGTTAAGAAATAGAGACAGAAAGAAAAAAAATAAAATGTTCCCTATCCTTAAGAACTTTACATTCTATTAGGAGCTAGGAAGGATTCAGCACATACAGAGATAAGTATTTAAAGAAGTAAGTGATTCTAATGACAAGGGGATCAGGAAAGGTTTCAAGGAAACTTGAGTTGAACTTTTAAGGAAAAATAAAGGCCCCTGAGAGGCAGAGGTAAAGGAGTACATTCTAGACATGGGGTATGATTTCTTCAAATGTATAGAGGCAAGAGGTAGAATGTCAAGTTCAGGAAATAGCTTTTCAACTCTAAGAGACAGATGTTGCATGCATAAAGGGACAACACATGATAAGGCAAGAAAGGTAAGGTGAGAGTCAGATTGTGAAGAGCCTTAAATGCTAGGTATTCGTATTTTATCCAAAAGGCAATAGTGAGTCATTGAAGATTTTTGAGCAGGGAAATAAGGTGGTCAGGCACATTGCCTTAGCAAGAGTCACCATGATGTGTGGAGAATTGAATGAATATGTAGGGTAGAAGCTGAAAAAAAGAGATAATATTATCTCAGACTTGAAAGGGATTCTATGGACCTTCTATTCCAAACTGTATAAGAGCAAGAGTGTCTCCTACAATATACACAAGTAATCAACTAGCCTTTCCTTGAAGACCTTTAGTGAGGAAGGAACCAGACAGCTAGGTTGCACAGTGGATAGAGCACCAGGCCTGGAGTCAGGAAGACCTGAGTTCAAATCTGACCTCAGACACTTACTAGCTATGTAAGCCTGGGAAAGTCACTTGACCTCTGCCTGCCTCAGTTTCCTCAGCTGTAAAACAAGAATAATAACATTCATCTCCCAAAGTTGTTGTAAGGATCAAATGAGATAATATTTGTAAAGCACTTAACACAGTGCCTGGCACATGATAGGCGCTCAATAAATGTTTATTCTCCATTCCTACTATTTCCATGAAACAATTTCTCTGTCCCATCAAATCTGACTTTGCCTTTTTGCAACTTCTACAAATGGCTTAAGAAATGTGCATTATGAAGGTTATCGCAATAGTGCAGCTGAGGGGAGACAAGGGTCTGAACAAGGGAGATGGATATGAGAGCAGAGAGAAAGGGACAGATGCAAGAGATGTTGTGGAGGTAGAATCCACCTGACCTGTGATCATATGCCAGAAGAATGGTTTCTGAAACTACTGCAAAACCCAGAAGAGAATGTGGAACTTCTCATAGAAATGGCAGTTTTATTCTTCCCCTCTCCTCAAGTGTAATAGGATTTACAGGTGGAGAGAACCTTAAAGGAATTCATAGAATAATAGGGTTTAAAGCTTGAAAGATCATTGTCATCTAGTCCAACCCATTTTCTTTACAAAAGAGGAAACTAAGGCCCAGAAAGGTAAAACAGGACTTGCCCAAGATCTTGAACCCAAGGTCTACTAGTTCAAAGTCTAGTCTTTTTTCTACTCTAACATTATTCCAAACCCCTTACTTTACAAAGGAGGAAATTCAAAGTCGTTCAGTGAAAAGAAAACTAGACTTGGAGTCAAAGGACCTGAGTTCTAATCCTATCTTTATTATCTGTGTAATTTTGGACAGATCACTTAACCTCTCTAGGCCTCCAATGCTGATCTAAAAAAAATGAGTTGATTGAAATATATGGTCTCTAAGATCCTTCCATCTCTAACTGTGCTCCTAAGAGTTTGTTTGAAACCCAGACTGGGGAGGAAGCTTGTCCAAGGTCACATTAGTAGCATGTAGCTGAGGTTAATTTAACCCCAATTTCCCTGCCTCTAAATCCATTTTTTTCCCTTCACACTGTGCTGCCTCTGCTGGCAAACCTACAAGGTAATAAAAGTTCATACAATGGAAAATTTTGCCTGTTACTTTTATATAGTACAAGGTTGATTCATAGAGCAAGTCAAAAAACTCTTTCTTCTGAGATTAAAATAATCTTATGTCTTTAGGATGAAGTTAATGTTCTCAAATGCAAAAAAACCTTTCCATTCTGGGCTTAGCTAAGATAACCCAGGGAAAATAGAAGAGATGAGGAATAACTTCAAGACCCAAATTATGAAATCTCAATTTACTGCAATCAACTCAGCATTGCTAGGTTGTTGGGCAAATTGACCCTCCCTAGAGAGGAACACACTTTCCTTTGGTCGCCTAAAGTGTAATCCCTAGCCCAGGCACTGCTCCCCTCCCCTCTCCAGGACTTATTCAAATTGATTTGGGATCTATGGTGTGGATGTTGCTGAGGTCTGCCCAACCAGGGACATCTGTGTTTCCATAGCTACTAGCAGAAAGAGGAAAGTGTGCCAAAGGGAACGAAGAGCAGCAGAACGTCTCCAACGACCAAGGGAAAAAAACTGCTAAAAAAAATTCTGAAGTAAACACACCCACAGTACACAGCAATATATTTCACAGTCTTTTTTTTTAAAAGATACAAATGCAATACATACCCATGGGGCTCCTCTATATCCTGCACAGTGCCTTGTAGATAACAGGTGCTCAGGATATTAATATATTTGTTAATTCCTTCAATAAGTATTTATTAATCACCTACTGTGTGCAAGGTACTTTGTCCATCTCTGAGTATAAAAATATGAATGCAATATAGCATAGAATTTCAGTGAGCCTAACCCCTACCAGAACAAGGATCCTCTCCATACCTTTCCCAGCAAGTGAGCATCAGCCTCTTCTTGAAGACCTAGTGACTAGGAATCCACTGCCTCTCAAGGCAACTCATTCCATCTTTAGACAGTTCTCATTGTTAGGAAGTCTTTGATGACAAAAATCCAATACTGGCTTCTTAGCATTTTGATCCTTTGCTCCTGCTTCTGTCCCACTGGGACCAATCAAATCATGTCTATTCTTTCTGCCATCATGATAGCCCTTCAAATGTTGAATTAGATCCAATAAAATTTTTGAATTCCAGAACTCCTCCTCAAATCTCTGCCCCCCTCCCCCAATTGGCTTCTACAAAGCAGTCTGACAAGAAATGGATGCTATTTCTAGATTCTCAATGTCTGTGAGTATGGGTGTCTTATTTGTCTTTGACTCTCCCTCCCTAAAAATGGTATGATCAGACATTGATCTAGGAGCTTGATATATCCTGTGAGAATAAAGCTCTCTCCACCCTTAGCCCCATCCCCTCACCCAGTCACTGACTGGGATCTGATGACTTGGTGTTGAAAGCAGTCTGCCTGGCATAATGTAAAAAGAAAGACTGTCATTTTGGGTTTATTCATAATATGCCTTGAGCTGACTTCCCAGGCAAATGTGTGGCAGATTTCTTGATTAGACCCTCACATCCCTTTCTTTGGTCATCTTAGAAGAAAAGTGAGCTTGCCTCCCCATTGAAATTCCACTATTTAATGTGAGGGAAAAGTAATATCTTGGTTATCTATTTCTCCCTGCTTCTTCCTCCAATAATCAATTAGTTCTCCAGGTCTTAAAGTGAAAACTTCTGAGTATTGGGAAGTGGGGGAGGGCAGAAAGGCCTTGGTCCTCCTTTTTGATCTACCAGTATAGGATTAATCAAAATCACTGCCCAGTGTGATGTTAAGAGTTTCAATAAGAAATTGGGCCTGGAAACACAGGGAGCAAGAATTTTCTTTCCCTACTTCCTAACATATATAAAAAATACCCTTTGAGTCTGTGAGGTTGGTTTTTTTTCAATATCCCCTGTACAATATACGATCATTCCTGTCTCCTCACCTTTATATATACTGTTTCTCCCAACTAGGAATGCCTTTCCCACTCTCCTGTGCCCATCTAAATTCCACCTCTCCTTCTAAGCCCAGTTCAAGTATCATATGTGACACTATTTATCTTCCCCACTGCCTATCACAGTGCTCTACATGAGATAAGTTGTTAAACGTCTGTCATATTGCATTGCATCACATTGCATTGCACTGAATTGAATTGTACCATGTAATTTGTTTCAAGACTTTCTACTTAAAGCTTTTCCTGATCAGTCCACCCCAAGCTAATTTCTATCTTGAGGTACAGAGACTGGGGATTTGGAATCAGAAGACGTGGTTTCATATCCCAGCTCTGTTGCTTTTGATCTGTAGTGGTAGTAGTAGCAGCAGCAGCAGCAGCAGTAGTAGTAATAGTAGTACTGCTGCTGCTGCTGGCAGTAGTAGTAGTAGTTGATGATGATGATGATGATGATGATGATGATGATGATGATGTTGTAGGCTGGATTTGAATTCAGTTCTTCTTGACTCCATGTCCATCACCAATATGGACTTAAGCCAATGACAGCCTTAGACAAGAGACATTCCACAAAACTCTCCAGATACTCTAGAACCCTAAGGGGGAGATACAGAATTCTGGCTCTGGGAGAATAGGCCAAAGTAATATCATGAGTTAAGTTCAAAATCCTCTCCCTAGGATTCAAGGTCCTACACAACCTTCCCTTCCAGTCTAATATTACTCCCATTGACATGCTCCAGTCAATCCAGATGGCCCTCTACCTGCTGAATGCACACTGTACCTCTATACTGCTGTGTCTTTGCTCAATTTGTTCACTTTGCCTTTAATGTCCACTCTTCCTCCTTTTCCCTGTTAAATTCTTTTTTTTTTTTTTTTTTACTTTTTTGGTTAGGCAATGGGGTTAAGTGACTTGCCCAGGGACAAGTGTCAAGTGTTTGGTCTGAGACCAGATTTGAACTCAGGTCCTCCTGAATCCAGGGCTGGTGCTCTATCCACTGCACAACCTAGCTGGCCCCTGTTAAATTCTTTAAAGCCCAGTTCAAATTATACTCCTTTCAGAAAGCCTTACCTGATTCCCTTGCCCTCTATTTGATAATAAACTTCCTTTTAGACCTCATATAGCATTTTGTTTTGTTACTCTCCACAATGTTTGTCATGTAACAATGTATAGTGTAGCTATCTGTGCTGGTGTCTTATCTCCCTACTAGACTGTAAGCTCCTTAAGGTCAAGAACTATGGCAAATCCCAGTCAAATATTCTACACTCAACAAGTACATAATATTACATTGCATTGAACAAGTTTGTTTCAGCACCATGGACAAGGATAGTCATGCAAATGATGTGTTTGAGCAACCCTATAGCAAGGGAGAGCACTAGACCATTTGCAAAGCTATGTTGTGCTATCATTACGGACAAGTTGGAGCAGCATGTGGTGGTGAGATCAGAAGAGGAGAAGAAGATGGAGGAGAAGGAAGAGAAGGAGGAGGAAGAAAAGAAAGAAGAGGAGGAAAAGGAGGAAGAGGAAGAGGAGACCCTATCACTGATAGTTAATAAGTTAGTTGCTTAGGAGAGACATTGTTCAAGACTCTTTGATTATATCAGTTCCTTAACATGATCATTTTCTCTGTATACCTATCCAATATGCTGACCCTTGTGAAGGTAGACAGGGAAGCTCCATGCTGTGTTTGTGTTTCAGCTTCTTCTTGGTTGCCTTACATCCTGCAGTTACCATTAGCAACCCCCAGCTGTCCAGGGTTGATGAGTCTGCGGTGATAAGAACTTGATGTCACCAAGAACTGCATCTCTGAAACAATGTCTGTCTAAGACTCTGTCTCCATCAACCTCAAGATGTTTAAAAGTTCTAGAAAAACAGGAAAGAAGGCAGGATCTAAAGTCAGGAGATACAAGGTTCAATCTCAGCTCTGCCACTTACTAATTGTGCAAATTTCAGTGAATCACTTAACTGGGCCAAATAACCTCTAAAGACATGTATACAGCTCTAAATATGTGATGCTAATTGACTAATCTGCAAATAGACTAAGCTATAAGCTACCTGAGGCCAGGGACACCCATTTTGCTTCTTTTTTATCTTCTGTAGTGCTACTTAAAGTGCTAGGTACATAGTAGACTGGATATTGATCAATTAGTTGCTAGTTAACATCAACAAGAATGGCACATAAGAAGTCGGGAAGGGATGCCTTGTAGTTCAATATCACACTAGCACAGGATAAAATCAGAGAGGCTGATGAAAAGTTCTCTAAATGCCCAACCTCAAATGCACTGTCTCCTCTTTGATCTTTTCTTTGATTAAAAGCTACATGCCCAACCCAACCTAGAATCTGGACAAGGATGTCTAGGTGCCCCCATCCAAAGAGTCAAATTCACTGAGTTTTCCAGAATTGAATTTGCTGCTGGGAAACACCATCTTCTGTGTTTAATTACCTTAAATAATGGACTCTTAACTTCTTAACCTCAAACAATGAATAAACTTTACAGTCTTAATAAAAAAAATACACCTAAGGGTGGATGAAATTCTCATTCAATTTAATGGAAACACTTTGATTTTTATTGCCTGCAGGCAGGAAAAATAAATATGATACTTTTGGAGCCCCTGAGTGAGTGAATATTGGATGGATGGATGGGTGGGTGGGTGGGTGGAGAAAGAAATGAGAAAGAGGGACAGAAAGAGAGAGGATATATCTTAAGTGCTTACTGTGTGCCACAGACTCTGCTAAGAGCTAAGAATACAAATGTAAGCTAGCAAAAGAGTCTCTCCCTTCAAAGAGCTTGCATTCTAATAGGGGAAGGCAACACGTAAGAAAGCTAGAAAGGCTGGGAGGAGAAGGGGGAGGGATAACTAATGAAGCTGACAAGAAGAAGTCCAGGGACAGTCCAGATGTGAATGAGGTGAAATATGACTGGGTCCTTCCAAAACTGAGGTCTCAGAGGGGATCTCAGCTATCAGAAGAGGAGATCCTCAGGGCTTCCTCCAAGGTGGCCAAGGAGGAGGAGTTAAGGACAAACTGGATGTGAGTGAATAATATGCCTTATCTTCTCTTTCTCTGTTGCTGGAACCATGCCAGAAGGCTGATGGTTTTCATTAGCACTCACTCATCAGATGTCCCATAGTACTTTCTACTCACTACAGCCACAGACTTAACTTTTCGATTCTATTTTGTCTCTACTATTTCAAAAAATAATAATTTTTTTTAACTCTGATTAAAATAACATGGTGATCTTTTAGTCTGCTGGCTGCCTGATGGACATTTCCAACTGGACACATCATAGGCATTTCAAACTCAACATGTCCCATCATCTCCTCCCTCCACTCAAATCCACTCTTCCGAACTTCTCTATTGATGTAAAAATTGCACCATCCTTCTAGTCATGCAGGTTCTCAATCTTGGTGTCATCCTCTGCTTCTCACTCTCCCTTACTCCTATTCAGTTGCCAAATCTTGTTTTTCCATCTCCACAATATCTGCATCATACATTACCTCTTCACTATTCATACATGCAGCACCCGATTTCAAGCCCTGTTCTCCTCTTACCTGAAATATTGCAGCAGTCTCCTATTTGGTAGCTTGGTGGCCCAGAGGATAGAGAGTTGGATTTAGATCAAGGAAGACATGAATTCCGGTATTGCCTTCCAATATACTTACTAGCTGTGTAACCCTGGAAGTAACTTAATCTGGGAAAATCTGCCTCAGTTGACTTATCTACAGAGTTATTGTGAAAATCAAATAAGATACTCTATGTAAAGTGCTTTGCAAATACCTTAAAGTGTTTTATAAATACTAGCTATCAGGTCCCCCTACCCAAAGCTTTTTCCCACTTCAATCCATGTTCCACACAGCTACCAAAGGAATTTCAAATCCATCCTTAGATACTTACTTGTTGTATGACCTTGGGCAAGTCACTTAACCTCTCTTAGTTTCCTCATCTATAAAATTAGGATAATAATAGCACCTATGGCCCAGTGTTGCTGTGATGATCAAAGACAATATTAAGTGTTTAGCACTGTGGCTGGCATATAGTAAGCTCTATAAATGTTTGCTATTATTATTACTAATTTTCCTAAAGCAGAGTTTTGATCATGTCACTCTGCATTACAAACACACACACACACACACACACACACACACACACTAATCTCCAGTAATACTTTACTGGCTCTATGATCAAATATAAACTCCTCTATTTGAAATTTAAATGTCTTTGCAACATGGCCCCTTGCTAGCTTTCCAGCCATCTTATACTTTGTTCCCCTCCTTAAACTGTGATTCAGCTCTCCTGGCTTATTTGCTGTTCCTCAGAGAGGATACCCCACCTTTCAACACCATGTTTTTGCTCTGGCTGTCCCCCATACCTGGAGTACACCTCAATTCCACTTTTAGAAATCCCTATTTTCCTTCAAGACTCAGTTCAAATGCCACCTTATACATGAAGCCTTTCCCACCAGTCCCTGCTGTTAGTATGCCCCTCCCCAAAATATTGTGTATTATATATATATGTGTGTGTGTGTGTGTGTGTTGCAATATGTGTGTAAAATATGTGTGTAATATGTTATGATGTATGTGTGTAATATATACATACATATACATAAACATAGATATGTGTACATGCCGTCTCTTTGTTATAATGTAAGTTCCTTGAGAGCAGGACCTGTTTCAACTGTTTCTTTGTATCCTCAGCACCTAGCACAGTGCCTGGCACGTAGTAAATACTTAACAAATGCTTGTTGATTGATTGTTTGGTCATTATACCGGCCTAATAGCTCCCTTTTGAAACTAACTGAAATGTTGTCTATATTTACACTCAGAAACTCTGAGCTTTATTTCATTTCAGTAATTATGACTTCCTCAAAGAGAGACAGCCTTGCCTACTAGGCAGAAGGCTGGTCCTGATCAGGAAGACTGGGGTTTGAGTCCTTCCTCAAATATATCTTGGTTTATCCCTTAACCTCTCAATTGCCCCAGGGCAACTCTCCAAAACTAGAGGCTGCAGAACAAGTAGAAATCTGAACAGGTAGAAGGAGTTTCCTAATTGGGAAGAATTAAATCATAGGTCTATACTAACACACACGTGTGTGTGTGTGTGTGTGTGTGTGTGTGTGTGTGTGTGTGTGTGTGTACACTATATATACAGACCATTTACTTGAAAGATGATGTTGCTTTTACTGTTTTCCTTACGAATTTTGAAAAAGCTTATGGTCATGAGCAGTGAGATTTTGAGCTGGAGAAATTCCCTTTGGAGAAAGAAATATTTCCATAATCTCAAGCAAACTTTGCAGAAGGATGTATAAGAGGGACATCTAAGTCCTCAGAGTCCAGGGCTCCCTCATTATCTAGGAAGACCTTTCACTAGAACCAACAGACACAGAAGCGGGTATCGGGGAGGAATTTTCTCTTTTGGAAGTGACTTAGAATTCTTCTTTTTTCTTCCTTCCCCAAACTGATCCAAATGTCTTGATTTTGTCCTGTTCATGTTTCTGGGCCTCTGTTCTATTTCAGCATAAACAATAAATACTTTAGGAAGCTCAGCTTTTGTAATATGGAGACATCTATCTCCATTAAACCTCTCTTGGAGGCCAGTCTGATTGCCTGGAGGCCAAGAGCAATATAGCTCCATTAAGACAGTCCCAGAAGACAGGAGGGACTGCCAGTTATGTCCTTCCCCTGCAGGCAACTATGGACCAAACACCATTTAAAATACATAAAGCATGAATTCAGTTCTGATGAAGGAGAGATGGAATTTATCGCCTTCCTTATGAGAAATTATGTAAGGTAGCCACCCAGAATTTTTGTTTTACAGCCACTGTCTTGCCCACCAATGATAGTTGTTTAGTTGGTTTTTTTTTTTGAGAAAAAAAAATGACTCATATCATTTATAAAAAGAAAAAAAAATACTGAACTGGATCCAGTTCCACTCATGAACTTTTCTCTCACTTGCCCCTTAGCACAATGTAAAGATTGGCAGTTAACATTCTATACTGTGGTTTGAAATGGCTGGATCCCTGGGATATGCTTGTTTTAGCCCAACCCAGAAATGGCTTTATTTCAATGTGGGATAGCCAATATTTCTTGTTATATAAAATCAGAAAAACATCACAGAATCTCAGAAAAGGGAAGGGCCTCAGAGGGCATCTTGCCCAAGTTATCCCTGAGCAAGAAATCCCCTCTTCTAGCATTTGCAACAAGTGACCTTCTACCCCTCCAGTGAGGGGGAGCCTGATCACCATTTCTACCATTTCCATGACAAAATCTCCTGGATCAATAAGTCTGGATTCCTTAGACTCCCACTAAAAAAGTCAATGTAGCATAGTAAGTGTGGTGCTTGAGAGAAGTCAAGAATACCCAGGTTCAAATCTTACCTGTGACATTTGCGAGCTATGTGAATATGAGCTACTTACTATAACCCTCTGAATCTGTTTCCTAATCTGCAGAATGAGAATAATAACACCTTTAATATCTACCTCCCAGAGTTGCTAGAAGTCTCAAATGAGATAATATGGGTGAAGTGCTTTGTAAACTTAAAAGTGTAATGTATATGTCAGTTATTACAATTATTATAGATCATTTCATCATTATCTAATTTTCTCATCTTATTAATAATAATAAATAGCATTTAAGGCTTGCAAAGCACTTTACAGATATTATCTCATTTTTATCCTCACAATAGCCCTGTGAAATAGGAGCTTTTATTATCCCCATTTTACATATAAAGAAACTGAGGCAGCTACAGAAATCAAATCACTTGCCTGGGATAACACAGGTAACAAATATCTGAGGGCAAGTTTGAAACAGATCTTTCTGACTCCAAGTCCAGCACTCTAGCCACTTTACCACCTCCTTCCTAGCTGTTCAATGAAGTCCAGATAGAAATGATCCAGGAACAAGTGGCTTCCCTACTATTTTTCTTTCATTTGCTATCCAGCAGACTCACTTATGCATGGGCTGGGAATCAAACCCAGGCCTCCCACGTGGCAGGTGAGAATTCTATCACTGAACCATGGAATTATCCAACAGGCACAAGTGAATAAAATGAATGGATAAACCGGTGGAATGTGAACTCATCTGCTATAGGCTCACAGACAACATCTTTGGGAACTAGGACCATTTCAATAGCAGACGAGACAAGGGGGGTGATTGCCACATAGCTTAGAATTCTTCTACTAGGTCTCTATATTCTGAGAGCTTTTCCCTTCATGTAGATGGAAGGTTATGAGTGGTCAGTATGGGTCAACATTACTTCTACATGACTGTGGGCAACAATTTTGTTTGTGACTTGGCTTCCAGTACAATTTACTTGTTGAATTCTCAAAGATATGTAAAGGATTATATCTGTAGATCAGAGATTCGTCATCTCTTAGGTTACAAATGAGAGCCAAGCTTCTGCAGGGGTGGAGACCCAACGGCCATGAGGCCACCCTGTTACTGCCTCATTCTGGTGACTTAATTGTGTCTTTCTGGGTATTTAGTAGATACAAAAAATTTTTTTGGAACTGGTACTATAATGTTGCACAATTTTTACCATTTCCTTGCAAAAATCTGCCTTGATCAATAAGTCTGGACTCATCAATCAATTAATAAACCTTTATTAAGCACCTACTATGTGCTAGGCATTGTACTAAGCGCTTTTCTGTAAAGTCATCATGATAGCAATGACCTGGAGTTGTGTGTCACCATCAGAAAACCCTCCATTTCTGCAAACAAATCTACCATGACTCAATCATGGTTGACTGGTTGCTGGTTGAGTCCATGGGGATTTGACCCTTGCATAAGCTTTTGCTTCCACTATTGGATCCTCACTATTTCATAAGCTCCACCTGGAGGCAAGCTAATGTCAATTTACCTTTCATAATTGCAGAAGGCCGTATCTATTGTCAGTCTTTACTATTACTCTTAGATGTTGTTCCAGAAATATTTGTATGAGATTCCAACCTGTTTTGTGCATGCCCTAAGAATGTCTATCAATCATCTTCCATTAAATTGTAGTCTCCTTGAGAACAAGAACAGTCTTTCTTTTTCTTATTTGGAACCCCAGCACTTAGTATAGTGTCCAGCACACAGTGGCCACCTAATAAATTTTTATTGAATTATGGAAATGAATTTCTCTCTTTTAAACAAAGAAGTGTTCATCTTTCTACACCTTCCAGGAACAAGCCCTGTGTTTCATTAATATGGTAAGGATTCTTATTTGGACACTTCCTAAAATCACTGTCATTCATTTGACTGCTCCAAAAGTTATGCTAAAACTAGCATTGCAAAAGATATTAATTGCCTGGAACATGCTCTTTTTCCATTGAGTTTTGATTTCAGAATACCAGGAAGTCTCTTGACCTAAAAACAGATGCAACTTTCTTTTTTTCGTTTTTTTCCAAGAAAAAATAGTACTTAACAGCAAAGTTCTTGGCACTGTCAAATGATTCAATGTCAGAAATTGATGGGATTTTATCAGTGGAAAATGACATTAAAGAAAAAGCATTACCAACTGCTTTGTGCCTGAACCCTAAGGATTAGAGGACCTTGCCATCTGCCTTGAGCTGAAACCTTCCATTGGAATGTGAGTTCCTTGAGAGCACAGACTGCCGTACTTTTCTAATTGTATCTACAGGCTTAGCATAGTGTTTTGCACATACTAAGTCCTTAATAAATGCTTTATTCATTCATTCTCCATGGTGTATTTGTGCTCAGTGTGCCTTGCCTAGAGAAAACCAAAGAATTTCTAAGTGTTGCCTTCTTCCATATGGCTATTTGACCTCTGGATTCAAGTTCAAAGTGGTCAGTCTCTGTTTTTCTTTGTTACAAATTAAGAATTTTGGTGGTGCAGTGATAGTAGGTCACTGGTTCTAATTCTGAATAGCTTTCATTGTTAGTTGGTTGATTAGTTGGTTAGTTGTTGTCCTTTGTTCTCAAAGAGGACCAAAATAACATCACTGCTAGAGTCAAGTTTCAATGTGTCTGACTGTGACTGATCAGAGTGACATGAGTTCGGAATGCTCTACCGCAGGTCGGGCAGAAATAGTCTGTGTGAACATTTCTCTAAATTTTGCATCCTGCATTTCCTTTGAGCTTGTTCAATTCTGCTTTGCTCATAGAGAACAGCACCTTCTCTGATGTGGGCACGCCATGCTGGGCAGGCCGGTGCCAGTGTCTCCCATGTCACATAGTCAATTCTAAAGTTCTTAAGAGAGATCTTGAAAGTGTCCTTGTATCACTTCTTGTGACCACCATGTGAACACTTACCCTGTGTGAGCTCTCCATAAAATAGTCTTTTGGGCAAGCATACATTTTGCAATTGAGCAACATGGCCAGCCCATTGGAGTTGCGCTCTCTGAAGCAGGATTTGAATGCTTGGCAGTTTAGTTTGAGAAAGGATCTCAGTATCTGGTATCATATCCTGCTTGGGGAATGAAGTATACAAAAGAATGTGTTGTTTTTTCTTTCCCTGCCACCAACCCCTATGATATGATTCCTTGCTACAAAATGGAGCCCATTCCTGACCAATAAAAGAGTCTAAGTCATGGATGACCCCCATGATGGAATCAGAAAAGACTACAGAATAGTCAAGTGACCTTAAATGGACGTCAACTTTTATAATCAAGTTTTTTTTTTAAATGCAGAAACAAGAAAATGGAAGGAAAAAAGACAGTGAGAAAGAGTACTTGGTAAGGTTCTTCATAACTAAATTCAGTGTTGTAAATGCAATTTCTTTCTGAGCTGCTTACATGACAACATTGTCTTCATGTCAGGAGCATTACTACTAGTGCCTTCCTTGCATACCCCAGTATTAAGCAATGAAAACAGTTTTTGTCTCATCATAATGCAAAATATACTGGAAATAAAGTTAAGGAAAGCTACCATTAGAATGTCTGCTCCTTTGTGCCTCTGGCAGCCACTAATAAGCCCCAAACAATTTCATCATATAATTTGCATAATTAGGGTTAACAATCTTCCATGCTCATGCATTCATTTGTACCTACCTTCTAACAGATGTCTCTGAAAGCAGGAAAATCAAGATAGGACTGAGATTCCTTTTTCTCCTCCCAGGGCCTCTAGGGCCTTACCCCTACAACTGAGGATGACCAGGTAAGTAGGATCATTTTCTACATCAGTCATAAGATCATAGATATAGAGCTGAAACCCCCTCAAAAGCCACCTAGTTCAACTTCTTTGTTTTTACAAATCAAGAAACTGAGTCCCAGTGACTTGTCCCAGGTTATGTACTTAATAAATGTCAAGGGTAAGATTTGAACCCTAGTCTTCTGACCCCAGAGACCATGGTCTTCCCATTATGCTATGCTAATGCCCTAGATCTGTTTAGGGGTGTACACACACACACACATATAATATATATATATACATATATATGTATGTATATGTATACATACATTTAATTAGGTCTCCAAACTGGATTCTCCATCTGGTGCAGGAGATGGCATATGGCTGATTGCTCTCCAAAGGTCTCCTAGGGTTTACCCAACACTCAACATTCAGTCTTACCTTTTTAATTACCTATTTGCCTGAAGATCTCTAAGCAATTTAAAGATATGTCTTTATTCTCACTACCTTCCCCAAAAGTGGCCAACCAGGCAGTAGGCTTCAATAGAAAGAACTCTAGTCTCAGAGTCAGGAGAGACGTGAATATGAACTCCAGCTCTGCCAATGACTATCCATATGGTCTTGTGTGAGTCATTATTCTCTCTGGGCTATAGTTCCCTCAGCTTTTAAATAAAGAGGTTAGATTAGATGATCTCTAAAATGCCTTCAGGATCCAAATCTATGATCCTATGACCACTCTGGGCCTCAGTTTCCTCATCTGTAAAATTGTGGTAATAATATTAGCACTCCCTACCTTGGAGAGTTTTGAGGAAAGTGCTTTGTAGATCAAGCTCTGGCAAAGGCTTATTAAACTGGAAAGGTTTTTGAGCACATCAGTCATCGGAGGATCATCTTTGCTGGGGTAGGCTCAGAAGTGGCCTGCAAAGTAATGTTTTCAACCATCATTTACTACTCAAAATAAAAACTCCCATTTCTATAGCACTCTGGGGTTTGCACATAGCCCTCCTCAAAACAACCCCATGATGACAGCAGAACAATGTATTGTTATCCAATGGAATATAAGCTCCTTGAGGGCAAGGACAATTTCATTTCTATGTTTGTACTCCCAGAACAATGCCTAGCACAAAGCAGATGCTTAATAAATGTTTGTCAATGGATGATCGCCATTTTACTTGGTAATTGAGACTCAAACTTGCCTGTGGTCACAGAGCTAGGAAGTGTCCAACGTGGTCAGGTCTACTGATTCCAAGTCCAACACTCTTCCCAATGTGCCATCCTGCTTGCTGGAGATCAGCATCCACAATGACAAAACTACAGATCAAAGTAGAAGCATAAACATTAATATTAAAGGCAATGTGGTATTTAAAAAGAACACTAGACTTAGAGTCTGAGAGACCCATATTTAAATCCTGCTCCTGACCTGACCTAGCTGGGTGACCAAAGTCAAGTTGCTTAAACTCTCTGGGTCATAGTTTGTTATCTATAAATCAGGGGTGACAAAGCCCAGGCTACTTACCTTCCAGAATTGTTGTAAAGTTCCCACAAGATGAAGTTGGTAAATATTAAAGTACACAGATTCGGTGCATAGAACACTGAGTTTGGAATCTGGAAGCCCTGGATTCAAATCCCACTTTTGATACTACCTTAAGTGTAGAGACTAACTTTGGCCTGTCTGTATCCCCAGCACCTGGGACAGCACCTGGCACATAGTAGGAGCTAAATAAGTGCATGTTACCTGACTTGCAGTAACTTACCTCTGTGATTCAGGCAACTCCCTAGCACTTATCTACTATTATGCCAGAGACTCTGAGTTGGTAGAAGGACTTTCTACACCAGGAGTTCCCAATGCTGCCCCTTCCTGTATTCTTGTTTTCAAGGATACCAGCCTATAGGCCAACTGCTGGGCACATTCAGACTTTCAGAGTTATACAGACCACACCTTGATAACTTCTATTGTAACATACACACAGAGCAGATGAAGGGGCCAAACACTGTTGTCCATTCTCAGAGGCAATAAATGGTACAGCAAATGGCACGTCAGCCTCTAAAGTCCTACAACCATCTGGCTATGAGACCCTAGGTACATCATTTAATCTCTCAATAAGCCCAGGCAATTCTAAGACTATGTGTTGCAGAGCAGCCACTTATTTCCATGAATGCAAGGCATTTCCTCACAAGTATTTTCCTGTATCTTTAAGATCAACAAAAATCTGTGAATCTATTAAGAGTTTACTATATACCAGATGCTTCACTAAGTGCTTGGGGATACAAAGAAACAGTGATTAGTCTCTGTCCACAAGGAGTTCATATTCTAATTGAGGAGACTAGATACACACACACACACACAGAGAGAGAGAGAGAGAGAGAGAGAGAGAGAGAGAGAGAGAGAGAGAGAGAGAGAGAGAGAGATGTTAAGCTAACCTTACAGGGAAAGGTACTAACATTTGGATGGAAGGGGAAAGACCTCCAGCAGGGGGTAACTCTTGAAACGAGTCTTGAAGGAATCTTGGGATTCTGAAAGGCAGCAAGTGAGAAGGGAGAGCATTCCAGGCATGAGGGGTGACCAGTTACAAAGGCATGTAGGGGAGAAATGGCAGTGTCCTGTACAAGGAAAGAGCAAAAGGTTCAGAATGGCTAGACCATTCAAGACCAGGAGGGGAGAAAAGTGTAAGAAGGTTGGAACAGTAGGAGGAAGCCAGGTTGTGAAGGGTTTTAATTGTCAAACAGAGGATTTTCTATTTGATTCTGGAAGTAATAGGGAGCCAGTGGAGCTTACTGAATGGGAGGGGACTGGGGAAAACAATGATGAGTTCTGTGCTTTAGGAAGAACAGCTGAGTGAAGAATAAACTGATTTAGGGAGAGATTGAGGCAAGGAGACTGACCAGCAAGCTATGGCAGAAGTCTAGATGTGAGTGATAAGGACCTGCCCCAAGGCAGTAGCAGTGTCTTAAGAGAGAAGGGAGGACTACCTGAGAAATGTTGCAAAGGTAGAACCAACAGGACTTGGAAACAGATTGGATATGGGAGATGAGTGAGAGTGAGGATAACACCTAGGTTGTGAACTTCAATTACTGGGAGGATAGTGGTGTCTTCCACAGTAATAGGGAAATTAAGAAGAGGGAAGAGTTTGTGGAGAAAGAAAATGAGTTCAATTTTTGACATATTAAGTTTAAGATGTCTATCCAGTTCAAAATGTGCAATAGGCAGTTGGAGATATGAGATCAGAGGTCAGCAACAAAGATAGGGCTGGATAAATAGATCTAAGAGTCACCTATTATAATAATAATTGAATAATAATTGGATCCATGGGATTTTATGAGATTGCCAGTCAAAAAAAGAATGAGGGAGAGGAGAAGGTCCAGGACAGAACTTTGGGAGATACCCACAGTCAGCTCAGATGACTTAGATGAAGAATGAGCAAAGGAGACTGAAAAGGAGCAGTCAGACAGCACAGAAATGAACCAGGAGAGAGCGTTGTCACAAAAACCTAGAGAGAAAAGAATATCAAGGAGAGGCAGGTGATTCAAAGACTGCAGAGACCTCAATAAGTCTGAGAACTGAGAAAAGCCCATTAGATTTGTTGATTAAGAGATCATTGGTAACTTTGGAGAGAACAGTTTCAGTTGAATCGTGAGTTCAGAAATCAGAAGGCAGACGGTTTAGAAGATAAAAGGAAAAGAAGTGGGGTACCTATTATAAATGGCTTTCTCAAGGAGGATAGAGATAGGGTGATAGTTAGTGGTGATAGATTGTTTAAATAATGTTTTAAGGATAAGGGAGATACAGGCTTGTCTGTAGGCAGCAGAGAAAGAGCCAGTAGACAGGGAGAGATTGAAGATTAGTGACTGGTGATAGATAATATTCTGTCAATGACAGGATGGAATGGGATCAAGGTTGCATGTAGAGGGGTTAACCTTGGTAAGAAGAATGGCAATGTCTTTATGTGAGACTGAAGTGAAGGAAGAGATAATGGGAGAAAATATCTGAGTCATTTAACATGAGGAGGAAAGGAGAAGAGGGAGCTCTTGGAAAATAGCCTCAATATTTTTCAGTGAAGTATGAAGAAAGATTCTCAGCTGAGAAGGTAGAGGAAGGGTGCCACAGGAATTTTGAGGAGGAATGAGTGGTGAGCAGGAAAGTGAATTGATTAGGAGATACAAAAGGATTGCCTTGCTCCAGTGAGGGACCAGTTGATATGTAGACTAAAACTTCAGTTGACCCAGTCAGTATAGTTTCATGATTTCCCACAGCTTTGTTCAGCAGTACATGAATAGGAGTGAAAGCAGTGGATTGTGGGAGTGATCCAAGGCTGTGGCTTGGCAAAGCATTAATGGCAACAGGATAAAGGGGTAAGGAACTTGAATGTAGAAGATAGTGTGGAACTGAACTGATTTGAAAATGGGTCAAGTTAGGGAAGGAAGGAAAGCACATAGGTCACAGAGAGGATAAAAAAAAGGTTTGGGGCTTGCAAGACAGAGAAGTGGAATGATAACAGATTGTGATGTGATAAAGTAATTTCAGAGTTCATAAGCATGGTGGATATGAAACATTTGTGAGTGATGGCAAGACTAGCTTTCAAAGGCATGGTCATCTCTATGTGTAGCTAAGGTAGGGTGGAGTAGTAGGTCATGGGAAATGAGTAAACTGAGAAACTGGGGAGTTAGGGCATTTAAGAGAGTGTTTGTAGGTACATTTAATGCCTCTAATTTGAAAGCAGGAAGTTGTTAAAGAGTGAAAGACCTTGATCCAGGCACTGAACTCATTGTGGAAAGGAGAATGTACTGAGGGTTGGTAGATAACACCTACTGGAACCTTGATTTGGTGGTAATAATGAACTGAATAAACCTCAAAGAAGGAGTAGTTACTGAGTGATGGTGGTAGAGGTAGAGTCTGGAAATGGCAATAGTGTTCAAGAAGTGTTCCCCTATTGTGACCACTTGGAGGGAGAAAAGGAAAAGTAATATCAGTCAACAAACATGTATAAGCACCTTCTATCTGCCAGTCACTGTGCCAAGCACTGAAGATACAAAGAGAGACAGAAGACAATCCTCGCCCTCAAGGAGCTCACAATCAAATGTGTAAAGACAACTCAAAAGAAAGGGGGAAGGCTTCTAGGAAAAGATGATATCTTAAGTTCTACAGTTGGGTGATGCCCTGGGTTCTCTCCTTAACTGGAGGATCTGGGGAGGGAGGAGGAGCCCCAGAGGTTGGGAGTACTGAGGAGGTGTATGTTTCAAGGTTGACTCCATTTTGCAGGAAGATGAGTTTCTGTAGACAATAATGAAGTCCAGGAGAGCAGCCAGCTGGGAAAGGATGAACGTCCAATCAGTGGCAGAAAGGGTTGCTAGGGAAACAATATCATCAGGAGGAAGCCAGGTCTCACTGAGTGCCAGAAGATGGAAGAAGTAGTAAAGATAAATATTTAACATGAAAACAAGTCTGTTTCCTATGGATCAAGTATTCCAGATCACACCATGGGTGGGTGGGAAAATCTAGAATGGGACATTGAAGGAGTCCAATTGAAAAAGATAAGAGTAAGTGAGTGGACAGTGAGGGATGGGAAAGGTGTTTTTACAATTTCCTCAGGGGTTCAAAATAACAGGAAGGGAGAGTATGATGGAATAGGAGAATACTAACCATAAAGAAATTAGTTCTGACAGATAATCAGTGATTGGAGAGAAGTTTGTTGAGGAAGGGAGGTGATTTGACTCTTTATGACCCTCCCTCAATGTTCAGCTTTATGGCAGAATATAGCATTGTGTCCTGTGAAACCCGGGAAGTCCGTGTCACAGAAGTCAGGAGCTGGGCCAGATATGACTGGGGGAGTTCAGAAAGAAGGCAAATGCTAGTGAATACAGTTAGACCTGGCCTGAGAATGGACTGGGGCACCCAAGAAAGTTCTCAGGCAAAGACAGAGGCCAGATGCATGACACCGGGATCTGGGGCTTACCCAGGGTCCAAATAGAGGCAGATATGGTAGATCCGGGGCTCCACAGGAAGTCCCAGGTACAAAAAAATAGAGATCGTGGACAGGTTGGCTGGATCTTGGACTAAATAAATGAGAAAGAGACTGAGGTCTGCCAGACTGAGTGACTGAGATAATGTTGATACCCTCAATAGTAATAGGGAAGGTAGGAAGAGTGGAGGATTTGGAGGGAAAGAAAATGTTGAATTTGAGATGCCTGCAGGGCATTTAGTTTAAGCTGTCCAATATATGCAAGTCTGTTCCCAGAAGAGGGACAAAGGCTGGCTCTATCGATCTAGGAATCATCTGCATAGAGATGATGATTGAAACCATAGAAGTTGATGAAATCACCACTGTAGATGGAAAGGAGAAAGGGGTCCAGCACAGAACCTTGGGAAATACCCACAAGTAGAGCGTAGAACACAGATGAAGACCCAGCAAAGGACACTGTGAAGGAAGAAAATCAAGAGCAGGCAGACACAAAAACCCCAGAAAGGAGAGAGTATTCAAGAAGAGATCATCAATGGTGTCAAATATCACTTCAAGGTTGAAGGATCCAGCTTATTATCATTATTATTACTACTAATAATCCGTTCAAAATCATGATTTGTGATTTCATCCCCTAGCCTTCCAAATGAAAAAGAAAATGTTTCACAAAAATTGGTGATCATTCAAACCACATCATTTTTTCACTTACTTTGGGTACTGAGTCCCCTCCCATTTCCCCCCTGGCTTCCGTACCAAGTATCAGGCGATACGGATTACAAAGCTTTTTGTCCGTTCTCACTTTACCAAGTGACTAATGTTGGAATGGCCTCATTCGTGGGTATCCATGGGGAAATCTTGGTAAGTGGTTCCTCCAGCACAAGAGAGAATTGCAGGTTCCCAGAGCCTCCTCAGAGCTCACACTGTATCTATAATTTCATCAAGAGAGGTAGAGTCTCTTGACTGCCTTGCTGACTTTTCTGAGAGCAATTGTGCCGGGGAAATGGAACGCAGACAATTCCCATGCTGCAAAGTTAGTTACCTGAGCCCCTCGGCACTGGAATTGTCCTGCTGGGACTCGTCAGTGGAAAGAACTGGCTTGTGTATGGGGTTTTCATATTTCCTCTTGGAAGGGAGGTGTGGAGACTGTGAAGAACAGGGGGAAAGAATTAAACCTGGGAATTCACTGGTAAATAGAACTCCCCCTCCCTCTACCGATACAATCTGCTCTACAATTTATTGTGGGAGTCTCCTGTGGCACTGAAAGACTAAGTGTCCAGGGTTACACAATCAGTAGATGTCTTCACTTGAACTTGAACTCAGGTCTTTCTGACTTTGAAGTCAGCTCTCTATCTACTATGTCATGAGATCCTTTATAGTGTCATGATAGAAAGGAAAGTGCACCCACTGGGAGTCAGAAGTCTTAGGTTCAAATCCCACTTCTGCCTCCATGTGATCTTAAGCAAACCATTGCCCTCTACTGCACCTCAGTTTCCTCATTTGTAAAATGAGAAGGTTGAACTAAATGATTCTTATATTTTTGTCCTGTTCTAAATCTTGCATTACTATAAATATCCAAGCAAGAAGAAAAGAGAATTTACCAATGTACCTCTCCAAGAAGGGAAGTTCTGAATTTTTCAGCTGTTACCAGAGTCACGGTTGGGATTTTTTTCCTGCAATCTAGGGCAAAAATGATTGAGCAGGGGCAGAATTGTCATTAACTCAAAGGAGAGTCCAAGGTAGTGAGGGGATGGCAGTAGGCTCTCTGCCACCAGCAACACTGCGGAGTGCTTCTCCAAATCAGATTAAAATGTAATTGGGACAATTACTAAGGTGAAATGACTTGCCCAGGGTCACACAGCTAGTGAGTGTCTGAGACCAGATTTGAATTCAGGAAGATGAGTCTTCCTGACTCCAGGCCCAGCACTCTATCCACTACAATGCCACCTAGCTACCCCTCCTATCCTGTACATCACATTAGGTCTCATTATAGCTATTTTATCCCCATTTTAAATATGAGGATCCTGAGGCTCTTAGAGTTCCTGTGCCTTGCCCATGACAATGTAGCCAAATAAGTACAGGAAGTGGAATTTGAACTGAGGTCTTCTGACTCCAAGTCCAGCTAGACACCTACTTCAGCAAGCTGAAGAGGTCCTGAGCAAGATGCAACCAACCTCAGGGAGCAGCTTCCCCTTCTTCCCAAATTAGCTTTTAATATTGTCCAGTACCCTTCTTTCCCTTCGATGGAGTAAACTTTCTTTTCTTTTTTTGAGGCAGTCAGGGCTAAGTGGCTTGCCCAGGGTCACACAGCTAGTTAGTGTCTGAGGCTGGATTTGAACTCAGATCCTCCCAACTCCAAGGCCACCTAGCTGCTCCAAGTAACCATTCATTTTAGTGAGAGTTAGAGAAGAAAGAGGATCTTTTTAAAACTTGCCTAATCCTTAGCTCAGATGCCTCCTAAGCACCAGCTGTATGGTGATGTCAAGTTTGACAGAAGCCAGCATTAGTTTGGTAACTACTCTCACCATGGATATGGAACATATGGAGACATAAAAGGGGACTAGAGTTGATTTCCCTTCACATGGGGCTGGTAAGTGGCATAGTGACATGGTGAACCCTGCCCAACTCTTTGGGTCGTGGGTCTCACTGGTGGGATCTTCCTGCTCCCAAGTTTTGTTGGGTTTTGTTTGCTTGATTACATTTTTATTTTCATTTCAAAACAGAATGATTGCCTGTGGAAGACAGCTGCAGTTGTGATCATTTGTTTGTGTTTGTTTTTCCACAAGGGAATCTGTGCAATTGGAAAAGGGAAGCAGGCTCAGAAAGAAAGCCAGAAAGGAAATGGGGAAATGGGGGAAGAGGCTGAGCTGAGCAGACAATGTGGGGCTATCTTGCTGAACTCAAGTCATGCAACCTGGGTTCAAGTCCTGACTCTGCCCCTTACTACCTGTGTGACCTTAGGCAAGTCATTTAACCACCCCTGGGCCTCAGTTGCTTCCTCATTGTAATGAGGAAATTGGATTAAATGGCCTCTGAAGTATCTTCCAGCTTTAGCTTTATAATTCTATGGTGCTAGTTCTGTGAGTTTGAGCAAATCATTTTCCCTTCCTGGGCCTCAGTTTCCTAATTTTTAAAATGAGAAAATTGGACCAGACAACCTCTAAGGTCACTTCTAGTTTTATGTCTATGACCTATGACCTTATATCTAAGACCTCGACCTGGGTGCCTTCTTCCCATAGAGAACTTAACCTTGACTGTACTGGTATATGGTTTTCTGAAGATCAGAAGAGCTATAGCCCTTCAGGAAAGCCAGGTAGGAGCTCAGAAAAATCTTATTAAACATGTGTATCCTCTGCTCTATTCATTGCTTTTACTATCAGGAAGGATGTCAATAAGCTAGAAAGGGTTCAGAAATGGCTAACCAAAATGGTGATGGGCTTTAAATTCATGCAATATAAGAAGTTGAAGGAATGTTTGATGGTTAAACCAAGGAAGAGATTAATTCAGAGGCAGGAGGTGGTGGAAAGAGACACTTCATTACCATCAGTTTAATGAAGCAGCCCCCACAAGCCACTACCCAGCATGATACTCACAGGTCTGCAGGTTTAGATTCCTAGGGGGACAATTTCTTCCAGGTTCAAGGGTCCTAAAATTAGTAGTCCACAAGCCCCTATCAATTAGCTTAACTTTCACTATCAGACAGTAGACATAAGTCACTCAAAGCAAAAACATTTATTAAGATGGCATTGTAGGGATGGTAGCTGCAAAATACTCTTCTCTATAAAGATGGGCCACATTACCCCACAAATTCACACATCTATGAGAAGAAAGAGCACAAGTTGGTAGTGATACATAGGGAACATTTGTGTGTTCCTCTTATCGCAAGGTCTAATAATTACAATAACAATATCAATAACAAGTTGGCATCTTCTCTTGAACTTAGAATCTTAAAGAGAGCTACCTAGAGAACTGAGAGGTTAAGTCACTTGTCCAGGGTCACCAGTAATAATGTATCAAAGATGGGACTTGAATCCAGGCTTTCTTGACTCCAAAATTAACTCTCTATCTGAAATGCTGCCTCTCTGATAATAACAACTGATATTTCCATCGCAATTCACGGTTTGCAAAGCGTTTTATGCACATTATATGATTTTATTTTCACAAAAAATACTGAGATAGGTGCTATTTGCATCCTAATTTCACAAATTGAGACACTAAAGATCAAAGAGATTAAAGCTGTTATCCAAGATCACCTAGCTAGTAAGTATCTGAGGTAAGTGACAAGCCATCTCCAAAACTCTCTCCACTGCACCATGTTGATGTAACTCTCTTTAATTACTTGAAAGGCTACTATGTGGAAAAGGTATTACACTTGCTTTGCTCTGCCCAAGAGGGTAAAACCAGTTGCTGAGGGTGGAAGTTGCAAAGCAGTTCATGTCAGGAAAAATGTTCTAAGGATTGGAGCTGTTTAATGATGGGATGGGCTGCCTCTGAAGGTAGTGGCTTCCCCCTTACTGGAACATATTTAAGCGGTGGCTCAATAACCATTTGATGGGCATATTGTAAAACAGACAATTTTTTTCAGGTATGTGTTAAACATGAAGACCGGTGGGGTCCATTCCGCCTCTGAATTTCTGTGAAATTCTTAACCAGTACCATTCAAAGCTATCCAGACCATTCAGCTTCATTTTCCTCCATCCCTAAATACCCTTCAATTCACAAAATCACAAGCTCAGAACCAGAAAGGATTTCTCAGGTCATCTGGCCATTTGAGAGGGTAGAGTAATAAAAAGACAACTGACTCTAAAGTCATCATATACTTGGGTTTGTTGCTGATGTGTTTGAGTTTTATTGACACCCTTCCTTTTAATGTCACATTCGCATCTAAATCTATCCCACCTCTAAGCAAGCTCCTACTCAGCAAGTCTTTCCCATAACAAAAACATGTTTTAATAAAAAACAAAACAGTTCCATAAAACCAGCTAGCACAATGACTGCATTTAACAGCTTTTGCACCATTCCACATTCACAATACAACATCTCTTCAAAGAAAAGAAGGAGATACCTATTCCCATGTCTTCTCTAGGGCCAAACTTAGAGTCTTGGGTTTGAATTCTTTCTCAGACACTAACTTATTTACTATCCAGTCCATCGTGCTTTCATGTCTCCAGCTTTCTAAAACTCCACAAAGGACACCACCTACCCAGGAAGAAGAGGGCCCTAAGTTTCTCTAGGTGAGCAGTTCTATTCTTCAGCCTCTTACAACTGCACTCTTATTGCCTTGTCCCCTGGAGAAATGATAATCTACCTGAATCTACTCATTCCTCAACAATTAACATACTCCATCCCATCAAACTCTCCTCATCCCAGTGATTCTGAACCCCCAGCAGTCATTGTTCAAACCCCATCCTCAATTTCCCATTGATTCTTCCTTATATCCATCACTCCGAACCTAACCCCTCCCCCAGCCATGACGTCCCACTCAAGAGCTACCCACCCTTTCCACTGTGCTCTCTGGAATGCCTGCTCCATGAATAACAAACTAGCTTTCATCTTAAACCTGTTCCTTTCTCTCTCCCTTCATCCTCTTGCACTCATTGAGACCCAGCTCCCTCCTGATGACAGCTTTTCCAGCCACCTTCTGTAATATGACTTGTACTTTGACTCAAAAGGGAAAAGGAGGGAATGGTGGCAATGGAAAGGGGAGGGATCAGGATAGGACCCTTGAAAGAGGCAGCACTTGAGTTAAGCCCTGAAGTGAGCTAGGGGTTCAAGAGACAGAAGTGAAAAAGGAAAGCCTTCCAGGCAGAGGAGAAGGGACAACCTATGTACAGGTCTAGAGCTGGGAAATGGAATCTTACATATGAGAAACAGCAAAATGACTGGTTTGGGTTAATGCTCTCATGTTCTATAATTCCTTTAGCAAATGCAACTATTATTTTCCAGAATTCACAGATTTCTTTAGATTCCAAAACTCCCTACAATTGCTTTGTACTTCTGCCCGTGAGCCCGTGAGAAGAAAGCATGTGCATCACCCTTGCCCCTCCCTTTGCTTTGGTGATCAGGAAGGCTCTGGAAAGATATTGGCTTGGCTCAAGAACAAAAAAAAAGTTGCTACAACCAAAATAGTTCCCTTCTATCTTCAAAAAGTCCTAGAAGAGTCAACCTGATGACTCTCAGCTTGTGGATGGCAGATAACATAGAAACCAATGTCACTTTTCAAAACTAGGTCATTCTACAGTCTAATGAATGAATTAATGACACTCCTTTCAGTGGGCATAAGCAATAACACCTGAGCAATGAAGTCCTCCATCAGACCTACCCAGCTACAGTTAGACTGCCTCACTGATGGCCCTCGGGGGAAAGAAACTTCATTACATTAAATTAACAAAACATAAATATGGGCCTTGAAAATCTAATAATAAGCTAGTTTACAAGCTGAAGAGTTGGAAAGGTTGCTGTTTTAAGGTCTATATACCTCCAAGCTGAGCACAATGAGAAAATGGTAGTTTTTAGTGAGTAGATTCATTTTTCTTTTGTCTTCTCTCCCATTCCGGTAACCTTCTCCTTATGGAATAGATACATTCCAATGACATTGACTGGAGAGCAAATTCTGTTTTAAGAGAACCCCATGGACTTCCATTTCAAAATTAGAAATAAGTCACAGGGTCATAGAGCTAAAACAGGAAGATACCTCAGGGGTCACCCAGGCCCACTTTCTTGTTTTACAGATAAGGAAGTGACTTGCCCAAAGCCATACAGGTAGCAAGCATCAGAAATTGGATTGAAATGCAAGACCCATTGCTCTCTCCACCATACTGAATTACCATGTTCCAATGGGTTCTTTTTTTAAAAAAAAAAGGCCTCCATTTGAATGAGTTGCAGAGCCATAACAAGCAATTTTGGTGCCCCGTGGCAAGAAAACAAAAAAAATTCAAATTTTATAATATTTACCTGGAATCAAGCAGAGCTAAGAGAGTTTTTCCCCTGATATACTTAGATCAGTCTGTGCCCCTGAAGGGACAGTCTTGATACTGTCATAATTGTTTCCCTCCTTTTTTCTTTTATAGCAAATTTCTATAATCAGGCCACGTGAATTGTGAAAGTTTTCATCATTGCAATACTAAATCTATTAACTAATAGATTAATGCTGAAATATTTCTGAATTATTAGAATGTGAAAATAATAGGCGTAATTAATCCAAATTCAGTTGATCAGGAGGGGAAATTGGTGATTATCATGGTTACTATATGGAAAGAATGTGTATGTTTAATTACTTCAACATTAAATTTTTATATCCCAGAGCAAAGCCCTGATTACCCTGCCCTAGTTATACTTTTTATGATTTGAAAGAATTCAGAGGATTAAAAAAAAGTTAGAGAGTAAAATGCCTGTGACATGCTGTGTATGCAGTCCTGGGAATCAAATGTGCATTATAAGATAGAGTAATAAAGCATTGTCCTATTTGAGTCACCAAGAGGTCCTGCATCTCAATTCTCACCTCTCATTTTCACATTACAAATGTTTATTGCCATGGCAGAATCTTCTTTCTAATAAAACCAATCAGAGACACCAGAGACACTGAGCAATCCCTGCCTGTCACAACTATAATAAAAGCTGACATTTATAGCAGCTTATTCACTAGATCTTCACAATGTCCCTATGATGGAGTACTATGGTGCCGTAAGAAATGGAGAAAGATGATTTTTAAAAAAATGGAAAGAACCCAATGAACTGATGCAGAGGCAAGTGAGCAGAACCAAGGGAACAATTTATGCTATGACAATATCACAAAAATGAACAATTTTGTAGGCTCTCATAAACTGATGAAGAATGGAAATGAGCACAACCTGGAGATCAATTTATTCAATGACAACCATACAATTAAAAAAAACAACTTTGAAGTCAAATAACCACGATCAATACAAAGACCATCCATGATTCCAGAGGACCTAGGATAAAGCATGGCATCTGTGACAGAGAGGTGATGGATTTAGGGTGCAGAATGATACCTACATGTTTTTGTAGACAGTCATTGAAGGAATTTGTTTTGCTTGACTATGAATATCTGTTATGAGGAATATGTTTTTCTTTTCTTTTTTCCAATGGGTGGGGGAGGAGTAGGAGAAAGAAAATAGATTTCTGTTCATTTTTAAAAAAAGACATGAGGGTGCTATAGTTGTGACATGCACTGTCAGATGAGGTCACTGTGTTACTAGTTTTAACTTAATTTTTTTTTTGCTTTGTTATAAGAAACCTCTCACTATGTGGGAAAGTTTGTAATGTAAAAACAAAACCCATTATAAAACAAAAAAAATGATCCTATCAGGTAGATTATCTTATTCCGTTTTACAGGTTTGGAGAGGTTAAGGGGCTTGTTCAAGGTCAAGTGATGCAGCTAGCAAGAGTCTGAGGCAGGATTCAAATGCGTATTTTTTCTGATTCCTATTTGATTCAATTCAACAAACATTATAATCCTACTAGGTGCAAGACAAGGCCGCTAGGTGGTACCATGAATAAAGTACTGGGCTGGGAATCAAAAAGACTCATCTTCCTGAGTTCAAATCTGGCCTTAGACACTTCCTAGCTGTGTGACCCTGGGCAAGTCACTTAATTCTCTTTGCCTCAGTTTCCTCATCTGTAAATGAGCTGGAGAAGGAACTAGAAAACCACCCCAGTATCTTTGCCAAGAAAACCCCAAATAGAGTTATGAAGAGTCAGACACGACTGAAACAATTCAACAACATGAGAAAGACACTGAACTGAGGATTTTACAAAGATCATCTCATTGAAATTTGAACTCAGGTCTTCCCAACCTATCCACTCTCCCCCCTAGAGGCTGCCAATGCAGCGTTAGTCTGCCTTTCTTCTCTGTTACTTTGATATAGAGGAGGAAGATTGCCTCACCCTTCTCTGGGAAGGAGAAAGGAGCCTGGAGCTGATGCATTCTGGGCAGCCAAGCTCATCTTAGATCACTTTCATTCCCTTTGTCTTGAGATCAGACTGAAAGTATTTCCTATCCCTGGGTCTAGCCTCCAGCTACCCTAGGGTTCATGTAGCTGCCATTCTGCCTTCAGTCCAGTCTTAGTGGAGAGGCAAGTCCCGCTAGTGACTCCCCAGAATATTGTAAATTACAGCTTATCACAGTGCCTGGCACATAGTGGGCTCTTCATCAATGCCGATCGATTGATTGATTGAAGCCTAGATCGTCTCATTCTTCCCCAGTCGTTATAGAAGGCAACCAGGATGGCGAAGGACCTTGAGTTGAACAAACTGAAGAGGCTGAGCCTAAAGAAAAAATGCAGGGAAGAAGCAATTATCATTTCTTTCATTCAAGGCTTGAGGGTCTATCCTGTGGAAGAGAAATCAGAAGTCACAGGATCACAGACTGAGAGCTTGACAGGATCTCACAGATCACCCAGTCAAAGGGTCATAGATCTGGAGCTGAAAGGAGCCCCAGAAGGCACCTAATCCAAACCTTTCATTTTAAACTGAAGAAACTCAGACCCAGAAAAGTGAAATGATTCCTCAAAGTCACATAGCTAGTGGAGGGGGTGAGATTTGAACCCAGAGCCTTAGACTACAAGCTCATCACTCTTTCCATTATACGATGTTGTAGTGTATCCTCATATGAAAAAGCTAGGATTAATAGATGAAAGATTCAGAGATAGAAATTTTTTTGTCTTGTAGTCAGTTCAAATCCAACCTCAGACACTAGCAGTGTGACCCTAGCAAATCACTTAACCTCTTTTGCCTCAGTTTCCTCATTTATAAAATGAGGAGAATAACAGCGCTTACCTCCCAGGGTTGTTGTGAGGATCAAAGGAGATATCTAATCGTAAAGTGCTTAGCACAGTTCCTGGCACAGAGTACTACAAATCTTAGCTATCATTATTATTATTATTACTATTATTATTATTACTATTATTATTATTATTATTATTACTAAAGAGAGCTGTCCAGAAGTGAAATGAGCTGCCTTCAAAGGCAATGAGTTTCCCATCACTGGAAGTTACCAAGCCTTAGCTGGTTGACTATTTAACACAGTTGCTGAATACAAGATTCCTTTTCAGGGATGATTTGGATTATATGGCCTTAGAGATCCCTTCCGGCTCTGATATCCTTGGATTTTGGACCTCCACGAAGAGAGGGAAGAACAAAAAAGTGTGCTACAAATCACAGATGCTAAACCAGTGCCCCATACGATGAGTGATGAGCGCTACCCAAAAGGGAGGAGCCCCAGGTAGTCCTAGGAAGATGAGTCCAGACTTTGCCTTGAGCCATAAGCCCGACCTTTGGAAGCTCAAGAATACTCCCCACTGACCTCAGGCACCTGGCCATGGGGATTTCCAATTCCGATTCCCAGTATCAGCCTGTCTCCCAAATTGTCCTTTCAAGCAAAACCAGCACAGGGTAATGATCAACGAGGAGGAGAAAAAACTGCCTACAAAGAGCAGACTCTCGTTTTTGATCTTTATTTAAAAGGGGGGATTAGGAAATTCTGCCAATTCGGAAAATCTAAAGTGAGGACGTTGTAAAGATAGAATAAGAAAAGGGTGCAGATCAAAGAGCCTGGTGTGTCCAAACTGCATCCCTCCCTTTAATCTCTTTACAGAAAGCCTAGGGGGTCAGCCGGATTTCTGCTCTTTTTTCATCTTTCCTCAAGCCCTTTCTCTTGCTAAAGGCAGGAGACATGCACCAGATACAAGCAGATTCTCCCGCTCTGCTCTTCTCAGGCAATCCAAACCATACTTTCAGAGCTGAAAGGTCCCTGTGTTCTGGGCACAGAAGTAGAGGAGAGGCAGCTGCTGGCCTAGGTGTGATGAGCTTTGATGCCCGGTAGCACCAGGATTCTTCCAAACTCTCAAGTACTTTTCACTGGAGGCAGCAGATTCTATTTCTCTCTAAAGGCAGCCTGGCACCATGGGGAGAACAGAGAGCATGCCCCTTTCCTCTGGGGAAAAAAATTATTTTGTATTTTGTTAAATTTCCCCGACAGAACATCAGGGTCTGTTTCATTCTTTTCTCTCTGTATCCCCAGAGTTTAGAACAGTGCCTGGCGCATGCCTCTTATTTGCCATGCTTATATCTTATATGTACATAACCAGTTGTCTCCCCCATTACAATGAGATATCCATGAGGACAGAGGCCATACATCCTTTATATCCTTAGAACTTAGTATGATATCTGGTACATGGTAGGCACTTAATAAATGCTTGTTGACTTCACTTTACTAGGCACTTAATAAATGTTGGCTGACCAATCGATAGAACTGTTCAGTTGATCCCACAAGTGACTTAACCTCACTGGGCCTCATTTGTCTCATTTCCTCATTTGTCACATGAGAGTAATACAGCCCTACTTCCCCTCAAATGATGATTGATTGAGGGCTGAATTTGTGAAAAGGAAGACCTGGGCTGATTTTCACCTCAAACACTTGCTGAAATGTCAGAGGAGACACCTGGGTCAGGAAAGTGGTTATCTCTGAGCAAGACTCAGGTTACGCTGGCTCCTGTAAATGCCTCACAGGTCAAAAAATCTGGCTGCACAATATATGTCAGTAAGACCTGTCTTGGCTCAGCTTTTTCTCTAGCTCATTTTCTTTGTTCTATCTCCTATGTGAGGTCTTTCCTCCTCTGCTCCCCAACCCTTTTCCACCTAACAGAGACATCTCCCCTCCAACAATTACTCTGTATTTTATTTTGTTTTTACTTACAGGAGAAGGAATATGGTATAAGAGACTGCTGACCCATCCTGGCTGTGTGACCCTGGGCAAGTCCTTTTCACCTCTCATTTTCTCTAGGAAACACCTCATTGGCGATAGGATGCCAACTGTATTGGTGAAGGGAGTGTCTTCATCTGGGAACTCCCTCTAGCAGTGAAATCATAGGTCTGGTCTCTGTATATTTGCTTTCTTATACATGTTGCTTTCCCCAGCAGAATGTAAGTGCAACAACCACTTCCATTTTTGCTTTTCTAGTCACTAAGTTCTCTCCAGTGTATGAGCCTAGGAAAATTTCCACCTCTCACAGCCTTATTTATCTGTAAAATGGGGATATCAGTAGACCCTACCTTGGGGAAACAAGATCACGTATATAAAGTGCTTTGCCAGCCTGGAAGGGCAATGAAAATATGTGTTGTCTTGTGGTTATCATGGTTGTTTTTATTGTTAAAGAGGCTGTGAATTTTTAGTAGAATCAACATTGAACTTGGAATAGAGAAGATTTATTTGAATCCTTCAGACACTGGCTGTGCGACCTAGGATAATATATCTGAGCCTAAGTTTCTTTTTTTGTAAAAATGGAGAGAATAATAGCTAGCATTTATAGAGTGCTTTGGCAGCTAGGTGGCGCCGTAGTGCACAGAGCACCAGATCTGCAGTCGGGAAGATCTAAGATCAAACATGACTTCAGACACTTACTAACTGTGCAACCCTGGGCAAGTAACTTAACCCTGCTTGCCTCAGTTTCTTCACCTGTAAAATGAACGGAGGAAGGAAATGGCAAACTACTCCAGTATCTTTGCCAAGAAACCCCAAACGGGGACACAATGAGTCAGAGAGGACTCAATAACATACAGCGTGTTAAGGTTTGCAAAACACTTTACCTAAGTTAACCCAGATGACCCTCACAACAATCCTGTGAGAGAAATACAATTTTTATCTACATTTTACAGAGGAAGTAACTGAGGCATAGAAAGGTTTAAATGATTTGCCCAGGGTGGTCATACAGTTAGGAAGTATCTCAGGCAGGATTCAAACTCAGACCTTCCTGAAATCAAGTCTAGCATTTCATCCATGGTACCACCTAGAGCTACAGGGACTTCAAGTAGCATTTTACAGACAAGGAAACTGAGATCCAGAGAGGTTATGACTTACCCAAGAGTCACAGGATCATGCATTTAGAGCCAGAATGGACCTCAGAGGTTACCCACTTCCCTCATGATACAGATAAGGAAACTGAAACCCAGAGAGGTGAAGCCTTTTTCCCAAGGTCACACAGGTAGAGGGTCAAATGTGATTACTGGATGGAAAACATTTCACCAAACCTTAAAGAGTTAAACAGAAACGCTGTTTATTTATTTTTCTTTCGGCCAAGCTCCTAACGCCTGCTTAATAGCTTTGACTGTTCCCTGGCCCACGATCACCACCTTCTGCAAGGTCTGAAATTGTTGACACGTTCTCCTTTGCCACAGCAATCCTGCGTCTTCCTGTCTGCTGGACTTGGAGCTCTGCGAGGTGAAGGTTGCAAGGTGTCTGCAGAAGGGCTGCATGGCTTGGCAGGCAGGCAGTCCTGGGTCCCTCACTCGTGAAGGGTGAACGTTATGCCTCTTTTATGGCTGGGGAGACCTAGGACAGAAAGGTGCCATACTCATGAGAGAGAAACACAATACACTCGCCCACGAGACGAAGAAAAGTCGTCGCCCTTCAAAGGTGAGCTGTTTGAACTGTCCCATGGGGGAACAGCTTGTTTTGAAGAAACAGCTTGTTTTGATGAAACAGCTGAAGTCTGCTTCCAGACATTCAGAGCAGAAGAAGGATCATAGGAGTTTGAGCTTGGAGATCATCTCCTCCAACCCCCTCATCTTACAAAGGAGGAAATACAGGTTCAGAGAAGAGAAACAATGCGTCCAAAGTACCCCGACTAGCCAAGCAGCAGAATCTGGATTGGAAACCTCTATCCCCTACTTGGGTTGGACCGTATCTGAAGGATTGTCTTTAATTTTGTGCAGCAAAATTATAGGATGGACATGACAAGCTGGAAAGCAGCCAGAGGGGTAAAAACCAGAATGATGAAGGTTCTTGAATCCACACCATGTGACATCAGTGGAAGGAGTTGGTGGCTGCTTATCCTGGAGAGTATTCAAGGGGAATACAACTATAATCTCTGAGTATTTGTACAGTTATTCTGTCTAGAGACAGGGGCGATGGATGAAAGGTGCAAACGGGCAAATTTAAGTTTGACGCGAGGGGGAAAAAGCGTTCTAAGAAAGAAAGTTGCGGTTTGTTTTGGTTTGGTTTTCTGAGACGGTTAGGTGGGCATAGAGGATAGAGTTCTAGACCTGGAGTCAGGAAGATGTGAGTTCAAATCCTTCCTCAGACACTTCCTTAACTGTGTGACAGCCTCAGTTTCCTCACCCACAAAATGGCAATAATAATAGCACTCTCTCCCCGAGTTGTGGTGAGGATCAAACTATGCATAGAAGTGCTTTACAAACTTTATTTTTAAATACTAGTTATTATTATTTTTAGCCTCTCCCAAAGTGGAAAGGGCTACCTTTGGAGGAAGCAGGTTTCCCCTTGTTGGACATCTTCAAGCAAAGATTGAATGGCAACTTGTTGGTATATGGTGGTAAGGGTTATTTTTCAGACATAATTTGTATGAGATGGCTGCTAAGGGTCCTTTAAACTCCAAAATAATAATAGCTCTCATTTCTATAGCTCTTTAGGGTCTACAGAGAATAATATTAGATAATAATTTTTAATAGTAGTATCTCCTTTTATCCTCACAATAATCCTGTGAAATAGATGCTGTTATTATACATACTTTACAGATGAGGAAACAGAGGCAGGCAGAGGTGAAGTGACTTGTATAAGGTCACAGAGCTAATAAGTATCTGAGACAGAATTTGAACTCAGGTCTTTCCTCACTACATGTCCAGAACTCAATCTGCTATGCCACCTCACCGCCTAATGAGAATAACTAACATTTATGCAGCCCTTTAAGGTTTAAAAAACATAATAAATGTACAAAACAAAAAAATAAGGTTTACTTATGTTATCTCATTAGATTTTATTTCATTTGAGCTTCATAATAACCCTATGAGGTCAGTGCTATTATCCTCATTTTACAGATGAAGAAACAGGCAAACAAAGATGAAGTGACTTGCGTAAGGTCCCACAGCTAGTAAGTGTCTGAGCAGGATCCAAACTCAGATTTCTCTGTCTTCAGATCCAATGTTCTATCTACTTTACCAACTGGCTGAGACTCTATGAGTCTGAAAATAGGCCTTCTGACTCCAAATACAGTGTTCAGAGTTGGGAAGGAATCACACCAGAGGGTGATTCACAAAAACAGGAGCTTCACCTGGCTACCTTTCCTCCTTCTGCCCCTCATTCCACCCTAAGTTCCTCTGCTTTCCATTCATTCAAGGAAGGACTTGGCTTGGGACAGTGCCTTTCCAATTCCAACCAGCAGCTAAAATATGGAAAGCATCATCAATCAGCCAGATGTTTGCTCTCCACAATGTCTAACAACAGCTGGTTTGTCTCTCCTTTACACTTAATCAACCAACTGTTTTGACATCCCACAGACATAGCCATGTCCTATGTTGAAAAAATAATCCAGATGAGTTTTTATCTTTGTACCTATTTATAAAGATCCAAGAAAATTTGAATAAGTCGGGCCCTATCGATTCCAAATCTGGGAGGACTCACATTTGTCTTTGTACAATCCATAAGAAAAGGCTTAGGAAACAAACTCTGTTCTGTTTAATTCAGCAATTATTTATAACATGCATACTATGTGCAAGCACTGTCCTTGGTGCTAGAGATACAAAATTGAAAAACTACACTGTCTCTGCCCTCATGAAGCTTACCATCTAGAAGGGGTTTGCATAACAGTGTATAAAAGAGAATATTTGAAAACATAAAAGAAGAGAAAAATATTTTTCAATCTAGTTTGTAGGCCCTCATCCTCTCTCTCTCTCTCAGGCTATCGTGAAACTTTCCTTATGAGTCTCCCAACTTCCATTCTCTATCACCCATGTAGATGCCAATATAATCTCCCTAAAACACAAATGTGACCATATGACTCCCAAGCTCAAGAACATTCAATGGCTCCCTGTTAACTCTAGCATAGAAAACAAACTTCACAGCCTGACATTTAGGCCACAGTCTCAAACCTAATGTTTCCAGATGGGTGTCACAAAGCCTCCCCTTCTTGCATTCCATTTTCTAGCCAAATTGGATCGTTAGCTGGGCTCCTAATTCTACTTGTTATCTTCTGTTTCCATGAATTTTTCAAGCCCCTGCATATGTATGAAATATTTTCTATTTCAAAATCCCTTTCCTTCAAAGCTCAGCTCTGGGTCCACCTCTTCCATGAAGTCTTCCTTGTTTCCCCCCACCCCTGGTAAAAGTGATCTCTCCCATTCAAAACATACATTGACCACCTCCTCTGCATCTCAACTTTGTCTTCCTTAGCTCCTACCTGTGGTATAATTATTTGTGTACATATTATACACAATAGAATATAAGGTCCTCAAGGGGAAGAACCATATCATTGTTACTTTTAGCATCCCTACTTCTTAGCACTGTGTCAGACATCACAGGCAGTTGATATTCCTGCAATGCCTTGGATTAAAATCAAGCATTTTAGAAACATCCATTCTACAAACAAAAATTGGAATTTGTTCTTATATTCCTATCTGGGTCGAGTTTACTTGGCCAGGAACTGAGGTAATCAGAGAATCACAGGATCTCAGAGCTGGAAGAGAAGAGAGAAGAGAAGATAAGAGAGAAAGAGGAAGAAAGGGGCGAGGAGGGGGCCAAGAGGGGGGACTGATGTGGGCCTGCCCCCAAGGACCTTCCATTCTATTGGGGAGGGTGGCTACAGCATATATGCAAATCGCAGTGAGTAGAGCACTGGACTTAGAGTCAAGAAGATCTGAGTTCAAATCTGGCCTCCAACACTTACTAGCTGTGTGACCTTGGGCAAGTCACTTAACCTCTGTTTGCCTCAGTTTCTTCTTCTGTAAAAATGGAGATAACAGTAACATCTACCTCCCAGAGTGAGAATCAAATGAGATAATAATTGCAAAGTACTTAGCATAATGCCTGGCACATAGTAGGTGCTATATAAATGTTAGTTATCATCATCATCATCATCATCATCATACAACAAGGTAGGATCTAATGGAGGCAAAGTTGAGGGAAAGGGAGGGAAGAGACATCTAGGCCCTTGTCCCTGAAAATATATACCCCATACAACTATTTCTAGCTCTATCCTCTGAGGCCTAGTAGAGCAAACACCAATCCTTTCCACATGACAATTCCACCTAACAACTCTTTAAATACTTGAAAGCGGTCTATAATTCCCTCTTCCCTCCCAAGACTTCTCTGGGTTGAACAACCCCAGCTCCTTCAACCCTTCTCAAGGCTCTTCTCTGTCCTACTCTCTCCCCTCTGGATGCTCTCTGGCTTATCAATGTTCTTCCTAAAATCTGAGACCCAGAACTAAGCACGATACTCTAGATGTGCTCCAGTCAGTGGAGCTGCTGCCTCCTTTGTCCTGGGCATGATCATTCCTTTAATGTGACCCATATCCCATTGGCTTCTTTGGTTTTCATGTCTCATTGCTGACTTGCAATGGGTAGAAATAGAGGTTAGAATTGTCATTAGTATAGAGAACTCTCAGATGAGGAAACTCCTCCCACCAGTTCAGGTAGGCACCTCCTCTGCATCTTGGAGAGCTTCCTGGGGCAAGGAGAATTTTAGTGGCTTGTCCAGGGTCACACAGACAGTATGGATCAGAAGGCAGAACTTGAAGCCAGGTCTTCTAAACTTTGGGGCCAGTTCTCAATCTTCTCTCTTACTCTCAATCTCTCTCTGTCTCTCTCTCTTTCTTTTTCCCCCTCTCTTTCTCTCTCTCCCATCTCCCTTTTTTCCCCATCCCTCCATCTTTCTCTCCTTCTCTTTCCATCTCTCTCTCCCTCTTTCCTTCTCCACCCCTCCTCCCCCACCCCTGTCACATTGAGCTTTAAATCTGCAGATGGCACAAAGGTGTGAGTTGCCGCTGTAATTCAGATGACACTATCCCTAAAGGTCATGCATTCATGGAGCACTTTCTGTGCCATCAGCAGAAAGGCTGGGTAAAGGAAAGACTGAAAACATGCTTATGTTCTCTAGGAACACATAATGTCCCTGGGGAGACATGACTATATATATATAGAACAAGAAACACAAGTCTAAATCCATTCCAGCAGTTTCCAGGATGTTGAGAATTTTTCACAAAAGAATTGGACAGGCCAATGTATTATGCAGCCCAGGAGGCCCATACCAAGGACCCAGGTTCCATGCTGGGAGCCCTGCCACCACAAAGAGGTCAGATTCTATTTATGGCTCTGCCCCCACTCGGTAGTGTTCTCTCAAACAAAGCTTGGGCACAGCTCATGACTAAGCTCTCTACACTCCATAGCCTCCTCTCACAAAAGTATTCAATGCACAGAATAGGTGTGAGGCAAAGGCAAGTTTTCTTATGGACTCTTCTATACGAACCGAATAACATTCAAAGGCATGAATGATGATAGAAAACATAAAACACCCCAAATAGGCCATTGTACTCAATATACCTCCTTATTCCCCAGTGTCTCCAAAGGTCAAGACCATATGGGAGACTGCTGAACAGATTAGCTCAGATGTACCTTAATTGTCCAGGTAATCAACAGCAGTTATCACAGAGGGTTGGCAAGATCTGGTTCTCTTGCCCAGCCCCAGTGGCATGGCTTTCTTTGCTCCTCTAGTCTCAGGGTGAAGCTGTAATAATCTTCTTCTAAATGACACTTTAGTGCACCTTAACTCATACAAGGGAAGACCCAGGGCCTAAAACGAGTCACATTGGGATGGGGAAGAGGAAGGGGAAAGGGGAGAGGCAAGAACAAGAGGGGAAGGATGAGCACAGAGGCTGATGAATGTAGGCTACAATGATGTTCAGTCCACAGTAGAAGGGCAGTCTGTTGGGACCTTGCCAAGATGTCTTCATTGGATTGGCATAGCCAACTTTACCAATATTCCATCAAGCCTTACACTGTGATGATGGCTAGTATCCCCTTTCCTCCATCCCCAATGCAGGGAAGGGCCATGAAGGTTTGGGGGGAGGGGGTCTCATTCAAGCACCTCTGACTGGTTTACCATAACTGGCATCATAAGTAAGGAAACACTAGGAATTGACTAGAGTAAGAATACTCTCTGTATAAATACGAGACATGGACACTTCCACAAAAGAAGGGAGGGGACACATTGAGGCTGAAGGAGGGGCAACGTCCAAGGCAGAACCAGTCTTCTACAAGTGAAGCTTGAAGATTTTCTGGCCTCTCTGAGAGGGAACTAGATTGGATTAGATTATCTCAGGAAGGAATTCTAGGTTTCAAAGGCCTTAGGGCTAGAAGGAATCTTAGAGATCATAAGACCACACCTTTAGAGCTAGAAGGGACTTTACAGGCCATATAGTTGGAGTTCCTCATTTTATAATTAAGGAAACTGAGGCCCATAGTGGCCAAATGGTACGTCCAACGTCACACAAGTCACAAGTAACTCAGTTGGTCAACGAGCATTTATTGAAGACTTACTATGTGCCAAGGACTGTACTAAATGGTGAAGATGCAAAGAAAGGCCAAAACAGAGCCCCTGCCTTCAAGGAGTTCACATTCTAATGGGGGTGGGGAGGGGGAATGTGCAAATAACTGTGTACAGAAAAGATATGTGCAGGGTAAGTGGGAGGCAATCTCAGAAGGACCGCACTGTCCTTGAAGGGAAATGAGAAAAGTCACTTGCCAAAGGTGGGATTTGAGCTATGTCTTAAGGAAGGAGAGCCAGGATTAGAACCCAGGTCCTCTGACCCCTGAATCCAGCACTTTCCTCCCTGTTGCCTAGTCCAACAAAAACACAAGGTATTCATGGGTTAATGATATTTTCCTGACTCTCCATTCAGAGAGAGGAAGGCATTAAGTCATCAAGATAATTAGTTGAGTGTAAAACTTAGCCATGTATCCATGTCGAAACAATTGGTTGATTCGGTCAATTAAGTTTTTTTTAAAAATCAGTAATTCTGTCTGCTGGGGAAGATTAAAGATTTCAAATGGAATCAGAGCAAACTGCTGCTATACTCCTTGCTTATGTAGCCACAGTCTCACTGCATACACGCTTTGGCTGAGCCAAAAAGCCAGCAAATAGTGGAAATACTGGTTGGCAATTCCTAGATATGGAACCATTGGCAAATCTCCGAATTTCAGGTTGCTCATCTGTAAAATGATGGTAATAACACTTATAGTACCTATCTCACCCAGATTAATTTACCGAAAGCTCACTCCATCTGCATGTGTTGCTCTACCTGGTTCCAACTCCATTGAACAAGATGCTCCTTTGGGGATAAGCCATCACTTCTAAATTCACCACCAAGCCAATGACTCAAGCCTTGAAGGACACCACCTCCTTCAGCCTCCTCTCCTCTCTGATTGGAGGACTGCAGCATAGAGTACCAAACTCCTCCCAATGCCTTCCTTTATAGAAGTCTGAAACTAAACTTTGCGGTTCATGCCACTCTGTATTTGCTGCTCTGCCTGGTTTAAACTCCACAGAAGAAAATGTCTCCATTCTGGGTACCCCAAGGTGTCCCCCCTACCCTGGCTTTCCTGCCTTCTTTTGTGTGTTGTCTCCTCTCATTAAATAATACGCTCATTGAGGTCAAGGACTGTCCATTCTCTTTATTAATTGTATCTACAGCACTTAGCACAGCCTGGTACATAGTAGGTACTTAATTAATGTTTATTGGATTAGATTGTCAAAGCATTTTGTAAATTTTAAAGCCCTATATAAATAGCAATTGTTATTGTTACTACTAGTGTTGTGATTATGGGCAAGTCAACCAATTTCTCTGAGCCTCAGTTTCTTCATTTGTGAAATGGGTTAATTACACTGGATGGTTTCAGAGAGAATCAATCAACCAATAAATATTTATTAAGCTCCTACAATGTACTGGGCATCATGGTAAGCACTGGTGAAATCAGTTTTCATAGAACCTAAAGGGGACCCACATATAAAACAAACAGACAAAATTTTTGCCTAGTAGGACAAAGATCAGATGCTCAACTTCCTTTGTGGTCAGTGAAATGTATATTAGGAGGAGAAGGGGAAGACAATCCTTTTTGCAGATGAGTTTACTGCTCTAAAGTCCTTCCTACACCTAAATTCTGAAATCCAGAGATGAGTCTTCTGTTTGCCATGATCCCAGTAATAGTAATATAGAAACTGGTACTGTTATTTCATTAGTATAGCTAACTTGAGGGTGAGGAAAGTCCCTCTACCAATGCTCTTAGGGATCCATAATTGCTTGGGACCCTGGGAAGTTAAGTAACTTGCCAAGGGTCACACAGTAAGTCTCTGAATCTAGATTTGAACTCAGATCTTCCTAACTTTAGATCCAGTGCTCTATCTATTGCACTACCTAGTTGCCTCAAAGTAAGCATGAGGGAGGGGGAAGAGCATTCCAGACACAAGGGGCAGCTACTGCAAAGACATGGAGGTAGAAGGCAGGAGTGTTATGCACAAGGGTCAAGTGATCCAGGTTAACAGGATTGTAGTGTGTGAATGGGAGTAGTTTAAGAAGATTGGAATGGTAGAAAGAGAGCAGGTTACAAAAAGCACTAGAGGAAAAAAATGAAAGGCTGGAAAAAATAGAAGAAAACATAAGGTATCTTATAGCAAAAAACAACTGAACTAGGAAAACAGATCAAGGAGAAAAAAGTAAGAATCACTGCACTGTCTGAATGCCATAACCAAAAATTAGAGCCTAGACATCATATTTCAAGAAATCTTAAAGCTGGCCAGATCTCTTCAAACCAGAGGACAAAGTAGAATAGAAAGAATCCATTGATCACATCCTGAAAAAAAATCCCAAAAAGAAAATTCCCAGGAATATCATAGCCAAAATCCAGAGGTCTCAGGTAAAAGGGAAAATACTGCAAGTGTCCAGAAAGAAAGAATTCAAGTACCAAGTTGCTACCATCAGGATCACGCAAGATTTAGATGGCACCACTATGAAGTTGTGGAGAGCTTGGAATATGATATTCCAGAAGTCAAAGGCTATGACTTGGCTTACAGCCAAGAATAGTTTACCCAACTAAACTGAGTACAATGTTATAGAGGGGAGAAATGGATCTTTAACTAAATAGAGGACTTCCAAGCATTCCTGATTAAAAGATGAGAACTATGGAGAAACTTTGAAGTTCAAACACAGAAGTTGAGAAACATTAAAAAAAAACAAATGAACAATGGTAAATGACTAAACAAAAATGAACTGTTTACATTCAAACATGGGGAGATGAAACACATGTCCCCTTTGATCCTTATCATCATCAAGAGTCACAGAGGGAGGCTAGTTAGACAAGTCTGGGAATGGCTTTGTTATATCTTGATGATATTAAGAAACAAATGGAAAGAGAAGGAAAGAGGAATACACTGGAAAGTGTTGGAGGGAGAGGGAGGGAAAGGAAGATTAGGGAAAATTGTCTCACATAATTAGCATACATAAGTAGACATCTATACAAACAAGGAGGAGGGGATGGGGAATTCTGACACTTCAACCTCACTCTCATCTGAACTGGTCAAAAGAAGGAAAAATATGCATACACACGGAGTTGGATACAAAGATATATTTCACTCAACAAGAAAATAGGAGGGAAAGGGGAGGGGAAATTAGAGGGAGGGTAGATAGGGGAAAGATTAGTTCCAAGCAAAACACATCTAAGGATATAAAAAAATTATATTTCTTTTGGAGGTGGCAAAAATGAGAATCTGAGGGGGTACCCATAAATTGGGGGATGGATGAACAAGTTATGGTATATAAATATGAAATGCTATTGTGCTGAAATTTTATCAGCATAATAATCAACTAGAATTCCAGAGGAATACATGATGAAACATTTTACCTACATCTTGATAGAAAGGTGAAGGACTCAGAATGTGGAATGAGACAAATATTTTAAGGACATGACCTATGTGGAAATGTATTTTGATTGACTACACATTTGTGTAATGGGCTTTGTTTTTCTTGAGTTCTCAATAAGGGGGGAGATTGGAGAGTGAGAAGGCAGATCTTGTCTGATTAAAACACTTTTTTAAAGAAAAAGAAAAGAAAACTTGGGAACTCTGATCAATAAACACAATGACCAACCATGATTCCTGAAGAATTATGATGAAACATGTTGCCAAACTCCTGGCAGAGAGGAGTACACACAAACTAAACAAATGCAAGTAAAAGTAGAAGAAAGGCAGGACACTGGGAAAATTCTTTGAAAACAAGTTTCTCTGATAAAGGTAAATTTCCAAAATATATAGGGAACTGAGTCAAATTTACAAAAACCAAAGCCATTCTCTGATTGATAAATGGTTAAAAGATGTGAATAAACAGTTGTTAGAGAAAGAAATTAAAGCTATCAATAGCCATGTAAAAAAATACTCTGAATCATTAATAATTAGAGAAATGCAAATTTAAACAACTCTTGAGGTACCACCTCACAATCATCAGATTGGCTAAGATGATACAAAAGGAAGATAACAAATGCTAGAGGTGATGTAGGAAAATAGGGACACTAATGCATTGTTGATAGAGTTGTGAACTAGTCCAACCATTCTGGAAAGCAATGGGACCATGCTGAAAAAGCTATTGAAGTTTGCATGTTCTTTGACAGTAATACTGCTACTTGGTCTGTACCCCTAAAGAGATGAAAAAGAGAGGAAAAGAATTCATACATACAAAAATATTTACTTTTGTATAATTTTTGTTAGCAGATTTTTTTCTGGTAGCAAAGAATTGGGGGGCAGGTAGGTGGCACAGTGGATAGAGCACCGACCCTAAAGTCAGGAGGACCTGAGTTCAAATCTGACCTCAGACCAAACACTTGACACACTTACTAGCTGTGTGACCCTGGGCAAGTTACTTAACCCCAATTGCCTAAAAAAAGAAAAAAAAAGAATTGGAAAACTGAGGGGATGCCCATCAACTGAGGAATGGCTGAGCAAGTTATAGTATATGAATATGATGGAATACTATTGTTCTATAAGAAATAATAAAGGGGATCATTTCTTTCTCCAAGTTCCTGGATCCCCTGAAATCTAACCACAAATTCCTTAGGGACATCCCTGTGGTCCTCTCCTTTAGTAATTAGGGGGTTCCTTGTACGAACTGATGCAAAGTAAAGTGAGTAGAACCAGGAGAAAATTTATACAATGACAACAATACTATAAAAATAATCAACTCTGAAAGACTTAGTAACTCTGATCAACACAATGTACCACTACTGTTCCAAAGGACTCCTGATGAAATATGCAAACCACCTTCAGATAGAGAGCTGATGGACCCAGAGTACAGATTGAAGCATATTTTCTTCTATTTCTTTCTTTTTCTTGCCTTCTTTTTTGGATATGGCTAATACAGAAATTTGTTTTGCATGACTACATGAATGTGTATATAATTGGGGAATAAAGGGGGGAGAATTTAGAATATAAAATAAAATAAAATTGAATTAAAAAAACTCAAATTGCAAACTAAGACATTTTAGATGTGGCTAATGTGAACATTTGTTTTATTTGACTATATAGATTTGTAACAGGAGCTTTGGTTTTTGGTTTTGTTTTTGTTATTGGTGGTGGTGGTGATGGCTTTTTGTTTTTGTTTTTTTTTTCTTTCTCAATGAGGGGCAGGAGGAAAGAATAAGAAGGGAGAGAAGACTAATCTTTGTTCGCAAACAAAATAAAGTTTAATTTAAAAAAAGAAAAGAAGAGGGCCCTGAACAGAACCTTGTGGGATACCCACAGCTATCAAGTGTGAATGAAGATCCAGCAAAAGGAAACTGAGGAGTGGTCAGACCTATAGAAGGAACATTAGTAGTGACCAGAGTCACAAAAACCTAGTGAGGAGGGAGTATCCCGGAAGAGAAGGGGATCAAGGGTGTCAAAGGCTGCAGAGAGATCAAGAAGGATGAGGATTGAGAATCTGACAATTAAGAGATCATTAGTAACTTTGAGAAAGTAATTTCAGTTGAATGATGAGGTCAGAAGCCATCTTGCAGAGAATTTAGAAGCAAGAAAGTGGAGGCATCAATTATTGATGGCTTTCTCTAAGAGTTATTCATGAAAGAGAAGAAATATAGGATGGTCAGATCAAGGGAGAGTTTTTTAGAGTTGGAGGTGAGATGGGAGTATTTCTAGGAAGTCTGGAAGGAGCTAGGGAGAGATGGAAGATTGAGATAAAGTGGGCATGGATAATGGAGTGATCAGCTAGAGAAGACAAGGAAAGGGAAGCACTAACAATGAGAGAATCAGGAAAGGGCTCATAGAAGATAACACTTGAGTTAGAACATAAAGGTCTGGTGAGTGAAAGAGGAGCACATATAATCAGCCTGGAAACGTTGGATTCACATTGCAAAGGGCTTTAAATGCCAAACAGAGGAATTATTACGTTCTGCTAAAAGCAATAGGGAGCCTCTAGAGCTTCTTGATCAGGGAAGCAACTGGTCAGACCAGAGATAAACAATAAGAAAAGTCCCTTTCCACTTCTGGAGGAAAGGAGAAGAGACAGGATCAGGTGCACAAGAAAGGGGGTTGACTTTAGCAAGGAGAAGGGCCACATCATCCTCTAAAGGCTGGAGTAGTGGGAAAATCCTTGGTTTCCCTTAAGGTCCAACCCAGGTGCCATCCCTCCCAATGTTGTTATTGTTCAGTTGTATCTGATTCACAAATGGGGTCATGAAGAGTTGGATAGGATTGAAAAAAAAAAAGACTGAACAATGAATGCCCTCAGGGAGCTTACAATCTAATAGAGGAAGACAAGACCCAAAAGGAAGCTGAGAAGGAGGAGGAGAAGGGCTGTGGGAAGAAAAATAACGGGTGCATTCTGGGAAGGAACCCCCTAATTACTAAAGGAGAGGACCACAGGGATGTCCCTAAGGAATTTGTGGTTAGATTTCAGGGGATCCAGGAACTTGGAGAAAGGACAGGGAGGGAATTTTATCTTTATTTCATTACAACTGGTTTCCTTTGCAATCCTATGTATTTATTTATTTAAAAATCTAATTCTAAGAAGGGTCCCATAAGCTTTGCCATACTTCCAGAGGCATTATTGTTATTGTTGTTGTTGTTGTTGTTGAGGCGTTTCAGGCACGTCCAACTCTTTGTGACCCCATTTGGGGGTGTTGTGGCAGAGATACTGGAGCAGTTTGCCATTTCCTTCTCCAGCTCATTTTAGAGATGAGGAAATTGAGGCAAACAGGTCTAGGACACAAAAAAAAAGGTTAAGGACTCTTGGTGTGTATATTTTACATTCCTTCCCCTCCTCACCTTAGAATGTAAACACCTTGAGGGCAGTGATTGGTTTTTGTTTTGTTTTGTTTTCTTGGCATCTCTGGGACCAAAGAGAGTGCCCTGAGTAGTAAACACTTAACAAATCTTCGTAAGATTGAACTGAATTGAATTCGAACCTGGAACAGCTTGAAATAATAGGAAACAGTCTCTGCTCCTCTCTCTCGAGGATGCAAAGAGAACAGCCTAAAATAGGCCAGAGATTGGGGTTATTCAAAAGTAAACAGTTCTGAAGGGGATTGTTAAAACACTAGAAAGAATTAGGGGGAAAGGTTGTAATGTACAATTTCTTTGTCTGGAGAGATTTTCCAACAGAATTAAGTGAAGCCAGGCCTTGGCTTTCTTTTCAGGCCAAGGTTGCTGATGATTCCATGATTCTACTCACTGACACAGGCCTGAACAAAATTACAAAAGCAGCCTTCAAAAGCAGGAAGTCCTAGACTGTCTTGCTGTGAATCTTCAGTACAACGAGGATCAATGGTCCTATCTCTCCCCTGACTTCCTAGAGCATACAGCTCAGCAGAACCACATGGCAGGCGCCTTCTTTTACTCTTTTGTTGTTTCCTATGCTTGTCTTGTCTCCTCAGCTAGATTCTAAACTACAAGAGGGCAGGAGTCGGCTTTTCCACTTCTTCACTTTCTCCATAACTCCAAATCATAAATTAGATAATAAGACTGAGAGCTGAAAGAACCTGAGGGCTGTCTAATCCAGTCCCCTCCTTTTTAATTCTTTTTTTAATTTTTATTTCCATTAACAAGCCCTCGATTTCCCTCTTTTGTTTATGTGTTTCATTTTTAGCATTAGAAACCTTTATAGATTAGTCCTGCTTCCAGAAAGGTCTCTCATAACAAAGCAAACAAATATCACTAATAATATGATGACCTCATCTGAAAATGCAAGCAACGAAACCTTTCACTTCTGTAGCACTCTCTCTCCTCCCCCACTTTTTCGCCCATTGGAAAAAAGGAGGGGGGGAAGGAAGGAAGGAAGGAAGGAAGGAAGGAAAGAAAGAAGGAAGAAACCCTTGCAACAAATATACAAAGTCAAAACAAAATCCCACATTAGCCACGTTCAATAATACATGTCTCATTCTGCACCTTGAGTCCATTACCTGTATATCAGGAGGTGCTCATTTTACTAATGAGATAATTGAAACCTAGCAGTGATGAGTTCATTGCCCAAGGTCACACAGGTATGGAGCAGGGACTTAGAGCCAGGTCATAGGTTCGTAGAATCAGAGATGGCAGGAACTTCAGGAGCCATCATTTTTTCATATCTCCTTTTACAAATGGGGAGGCTGAGGCCCCAGGTGATGAAAGGATGATATTTTTAGAGCTGGAAAGGACCTCAGAAACCATCTTATTTTTTCTAACGTGGAAACTGAAACCTGGGAGAGATGAATGCATTGCCCAACGTCACATAGATATGGAGCAGGAACTCAGAACCAGATCCTCTGACTCCAAATGCTGGGTCCTTCCTGTTGTACCACACTGCCTCTGAAGTTATTAGAGCACTTATTATTATCCTCATTTCACAGAGTAGGGAACTGAAGCACTGAGGGGTTGAGTGACTTTGTTGTAATTCAATTGTTTCAGTTGGGTCCAACCCTTTATAACCCAATTTGGGGTTTTCTTAGCAGAGATCCTGGAGTGTTTTGCCATTTCCTTCTCCAGTTCACTTGATAGATGAGGAAACTCAGGCAAACAGGGTTGAATGACTTTCCCAGGGTCACACAGCTAGTAAGTGTCTGAGGCCAGATTCAAACTCAGGAAGATGAGTCTTCCTAACTCGTGGTCAAGTGCTCTATCCACTGCGCTGCCTACCTGCTCTTACAACTAGTAAACTTCAAAGCCAAGATTTAAACCCAGTTCAAATCTTGGGAAAAGCTAAGTAACTTGCATGTAATGAATTAATAAGTGAGCCAAGATTCCAGCTCAGATCCCCTGACAGCAAAGCCAAGGTGCTCTCTACCACACTCGACTTCCTACCACTCCCTAGGCAGCTAGGTGGCCCAGGGGATACAGCTGTTGCGTTCATCTTTCTTTCTCAAAGAAGACTAATGACATCACCACTATGATGTCTTGACTTGCATACAGCGCTAGATTAGAGTAAGAAAGACCTGAGTTTAAATCCTCCCTCAGACAGCTAGCTGTGTGACTTTGGACAAGTCACTTCATTTCTGTCTGCCTCAGTTTCTTCTTCCATAAAAAGGAGAATAATAATACCACCTATCTCGCAGAGTTGTTGTAAGAATCAAATGAGATAATATCTATAAAGCTTTTTGCAAACCTTAAAGTGTTGTATAAATGCTCACTATTATCACTGGGAGTGACACATAAACACTTATTAGGATCGAATAATTTGGAAATGGATAGGACCTCAGATCTAACCCAATCAGTACAACCCCTTCATTTCACAGATAAGGAACTGAGGCCCAGAAAAGTGACTTGTCCAAAGTCACACAGCCCATATGTATCTACTTATCCCCTTGGATAAGGATCAAAATTAAAAACATCTGCAGAAATATGACATTTCTTTTGGCAAAGTATAGCAAAGTAAATAGAATGTAGGGGTTGGGTCATAAGAACTTGGATTCAAGGAGCAGCTAGGTGGCGCAGTGGATAGAGCACTGGCCCTGGATTCAGGAGGACCTGAGTTCAAATCTGATCTCAGACACATGACACTTACTAGCTGTGTGACCCTGGGCAAGTCACTTAACCCCATCGCCTAGCCCCCCCCCCCAAAAAAAAAAAGAACTTGGATTCAAATCCCATCTCTGACTGTGTGAGCCTAGGCATATCCCATAACCTCCATGTAACTCAAGGAGTTTAATGAGACTTACCGAGGAAGTCCTACTTCTATGGGGTGTGATCTGCCTTGGTGGAGGGGATCTCCATAATGGAAGGTTCAAAAGTGACGAGTATTTATATCTACAATTTCTCTACAGAGGACAATGTAGCACTCTTCCGGGCTTCCCCTGGTCATTTTCTGTGTCTTGATGGCACTGATAAGCAGAGTAAATGTTCCACCAGGGACCTGGACCAGATTCTCTGAGCAGAGAGACTGGCTCAGGCCTGACCTTTGCTACATTTGGGTAAGAACCTACTGCATTATTGAATAGGAGAGCGGGAAAAGGACAGAGTGTTGGATATAAAAAGCACTTAAGGACCATTTAATATTTGATAGCAGCAAGTGGAAATCATGTCTAATAGCCACAACGCACAATGTTTGGAGCCTGACCTTTCCCGGGAGCTGCTCAAGATAGCTGTCTCCTTGTTAAAATGAGGCCAGCCCAAAGACTTCCCTGCTCCTTGCCATGGAGCCCAGGAAGCCATTGGCTACCCCCCCATTAATCCTTGAGTATCAGGAGCTCAGGGAGGTTGGGAGAAGGAGGCGCCTGGCTGCATCGGGATGGCACCAAAGGACCTCACGTTTATACCATATCAAGATGGATCAAAAGGCTAGGGATTGTTTTGCTTAGAGAAGAGATTTGGAAGAAGACCTGACAGCTGTCTCTAAGTGTTTGAGGAGCCTTCACATGGAATAATAACCCCATTCTGCTCAGCCATAGAGGGAAACCACCACGAGGCAGTTTTAGGTTTGATGTCATGTAAGAAAAAACTGTCCCAAAGTGTGATGGGTTGCCTAAAGAGGCAGTGAGTTCCTCCTCAGTGATGGCTTCAAGCCAAGCATTTGTATCCCCAGTGCTTAGCATAGTGTGTGGCACATAGTAGGTTTTTAAATAAGTGGTTGTTGAAGGCATGAATGAAATTCACAGCAAGAGGTGGGAAGGGGGAAGGTGGGGAGGTGAGTTTGTGCTGCTGAGTGTAGATGTATGTGTTTCAACAGAAGGAAAGAATGATTATTATCTTCTTTATTCCAGCTTAGAAAGCTTGATTCCAGACAGACAGCAAGGAACAAAGTGGTGTAATTACCCAGAGTATCCAGGAATGGCAGCCACCCTGGAGATGTTATCACAGTCACGCCTGGTTGGACCAAGAATAAGCCTGGAGTGCTGCCTGAGATGATGCTTTCTGAGTGTGAGCAAATTCAAAGTGAAAGCCTCCAAGCAGTCAGGAAGCATGTGAGGAGGCAGCCCACCAAATGAGTTTTGGAATCAGTGCCTGATCCAAAGGTTTAATTGGTGCTGTCCACTCTGATTTTGGAAAAACCCAAGATATTCACAGATCGAGGGGAGAGGTTCCCTTTCTGATGGCCCTTTGTTGTGTCAGTAGCTGGGATGGAAGGAAGGAAAGGAGGAAGGAATGGAGGAAGGAAGGAAGAAGGGAAGATAGGAAAAAAAGAGGGAAGGAAAAGAGGAAGGAAGAAAGGAGGGAGGGAAGGAGGGAAAGAGGGAAGGAAGGAAAGAAGGAAGGAAGGAAGGAAGGAAGGAAGGAAGGAAGGAAGGAAGGAA
>NW_020954710.1:14725767-14743608 GCF_900497805.2 Vombatus ursinus
AGGAAGGAAGGAAGGAAGGAAGGAAGGAAGGAAGGAAGGAAGGAAGGGACAGAGGGAGGAGGAAATAAGTATGTATTAATATATGGCAGGAACTTTTCTAGTTGTTGGAGAGTTTAAAAACCAAAATGATATAATCCCTGCCCTCTGAGTTTACATTCTAATAGAAGAGATAGCATCAGCATAAATAAGCACATACATGATAAATTCAAGGAAATATGTGAGAGGGTCACTAGTAGCTGGTGCATGAGAAAAGTTTCACATGGAAAGTAACACTAAAGCAGTGAGGTTTTTTTTGGCTAGGCAATGGGGTTAAGTGACCTGCCCAGGGTCACACAATTAGTAAGTGTTATATGTCTGAAGCAGGATTTGAACTCAGGTCCTCCTGAATCCAGGGCAGGTGCTCTATCCACTGTACCACCCAGCTGCTCCACTGTATGTCATTCTTATTCCACATGAGTGGCATCCACTCCTCCAACTCCACCCTACCCCTAGTCAGATCTGAGATCACTGAGGAGGACTTCCTCATTTATTTTTAATCTTTGTATCTCCATGGCCTATTATTGGTCCAGACCTATGACTTTATGGAGTGGGGAGATCTGGAATGAGAAAACTCCCCTACCTACCAATGCAGATCAATTCCTAATCTTCAAGTCTTAGAGAAATACCTGTGGTACTGCACCCAAAGTCACACAGACAAAATGTGTAAAAGGAGGAACTTGTACCCAGCTGCTCCTGCCTCCAAGGCAGATTCTCTATCTGGGGTCCTACATTCTCCAGCTGCCACTTGAATTGGCAGGCCAGGTCCCCTGCTCTCTCTCTCTCTCTCTCTCTCTCTCTCTCTCTCTCTCTCTCTCTCTCTCTCTCTCTCTCTCTCTCTCTTTCTCTCTTCTCTGTCTTTGTCTCTGTCTCTCTCTCTGTCCCCCCACTTGCCTTCATAGAATCCTAATGAAATTCCTGATAGGTGCAGCTCTCTTCACTTATAGATTCCTTAAGCTTCCTTTGCTCAGCATATCCAGTTTATCCTCAGTGTGTCTCTCAATTCTTGATGCATCAGCCATTGCTACATTGGGAACATAATTACCTGCCCCAATGGATGCTCTAGACCATTTGCCATGCCAGAGTTCCCAAGGTCCTCACCTGTCAAATAGGGAAGAAGAGAGAGCATCACTCTTCTCCCCTCTCCAAAGACAGTTCCCTTGCAGGAGGAGTCCCTCACCACTATATTCAACCTCTACTAAACTGGCCAGCTTCTGGAATGTCCAATTTCAAAGGAAGGGAACAGAACGGGAAAGAACGGAACAGAACAGAATGGAAGAAGGGAATGGAAGGAAGGGAGAGGAGGAGAAAGGAGAGGAGGAAAAGGGAGAGAAAGGAAGGTGAAGGGGAGGAGAGGAGAAGGGAAGGCATCAATAAAACATTTTTAAAGCTCTGAAGTCTTACAATATCACTCGCATACACACACACACACAGAGTGCCCATTTTAAATAGTTAAATTTTAAAGGAATCGCTTTAAACGAGGTTTGCTGTTGAGATAGTCCAATATAGCTTTTAACTGGGACGTCGTCCTTTCAGCTATCAATGTACTTTTACTGATCTCTAGCTGTGTCAGCTAGATGGATAGAGCACCCGGCCTAGAGTCAGGAAGAGTCATCTTCATCTTCATCGAGTTCAAACCCGGCTTCAGACACTTACCAGCTGTGGGACCCTGGTCAAATCACTTCACCCTGTTTGCCTCAGTTTCCCCATCTGTAAAATGAGAGAAGGAAGTGGCAAATCACTCCAGGATCTCTGCCAAGAAAGCCCCAAATGAGGACACAGAGAGTCAGACAGGACTGAAAAACAACTAAATAACAACAGCTGTGTCAGAGAGAATGCGAGAAACAGGAGACCAGCTCTAACACGGCATAGCTGGTAAAAAAAAAATCATGACTCACCAGAGTTTCCAGGTGTGACGAGGCAAAAACCTTGTCAGACTGAATCTGGCTGGCTGCTTGGTTGCCCAGACCTCTGGGATCATTAACCTCCTTGAGCTCATTTTTTCATCTTTGCTTCTCTGAGGACTGGTTCATAGCTAGGACTTAATAAATATTTGTTGAGTTGAATTCTCCTCAGCTAAGATATGCCCTTCTAAACAGAATCCCTTGCAAACAACTCCCTGTAGATCTGACTAGAGTCTCAGTGTAATGGACGGAATGCTGCCATGGAGTCAAGAAGCCCTGGGTTCCAATCCCTCTTCTGACACATACTGGCTGTGTGACCCTGAGCAAATCATTTCCCATTTCTGGTCTTCAGTTTTTCATCTGTAAAATGAAGGGATAGAACTAGATCAGATGTTCTCAAAGTATGCTTCTAAAACCTCTGGGGTCCCTGATATCCTCTCAGGAGGTCCACAGGACAAAAAAAATCCTCATAATAACACTAAGATGTTTTAATTCCTAATATGTTAAATATCTATAGATATAATCCATGTAAACAAAAGCTCTTTGGATAGCTTCTCAATAGTTTGAGTATAAAGGAGTCCTGACACGAAAAAATGTTTAAGAACTAATAAACCAAAGGGGATATAAGGTTCCTTCCAGTTCTGACTATATTATCCTATGAGACAGCAGAGTATAGGAGATAGATTCTCTGCTAGTATCTGTCATGAGAAATTGTCCTTCCTTCACAAAGCAAAAGCTCAAAGATGCTAAAGAAGGTTGTAAGTCAATGCGACTTACATGTAATGTAAGACAAGTGTCCCCATGACAGAGACCACGTTTTCTGTTATCTGTGATACATACATAGCCACACACACACACACTCTCTCTCTCTCTCTCTCTCTCTCTCTCTCTCTCTCCCTCTCTCTCTCTCTCTCTCTCTCTCTCTCTCTTGCATGAAAAGGAAGCATGGTGATGCTTTCTAGAAGGTTGAAGTCAGGAAGTTGTATGTTGATGGCTAAGTCACTTTCCCTTTCTCTGAGTGCGTTTCTTCATTCATAAAAAGGAGATAGCAATACCTAGAGAAGCTTCCTCCCAGGGTAGTTGTAAAGCTTGAATAAGAACGTTGCAAGCCCTAAAGCACTTTACGACAAGACACCGTGTGAGTCGGGAGGAGCTGGGATTTCCTGGAGATAGGGAACTCCCAGTAAGGAAATTCCCTCTGCCAATAAAACAGCTGTTCTGTAGCTTATAGTCTTAGTTACCTGAGAGGTCCAAACACTTGCCCAGGGTCATACAGCCAACATGTATCAGAGGCAGGTTGTAATACAGGTCTTTAGGACACCTAGGTAGGCTTTCTACCCACCACACCAACAGTTCTTAAAGTAGGGTCTGCACTCCCTAGAATCCCTTAACCCTTTCAGGGGGTCTGCAAGGTCAAAACTATTTTCATGATAATACTAAAATATTATTTGCCTATTAAAACTCCCATCTTTTCCAACTATGTTTCTACATAAAGGCTGAATTTTCTTCTTATAATTTAACCAAAACAAGACATCACCACAGATTGAATGCAGAGGCAGATAGCAGAGTCCAGCTGTCCTCTATTAAACCAGATGTTAAAGAGATTTGCGAAAAGATGTAAAAGAATGCTATCCTCGCTAAATTTTCTTTGTTTTGAAAAACAAAGTTATTTTTCATTAAAATGATGTTATTTATGTTAGCATGCAATCAGTTTACTATTATTTTAAATGAATAACTATTTTAATCATCAGTTTTCCTTTCAAGTATGGTAAATATTGTTAGATATAATCCACATAAACAAAAGCTCTTTGGAATTCCCAATAATTTTTAAGAGCATAAAGGATAAAAAGTTTGACAGTGGCTACCATGGTGCCTCTCAGTGGGGACTTAATAATTAATATCTGAATTAAACTGAATTGAATTGAATTGGAGAGTACATGGCGTCTCACACCCACAGGACTATGCATGTGTTTTAAATGGAATTCACAAGTTAGGAGTAGATGTAATTTCTTTGGAAGCTAAATTCCCCACTAGCTTCTTCTGTCTTCTGTCATTTGTGTAATTAAGCCAATACCAAATTGAGAAAACTAAACCTTTGGAAGCCTTTCAATGCCAAACCCTAGTGCCAGCTCCCCTATGAAGCTTTTCCGGTTCCCTTCCCACCCACCCACAAATGGATAAGATGTCCCCCTCCTCAAATTCTTCATCAAAATTCAGACTTCTCTTTTGCACTCAAGACATTCTGATTTGTCTTCCAGTTAGCATATGACTCAGTCCACAAATATTTATTAAACATTTACTATGTGTCAGTTACTACGAAGATCTGAAGAAAAATAAAAAATTTCCCCCAAGAACAGGCTCTGGAGTCAGAGGCCCTAAAGTCAACTCTTATTACCTATGAGGTCTTGGACAAGGCTCTTCACCTCTCCAGGCCTCAGTTTCACCATCTGTATAATGTATTAGATGGTCTCTAAGACCTCTTCCAGCTCTAGACCTATGATCTTATCCTTTCATCTTGCTTCTCTCTCAGCACTTAGGACAAGGGCCTGCACATAGTAGGTACTCAGGAAGTGTTTAATTGAGTTGATGTAAAATAGCGGGTCTTTTCCAAGCAAAGGGTAGGGTCAACAGGACCTGCATTGGCCACCATTTTCTGGTCACACTGGCAGTATGTCTTCCCTGGGGAATGATTCTAGTTGACAATTACATAATGTCTAAGTTGGCCAAGTGCTCTATGTACTTTATCCCATTGGCACCTAACAATAAGCCTATAAGGTAGGTAGTACAAGCATGATCCTCACTTAATTGACAAGAAAACTAAGGTCCCAAGAGGTGAAGTCATTTGTCTATGGTCATGTAGCTAGTAAGTGTCTGAGGCAGAATTCGAACCCAAGTTTTCCTGACTCCTACTCCAGTGCTCTATTCACCAGGGTAGATTGCCTCCCAGGTCAAAATCTCCTAGCAAGATTTCAGGATTGCTTTAAAAGGGGAGCAAAGCATTGTTCATAGCCCCAGCTACAAAGGAGAAATCAGCTTTGATGAGCTTGATTTGCTCTCATGTCAAGGACAATTCTTTTGGGAAGCCCAAACACTACAGCCTGCAGCCCAAAGTTTCTCAATGACTGGGTCTATCTGTGGCATGGAGGCTGGGGTTTGCTCCGCAGCTACCATCTCTGTTTCACAGCTGGCCTGGCTCTCTTCTCTGATCTGTGCTGCCTGTGGTGTCTTTGCAACCCACTGCTGACCACTGAGAACAAACAATGGAACGGTACAAGTTCAGTACTCAGCCAGGCTTTATGCACTGCGAAACTGAATCCAAGGCACCTACATTAGTATTATTATTAATTAAAAATTAATGATAATAATAGCTAACATTTATATAGCACTTTCAGATTTGCAAAACACTTTGCATTTTCTCCACACAAAAACACTGGGAGATAGGTTCTATTATTATCTCCATTTTACAGATGAAGAAACTGAGGCAGACAGAGGGCAAATAACTTTCCCAAGATTGCACAGCTAGCAAGTATCTGATTTGAACTCATCTTCCTAACTCCCACGTCTTAGCTCTCTATCCATTGTGCCACCTAGTTGCCTCAATTTTAGATACTAGTATATAATAAGGGCAGTAGGGAGTAGGAGATCACAGATTTAGAAAATAGAAGAGACCTTAGAGGCCTTAGACCCCTCCTTGTTTTACAGAAGAGAAAACTGAAGCCCAGAGATTTGAGAGTAATCACGATTCAAACTCAGATCTCCCTGACTCCATGTCCAGCACTCGACTCTGTGCCCAGCAGCCCTAGCTAGCTGCCCCTAGCTGGCTCTTGCCAGTGCTTCTGCCAAGGAATCAAAACCCAGGGCTTCTAACTCCTAGCCCTGTGTTCTCCCCACTTTGAGTATCTGACAGTCTTGAGAACCGTTGCTAAATGTTCAGCCTTTTGTTTCCTCTTGAAATTTCTCATTCTTTGTCGGGGAAGGTTGGCATGCTTCTTGTCGTGGTATTTTTCTTTGCTGATGAGAACAAGCGCTGTTGATCAGCATGACCTATTTGCACTGAACATTTGTTTCTTTGCAGGGCACCTTCTCAGTCCCTGGGATCTTTCAGTCACATCTTGAAAGGGCACTAGAATGTCAGAAGCCTTCCTGAAGGCTCTCGAAGAAGTGGGGGAAAGCTCCTAGATGGAACACTTCAGAATGTGGAATGGGTCTCAGGCAAGGGGAACCAAGGGGGACAGTCAAGTGTCTCTCCCTTAGCCCTGCTGGCAAACTGCCCAAAGGCCAAAGGTCCTAGGATTATGCTACTACTTTCTCAGATATTTGAGATAAAGCTCTAAGCAAGCTGAGGCCCCTTCCTTCCTCAGCATTTCCCCATGAGGTGAGCCACTCTTCAAAAAGAACAGAGGAGAAGGCAGCCAGGTGGGGTGGTGGATAGTGCAGCCCACCCATCCAAAGGGATTGGACCACTTGGCTTCCATTGTGTTTCCGGCTCTAAGTCTACAGATAAAGCTCCGCCTCTCATGCTAGGAATGCTCTCCCTACTCACTTCTACCTATGAATTTCCCTGACTTCTTTCAGACTCAGTTCTGCTGCAGGCCTCTCCCCATCCCCTTAACGATTAGTGCCTTCCCCTCTAAGATCACCTTCCACCAATTCTATATGTGGCAGCCAGGTGGCACTGCAGTGGATGGAGCTCTGGTCCTGGAGTGAGGAAGACATGTTCCTGAGTTCAAATTTGGCCTCAGACACTTTCTAGCTGTGTGCCCCTGGGAAAGTCACTTAACCTTGTTTACCTCAGTTTCCTCAGCTGTATAAAAAAAATGAGCCAGAGAAGGAAATGGCTAACCACTCCAGTATCTCTGCCAAGAAAACCCCAAATAGGGTTATAGGGATACAACTGAAAATGACTCAACGGCATCAATGTGTCTTGTTATTTACCTCAAAGCGTAGTCTGAGGATGGATGAACAAGCCTTTCCTGATAAATTCTGAGCCCCTTGAGGGCAGGGACTGTTTTTTTGCTGGGGGTTTTTTTGGGGGGGGGGTGTTTGTTTTTTGCCCTTCCCAGTGTTTAGCACTTAGCCTGGCGCATAGTAGGTGCTTAATAAATGCTTGTTGACTAACTGTCTTTGTGTTGGCTGTTTCCTATGCCTAGAATGTTTCCCCTTTTCATTTCTGCTTCTATACTGTCCCTGGCTTATTTCAAGACTCAATTCAAATCTCATCTTCTTCAGGAAGCTTTTCCCAGTCCTCCCCACTGCAAAAGCTTCCCCTCCAAGGCTACCATTCATCTACTCTCAAGTCCCTCCTGACTCAAAATCTATGATCCTATACTCTGTATCTGTTACATCTATTATAGGCAGCTAGGTAGAGAAGGAAATGACAAACCACTACAGCATCTTTGCCAAGACAACCCCAAATGTAGTCATGGAGAGTCAGACATGACTGAAAAACAACTTAACAACAAGATGGTGCATTGGTTAAGAATGCTGGACCTGGAGTCAAGAAGACCAGAGTTCAAATCTCCCCTCAGACACTTACTAAATATGTGACCCTGGACAAATGATTTCACATCTTTTAGCCTCAGTTTCTTGAGCTATAAAATGGGGATAATAGTAACACCTACCTCCCAGGGTTGTTGTCAGTATCAAATTGTGTGTGTGTGTGTGTGTGTGTATTGTGTATACACATAAGTATGTATATGTGTATATGTATACACCTATATGTGTGCATATGTATATATACATATATATAATATATATACATATGTATATACAGCTCTTTGCAAACCTTAAAGAGCTATCATTTACATACTGTCTCCATTAGTTTGTAAGCTCTTTGAGGCCAAGCTCTGGCTTTTGTTGTTTTCCCTTCTTTAGTATCTCCAGCCTTTGTGCAGTGTCTAGTTCATAGTAAATGCTCCCTACACGCACATTGATTGATGGCGATTGATTGTTTAAAGACCCTTTCGCTGTCCTGCTGCCCACCAAAGCTCCAGAAGTGGTGATGTCCCATTCATAGGCCTCCTGGTACAGGCGATGAAATGACCGCTGTCAAAATGTATAAATCTTTCTTCTTTCCCTCCAGAGTCTGTGGATACAGATAATGATCTATCTATATTCATAAAACCATTGTTCAAAAGATTAATTAAAAGGCTGGGGTATTTTTAACCATCTGTACTAATTTGGGGGGAGAATTTAGAAATGTAATTGTATCATCTGCAACGGATAAATTTACATAGCCTCCTTTTGGAATCAGAATATTAATAAGTCTCCCGAAGAGATTCAGCAACTTGGGCAAATTAATGTTGCCGATGCTCCTAAATTACCCAAATTAAATGGGGATAATTTGAAACCTTTAGCTGGTGGGGAGACTGTGTGCCCCAAAAGAAGAATAACCTTCTACCTGTAAAAACAAGCCAAAGACTTTTAGAGCCTGTGGGAGCTCTGAACTGGAGAGAACACGGGTTTGAACCTCTCAGCTCTATCACTCATGTGACCTAAACAAACTCAGTTTACCGTCTTTGGTTTCTTTATATATCAAATGAACTGGACTAAAATTACCTTCCAGATCCCTACCCTATGACCTCTGAAGCCATCTAGACCAAACCCCACATATTAAAGATGCAGAATCAAACAGCTAATAATTGGCAGAGCTGACATTTAAACCCAGTTCCTTGGTCTCTAGATAGAGGATTCTTTCTAACATATCTTACAAGAGGCTGGAAGAGGCCTTCAAGGGCAATGGGGCCCAGGAGGTCACAAGTGATTCACCCAAGGTCATATAGGCAAGTCATCATCCTTCTCTAACCATTCTTTCCTCTTCAGAACCCAAGGCCAACAATGCAGAGACTCATAGGTCAGTAGCTGTATATCCTAACATAGTCATAGAATCTCTGAGCTAGAAGGGTCATCAAAGACCAAGCAGAGCCCTCTATGACATCCATGGAAAGGGGTCACCCAGTCTCTGCTGGAAGAACTCCAATGAGGAGAAACCCACCACCTCTCAAAGCAATTCATTCCACTTTGCACAGCCCTAATTGGTATAAGCTTGTCTTCTATTTACAAGCAGCTAGATGGCACAGTAGGCAGAGTGCTGGGCCTGAAGTCAGGAAAACGAGTTCAAATCCAACCTGTTAGGAAGATCTGGGTTCAAATCCAACCTCAGGCCTTTATTAGCTGTGCGACAAGTCATTTAACTGCTGTTTGCCTTAGTTTCCTCATATGTAAAATGTGGATAATAATAGTGGCAGCTAGGTGGTAACAGTGGATAGAGTGCTGGATCTGGAGTCAGAAAGACTCGTTTTCCTGAGTTCAAATCTAGTTTCAGACACTTACTAGCTGTGTGACCCTGGGCAAGTCACTTCACCCTGTTTGCCCCAGTTTCCTCATCTGTAAAATGAGCTGGAGAAGGAAATGGCAAATCACAGCAGTATCTCTGATGAGAAAACCCCAAATGCGGTCATGAAGAGTCAGACACAACTGGAAAACAATTGTTGTGAGGAGCAAATGAGATAATATTTCTAAAGCATTTAAGCACAATGCCTGGCTGTATAAAGTAGGTACTATCTAAATGTTAGCTATCCTTATTATTATTGTTATTTCATCGAGAATCACAGAATCTCAGGGTGAAAAGGTACTTCAGAGAGCACCCAGTCCAAAAGTATCAGAACAAGACTCTCCCCTATGGTACACCTGTCAGATGGTTATTCTGCCAGCCTTTTCTTACAAACTTCCAGGGATGGGTAACTCACTACCTCCCCAGGGAGCCCATTGCACTTTGGGGACAGATCTAAAGGTTAGGAAGGTTTCCCTGACATCTAGCCTAAATCTGTCCTCTGAAACGTCCCTCTGGGGTCAACCAGAATAAATCTCATGTCTCTTCTGCATGACTAATCATCATTATGGCTTAATTAATGTCAAGGCCCTTCACTTCTGGTTTATCATCATCCCTCCTAAAAATCCAGCACAGTGTTCCAAATAGAATCTGACCAAGGCAGAATACAGCAGAATTATGACCTTCTTGGTCCTAGACACTACGCCTCTCCATCTGCTCCCTCTCCACGCCCCACCAGGGCCATATTGTTTGATAGGCATGGATAAGCACATTCGTGCAAGTGCTAGGAAAGAGTGGGAGAGAGTTCTCCATTACCTTTCAGTCTTCTCCATTCAGCCCCCATGATTTGCATGGACCACAGAATGGCATCTTGGGAGCAAAGGAAAGTGAAAGGAATTTTCTTACCCTAAGTCAAAGATAAGCCTCCATAAAACTGCCTGAGCAGCTTTTCATGGGCCAGGCATATAAAAGCATGGATTTAGAGCTAGAAAGGACTTTAGAAGTCATCAAGGCCAACTTTTTCATTTTACAGATGAGGAAACTAAGGCCCACAAAGACTAAGTGACTTGTCCAAGGGAATATAGGTAATATCTACATCAGATATTGCTGGCTCCAAGTTTAGTGCCCTACTTACTACATCACATGGCCTCTTATGCTGAGAAAGGACTAAAGGGATTTTCAGTTAGCTGGCTAGCTGTGGCTAGCCAGGGTCCACATCACAAAAAGGCTAAAATAACCTCTAGGTCAAGTGGTTCTCAAAGTGTGATCTGAAGATCCTTGGGGGTCCTCAGGGAGTCTATAAGGTCAAAACTATTTTCATAATAATAAGATGTTATTTGCCTATTAAAATACTCCATTTCTAACTACACATCTGTGTGAGGCCAGACTTTATTCAATTTAAACATATCACAACGGATTGAATGCCAAAGCAGAAAAGAGAATCCAACTGTTTTCTATTAAACCAGACAGCATTAAGAAGATTTGCAAAATATGTATAATAATGCTATGCTTTTCACTAATTTTTTGTTTCAGAAAACATAACTATTTTTTCATTAAAATGTCATTTATGTTCACTTGTGTTTATTAAGTAAATTAATGTTTTTAATTTTATCAGTTTTAAAGTCTAATATTGTAAATATTGATAGACTCACATGAAGAAAAGCTCTTTGGGATTTTCAGTAAATTTTTCAGAATGTAAAGCAGTCCTGAGACTATTCTAGGTCTATAATAAACAGCTAACAAATACCTCCTTCCTTGGGTTAAAAAGCCATATAATAGATGACGACCAGCAGGTGGCAGCAGAGAACAGCAGCAGTGCAGCCGAGATGTCCAATACAATTACATCACTGCAGGATATTTAAATCCCTGCCTTGCTGGAGATGTAAGTTGCCATCCACCTGCGCTCCCTCACTTTGCATCTTCCCTGTCTATATGCCCCTCCATGCATCTTCCCTGATCACACTAGTCCTTGTATATGTCCCTTTCCCAGCTAGAGGAATGATAACCTATGGGAAAGATTTTCTCATTCAAGAGGAGATGAAATTCTTCTAGTCACTTAATCTTACTAAGGAAGGGCTGCTTCTAAAAATACACATCAGCATCTTCTCCTCTTAGAGAGTCAACAAGAGTGCTGAAAGGTTAAATAGCTATCCAGGGTCACACGTATATGTGAGAGGGAGACTTGAATTCAGGAGTCCCTACGCTATGCACTATCTCACACAAGAGAAGGAAACAACAGCTTTTCCTAACGTGTTTGGGTTTTCGAAGCTGTGAATATTCACTTCTCAAACAAGAGAACCAAATTAGAGAGCCAAACCAGTTTCTGGAAAGGCTGCCTTCCCCTGCTCCTGTTCCCACCAAGAATCTCCCAAAGCCAGCCATTTCTTCTAGTTCTGTATTTCTTTATTTCCCTCAGTCTTCTGAAGTCTGAACTCATGATGCTCCTTTACAGGGGAACTTTACCAGGAGCTAAATAATGAATGCAGAAGATCAGAGAAACCAGACACAACCGGTGCTCAGGATAGGAGATTGAGGCATGCTTCTACAAAGGGTGCGTATTCTGTTTGCCATCCACCAGAGCTACTCAGCTAGAATTCTGAAGCTTTTCCCTGAGTATCTGAGCTGCGGTCCCTCCACAGGATGTTAGTGAACCACAGAGGCAGGTATTGTAGAGAGAAAGCTGTACCCAAAGTCAGGAAGACCTGAGTTCAAATCCAGCCTCAGACACTTACTAGCTGTGTGACCTTGAGCAAGTCACTTAAATTCTGTCTGCCTCAGTTCTCTCAGTTGTAAAATGAAGATCATAATAGCACTTACCTCAGGATTATTGTGAGGATCAGATGAGATACCTGTAAAAGTGCTTAGTACAAGTGCCTTGTACATAGTAGGTGCTTCAAAAATGCTTGCTCCCTTCCCCCATAAACCTAACATGAGCCAAATGTAACAAGGCAACTGAATATGGCATTAAGAGAGATGTGGTTTCCAGAACAAAGCAGGTGAGAATCCACCTGTACTCTGTCTTGGTCAGACCACATTTGGAGGACTATGTGTCCCATTCTGGTATTACAGTTTGGGAAGGATATTAACAAATTAGAGCATGCCCAGAAGAGGACAGCCAGAGAGGTGAGAGGACTAGAGATCAAGCCCAAGAGGAAAGGCTTAGCCTGGAGGAGAGAAGGCTTAGGGAGGCCCCCAGGTAACAAACACTTATGAAGCATTTGCTACGTGGAGCCACTATGCTAAATTCCAAAGATACAAATACATGCAAAAAGAAAGCAAAGCCTGCCCTCTAGGAGCTTACATTCAAATGACCAAAGACAACATTTAAAGGGAGCTGGAAACCAGGGTTGGAAGGAGGGTACCTCGTGGTACCAAAGTCCAGAGAGCCACAAAGAGAATGAAGCCTGACCAGCCTGTGCCCATCCCCAAAATGGGGTCCCCAGAAGAAACTTGTAAACAGGAAAAGGAGGCCAGTATGGCAGAGGGAGGAGGCTGCATGGTCTGAGGGAAGGTCCAGGATGAGAGAGCAGTTAAGTTACAATGTCAAAGTCCTTCCAATCGGGAGCACAGATGAGAGGGGTATGAAGCATGGCTGGCCCATAATTCAATTATACTCCTCCTGCAGTCTATAAGAGTTTATATCCATGTGAGTACTGGAAATGGAGAATAAATCAACTACTTGAATCCTTTGTATTTTTAATGCAATTTCATGTTTTAATCAAATATTTTGGCTGTTCAATTAGTGAATTTTGCATAGTCTGACAGCAAGGACTCCTATACTGAATGGGGACTTGGTTAGTGATTTGCATAACTGATTGCCCAAAACAGCTACAGTGAATGTGGAAAAATCATCGAGGGACTCCAGAGGTAGAGTCCTCAGAGCCCTGTTATTACAAGAGAACTATCGATTTATAGATTTATAGATAACATATAAATCCAAATCCTTCATTTTACAGAAAACTGAGGCTATTAGAGGCTACTTTATTTTCCCTGAGTCAAAAGTAACAGATCTGAGACTTGAATCCAGGCCCTCTGACTCTACACCCTGTGTTCTTTCCAATATCCATCTACAGCTACCAAAAAAACGTATTTAATAAATGATGATGGTGGTAGTGGTGGTGGTGATGATTAATGAAAGACGGCCTACCATAGTGGAATGAACCGGAAGAAAGAACAACAGAGGTATTAACAAATGACTTTGATTCCAATCCCAAGTGTAGACAAATGGCTTTGGTCCAAGTACCAGTTCTTACCTTACCAGCCATATGGCTTGGGGCAATGCACCTAACTCCCTGAGATGAATTTCCTTTTTTGTGAAATAAAGATAAGTATACTTTCATTACTTGCCTCATGGGGTTATTATGCAGAAAACATTTTGTAAGCCTTGAAGCGCCATTGAAACATGAGTTATGCTGACAGTATACTTTTATTCTTTCTTTCCTATCTAATCCATAAGCTATTAGAAGGCTGAAGAATCTTCCTCACATTTTACCCAGCTGAGCATGCCAGCCATCTCCCTGCCATCCACCCTGATGCTGTCCTCCAGTCCTAGGACCTCCAGAGATCATGCCCTGGAGGATTGAATCCACTTGTATTCTAGAACTCCCACCCTAGGTGTCCTAATTCAGGACTGCAAACTCACATAGCTCATTATATTTAATTTGCCCCACCTCTCCTTCACATTCCACCTCGCCACACACCCAGGCTATCTATTTACCATCCACCTTGCATCCTGCACTCTTCCCTTTCCCTCCCTCCCCATCCCCATATTTTTACCACTTGCTCAAGGAAACACAATCAAAACTATCCTACCAAGTCAAGACATCACGTGGGACGTTACTGGTCCTCTTCAAAAATGAAGGATGTACAACCACTTCACTAGAAAGGATGCCTCATTCAACTCCTCGGATTCCTCTCACCATCCCTTTGAGTTACCAGACCCTCTACACCCCTCCCTGGTTACCACTCCCGAAGATGTATTGTCTAGTCCAAGGTGGGGAACCTGTATTTTGTTCTGTGAAGTTTGGATTCAGTCAAAGGGCCACACTTGAGACCTAGAGAGCCACATGTGGGTCCCCATCCCTAGTCTTCTCTCTCTCTCTCTCTCTCTCTCTCTCTCTCTCTCTCTCTCTTTTTCTCTCTCTTTTTACCTCTCTCTCTCTCTTAATATGTAGATATATGTATATATACACACATGTGCATATATGTATGTATATATATATACACATATATGTGTGTACTATATATAAATATAATTCCTATTACAATATAAGCTCCCTGAGGTCAGAGACTATCTCACTTTTGTATTTGCACCCTCAGGGATTAGCATAGCACTTGATATGCAATATGTGCCAGGTGGCACAGTGGATAGAGCAAAGATCTGAGTTCAAATCCAGACTCTGACACTAGCTGTGTGACCTTGGGCAAGACAATTAACTTTTGTCTCCCTCAGTTTCCTCAACTGTAAAAATGGCATAATAGTAATAATGCATTATTAATATAATTTATATAACATAATAATTATTGCACCTACCTCCTAGGGTTGTTGTGAGGATCGAATGAGATAATACTTGTAACATACTTTGTAAACCTTAAAAGGTTTTATAAATGCTAGTGATAATTGCTAATAATTGGTTTTTTCCATTCATTCATTCATTCACAGCCCAGAGCCCAGCAGTGTAATTCAATTCAGCAAACTTGTATTAAGCACCGGCTATGTGCCAGCACCATGCTAGGATCTGAAGATTCAAGATATAAAGAGGCAGTCCGTGCCATCGAGGTGTTTCCATCCTGCCGGGGGCAGATGGGCATGGGTGTGAGCAAGCACATGCAAGGGGCTCGCTGCCTGCTGTTGATCTCCTGGCAGCCCGGAAGCCTCTTCTTCCGCCACAGCCTAGCTTGTTCACATCCAAGCACCCTTTGGCTTCCCAAAGAGATCTCCCGTGCTTCCCCCAGCATTATCCACACATCAAAAACAGCAGAAAGATTGAGCAAAAAACCCTGACCCAGGAAAGTGCAGAGATGCCATATTTGGCACTAAATACAAGCTGGGAGGGAGAGGAAAAATCATAAATGTGTTTTCCTCTTGACTCACTCATGCAAATAAATGCATTTTCAAATGACCTATTTCTTTCCTTTTTTTTTTTTTCAAACTATGCTTCAGGGCTTAATGATATACTTACAAGGACTCCTCCCCTGCCTGCCTGCCTCTTCCTAGAATTACAGACATCATCTCTCTGGAGGCTTAGCCCATTTTTAGGTATCACTCAAACAGCTCCATGGAACTGTGAATGCCACTTTTCTGATCAAACTATGCCAGGGGCCCTGAGGAGTCAAAATATGATTCTGCCCACAATTAGCTTGTAATCTAAGAGACAAAGCATAAATATTAAAAAAAAAAAGTTGAGTCACAATACCAGTCAAGACTACAAGAATCACTCATTGGGGCAGCTAGGTGGTGCAGTGGATAGAGCACTGGCCCTGAAGTCAGGAGGACCTGAGTTCAAATCCAGCCTCAGACCAAACACATGACACTTACTAGCTGTGTGACCCTGAGCAAGTCACTTAACCCCAATTGCCAAAAAAAAAAAGAATCATTCATTCAATGAGTTTTAAGCACCTATTACATAGCAATAGATAATAAAAACAGCTAACATTTTTATACAGCACCTACTATGTGCCAGGCACTATGCTAGGCATCTTATAAATATTGTCTCATTTGATCCTCACAGCCCTGGGAGGTAGATGCTATTATTATCCTCATTTTACAGATGAGGAAACTGAGGCAAACAAAGGTGAAATGATTTGCCCAGGATCTCACAGCTAAGTGTTGAAGGCTGGATTTGAACTTAGGTCTTCATAACTACAGGTGCAGCACTCTGTGCACTTAGCTGCCACCATAACTGTGTACCAAACTACATGGCAGAGTAAGTACAAAGTTTACATAAGGCGCTGCAGGCTAGGAGAGATTTAATGCCAACATAGGGAAATACAACCAATATGTATACATTCATTAAGCACCTACTGTATGCATGGGCTAAGTGGCTGGGCAAAGTCAGTAATGAAATAGACAATGATCTCAAAGAAATGGCATTTTACCAGGTGAGATGACACATGTATACATAAACAGGGATGAAACATACACAAAATGTGTACAAGGTTGATTTGGAGAGCAGAGATGAGCTAGCAGCGGTGACCAGGCGCAGGAAAGGTCCCGTGCAGAAGGTGGCACGTGTGCTGCAAGGAGCTAGAGGGCAAAGCTAGTAAGGGAAGGTACCTGGGCACAGGGAAGAATGGACCCTTCCATTACACCAAAATGGGAGTTGGAATGCCATGGATGGGGAACTATCCAAAAAAGGCAGTCTAGGCTGGCAAGTAGACTTCATGAGGGAAAGTGAGGTGAAATAGATCTGGAATTTTAGGCGGGAGCAATGCTATTCAAATATTTAAGTTTGCATTTGTTCTTAGATGTAATAGGTTGCTGTGGATAGAGCACTGGACCTGGAGTCAAGAAGACCTGAATTCAAATTCAGCCTCAGAATTGTACTAGCTGTGTGACCCTGAGCAAGTCATTTAACCCTGTTGGCCTCAGTTTCCTCATCTGTAAAATGAACTGAAGAAGGAAATGGCAAACCACTCCAGTATTTCTGCCAAAAAAACTCCAAATGGGGTCATGAAGAGTCAGAGAAGACTGAAACTACTCAACAACAACAACAAAGAGTTTATTAAGTGGGGAGGTGGGAGGGGGCATGAAACAAGGTCAGGCTTTAGGAAGATCACTTGAGCAACTTTATGGAGGATGAATTGGAAAGGGGAGAGACTAGAGGAATGGGTACTAATTAAAGGGTTTCTGCACCAATAATGCACAATATTGTATGATAAAGGCATTCAAGAGATGTAAAATAACATCTGAGATCTAATGAGGAAAGTCATTGCCAAACAGTAGGAGGAGAAAAGTTTCCCCTGACAGAGGTGGCACCTCAAGGATGAGTAAGAATGCAGCAAAGTTGAAAAAGAGGAGGCATCTCAGGGATAGAGAATAGCATGGAGGTTGGAGAACACGACTTATGTTGAAGGGCAGAGGAGAACCTAATTTTCCTGATGTATAGAGCCTATGAGGGGAGAAATATGAAATAAAGCTGGAAAGATAGGGAGTGCCATACTATGAAGGCTCTTCAATAGCTAAGAAAGTTTGAGATTAACTTGGGAGGCAGTAGGGAGCCACTGAGGACTGTTGCCATAAAATCATAAATGTAGAGCTGAAAGGGGCCTCAGAGCCCACCTCATTTTACAGAAGAAGTGAGACCCATGGTGGTGAGGTGATTGGCCCAATCCAAGACTCTTCCTATTTCAATGCACTGCTTTCATTCATTAAGGAGAAAGCACCTGCTCCTAGTAGGTACCTAATTAAATTTTGCTGGTTGACTGGTAGGATATGAAGTGAAGAAGGAAGTGGCCAAGATTACACTCAACTTTCAGGGGAAGACAGAATGAATGTTTATGTGGATGGAAGGAAAGAAGGAAAGAAGGAAGGAAGGAAGGAAGGAAGGAAGGAAGGAAGGAAGGAAGGAA
>NW_020954710.1:14743618-14774118 GCF_900497805.2 Vombatus ursinus
GGAAGGAAGGAAGGAAGGAAGGAAGGAAGGAAGGAAGGAGGGAAGGAGGGGGAAGGAAGGAAAGGAGGAAGGAAGGAAGGGAAGGAGGAAGGGAGGGAAGAAAGGAAGGTAATGAGCATTTTATTAAATACGTACCATGTGCCAGGCATTGCACTTACCAATATTATCTCATTTGATCCTCACAACAGCTTGGGAAGTAGGTGCATTATTATTCCCTATTTACAGATGAGGAAACTGAAGTAAACAGAGATTAAATGATTTGCCCAGAGTCACAAAGCTAGTTAAGTATCTGAGGCAGGATTTGAAACCAGGTCTTCCTGATGAGGGTTCTATACACTGCACCACCTAGGTTATCCAAGTAGAGGTATATTTTAGAGAATCAAAGACCTTGTATTGGAGCTTATTAGAGAAATCAATGCTGGAGACAGAGAGTTGAATATTTTCTTCCTGGAGTCAGGAGTCAAAGTCAAGGTCATGAATAAGCTGGCCAAGGGTGAGAGTATAGAGGGAGAAGAGAAGAGCACCAAGGATGGGCCCTCATGGAACACTCAGGAAACAAAGAAAATCTGATTAGAGAAGCAGGGAAAGGACCAGGAAAGTGGGATGTCTCTGAAGCTGAAGCATGCTACAGATTCACAGAGGAGAAAGCAGTGGACAGTGCCAAAAGCTGAGGTGGACGAGGAGGATAGAACAGAGGTGGAAAGTGAGGGGGAGAGACAGGGGAAGGCAATTGGATGTTGTGGCTAAGAAGACATCGGTGACCTTGGAACAGCAAATATCCTAAGAGGTGCACCAACCTATTCCCACGGGAGGACAGATGGTAACATTAAAACAGAGAAGCCTTTCTGAGGGTCTCATTTTACTTGACCCAAGGGAAGTATCATTAGATCATAGATTTAGATCTGAAGGCACCTTAGAAGCCGTTGAGGCCAACCCCCTTATGAGAGAACTGGAGCTCAGAGAGGCTAGATGACTTAGGATCATTGATTTAGAATTGGAAGGGACTTCAGAGGCCATTTGGACCATCCTCATTTTTCAGAGAAGGGAAATGAGGCTCAGGGAGTTTCAATGGCATGCTCAGGGTCACATAGTAAGCATCTGGGGTGGAATTTGAACCCAGGTCCTCTGGTTCCAGGGCTAGTACTCCTCCTATTATGCCACTCTCCTTCCTAATTTGAGATACCCAAGGAAATAAGGAAGAAGAAGAACAGCTATAACAGCAATAGCTAACATTTATATATTGCTTTGAGGTTTGCAAAACAGTTTGCAAATAGCACCTCATTCCCTCCTGTGACTGTGACCCAGATGTATTCTTTCTCCTGAGCCCTCTTTCCTTTGCCCCGAGCCTTGGCCACATTATGGGGCTGCCATGTTGTATGTCATGCTGTTCCTAAACCAAGCTAACAGGGGGAGGGATGAAAGTCTGGGGCATTTGCTCACATTTTTATAGCACTTGAAGCTTTGCATATATATGTATATATATTATATATTATATATATATAATATATATATACATATACACATATATATGCACACCTTTATGTATGTGTATATATATACCCATAGGTATGTATACACGTATATACACACATTAATGTATTTGTATTTATGTGTATATATACATACATAGATATGTAGTTGTGTGTATGTGTGGGGATATATATTATAATATACATATATGTTATAACAATAATATCTAAATATATGTTAAAATAATAGTCAGGGTTTATATAGCACTTCAAGGTTTACTAAGTACTTTACATATATTATCCCCCTTTATCCTCACAACAACCCAGGGAGGTAGGGGTTAATTTTACAGATGAGGAAACTGAGGCCAAGAGAAGGTAAATTATTTGCCCAGAATGACCCAGCTATTGAGTGTCCACGGCATTACTAGAACCCAGTTTTCTTGACTCTAAGTCTCCAAATTATCCATTCAGAGTTAAAGGGATCATCTAATGAGGCCATCTGGGCCATGTGACAGATAAGGCTGCTGAATGGCCCTGAGAAATGAAGTGACCCTTCCCCAAGGTTACAGAACCCGGGTGCTCTGGCTCCAAATATTGTGCCCTTCCCACCACCCCATGCTATTCTTTCCTTACAGTCAGGAAATTCTTCCTCAATCTTCCTATGACTCCTCCTGCGGTAATTTAATTACAATCATTACAGCAAGAGAAGGACTTGGCATTCAGCTCCCCAGTATGAACTTGATACACACCAACATAATAAATCGGTCTTTTAGCAGGGTATTAAGATTTATTTGATCATCTCCCATTTTCTTTCTTTCTCATTCTCTCTGTTATTCCAACAATGTACAAAACCCAAGGATTTCTGAAATCCCTTCACCGAGGGTTGCTAACAAGGTTTGTTTTAGATGTAGGGAGCCATCACTCTGGCCAGGGCCTGCTCTAAACATAGGCATGCAGCTGCCCATGAACTGTGATGTGGAGGGCATTAAAAGGCGCTTCTGTCCCCAAAACATGTCTCCCCACAAGTCTGTTCCAACGATTCCCACCATTAGCATCCCTCCTTTGGGCTGTGGTCTCAGTGACCTCAGAGAAAAGATAACTCTTAGCCTTTTATCCTTTCATTCATTCAATAAGCACTAAGGCTAATATTAGTCGCTCATCCCTCCATTCATTCAATAAACATGAATGAAGTGCATATAGGACACTCAATATATATGGGGATTATGTAGCCAAAAGAACCGTGGACTTGGGATTATTAGACATGGGCTTAAGGCCTGGTTCCCCACCTTATTTACTTAACAAGTCCCTTCACATAACACTTTCCGGTCCACATTTCTGGGAACATTGAATCTTGATAACCACCCCGTGAAATTGGTCATGATCCCCATTTTCCAGATAAGGAAATGGAGACAGATCTGATCTCGAGATTCCGATCCCAAGTCCACTTCTCTGTCCCATGAGCCCAACTGCCTCTCGGGTAACAATTGCTTCCTTTGCATGAACATCTTTAAGCCCTAGGATCAAAGCGAAAAGAGAATAGTGTTTTTTACTAAGAACCGTCCATTGCTTTTTTCCCTTCTTAGAATTAGTTTCTCACAGAAAGCCTTTCCTATTTTCCAGTATCGTTTCTCTCCTTAAATTATCCTGGATTTACTTATCTCTTTCCATGCTGTGTCTCCAAGGGGAAGGGCTATTTTTCATTTCTATCTCTGTATCTCTCATGCCTATTAATAATAGCTGACATTTATTATAGGGAGTGAAGTTTGCAAAGCACCTTATATACATTATCTCCTTGGAGCTTCATAACAGCTATGAGGTAGGTGCTGGTATTATACTCATTTTCATAGATCATAGACTCAAAGCTGAATGGGGGAAGGGGTGGTGTAACTAGGTGTTGCAGTGGATACAGGACCAGCCCTGGAGCCAGGAGGACCTGAGTTCAGATACAGCTTCAGACACTTGCAAACTAGGTGACCCTGGGCAAGTCACTTGAGACCAATTACCAAAAAAAAAAAAAAAAAAAGGAGATGAATGGGATCTTAGAGGCCATCACGTCAACCTTTTCATTTTACCAACGAGAAAAACAAGGGATTGAGTGACTTGCCCACAGTCACAGAATCAGAAAGTGTCTGGTGTGGGATTTGGACCCAAGTCTTCCTGACTCCAAAACCTGAATCCTATACATGCCACCACAATGCCTCCCCTAGATTTGAAGTCAGCCAATATCATTTCTAATTGCCATTTACTACTTGCTGTGGGACCCTAAGGGAATGGTTTCACCTCTCTGGGCCTCAGTTTTCTTATCCGTAAAATCAGGTCCCTTCCAGGCATTCCAAATTCCAAACTCCAGTGCTCTGCCCACTGTACATGCCACCTGTTCATATCTAGCACAATGCCTTACATAGAGTAGGCATTTGTGAAACGATTGTGGTTATGACCAACCCTTTCCCAGCCCTCCTTGACGCCTCTGCCTTCCTTCTATTGCTTATCTCTTATTTATCCTGATATTACATTATCCTGATAAATATTATTTATATTTATCTATATCTTTTTTGCACATCATTGCTTCCATGTTGTCTCTTCCATTAGACTGCAAGCTTCTTGAGGGCAGAGACTGTCTTTTACCTTTCTTTGTATCCCTGGTGCTTAGCACAGTGCCTGACACACAGCAATTGCCTAATACATGAGTTGATTGACCAAACTCACAGTTGAGCTTTTCTTTCTAGAGTGGTTTTAACCCAAGACACCCCCTTCCACCCCAGACCCATTGCTCAGGTCTGGCTACTTCCTCTCTGGTTATGACTTAGAATGATTTCTCCCCACATGAAGAATCCCAGTCAAGGAAAAGGAAATCTGAGCAGGACATGGGAGTTACACGAGTGTTTTGAGATGATCCAACCCAAAGTGAGATAAAAGTAGTGGGAGGGCACAAATGAAAGGATATAGAATTTCCTGGAGCTAAATCATACACTGTACGTTCTCAATTGATTATTGGGATTCCTCTCCTAATACTGGAGCTAGGAAGGCTGCCTTGGTGGTTATGTTTCAGACTTTCATTCTCCCAGGCAAGAAGAAAATTTGTCTTTATTCACTGACACAAAAACTTATATGTGTCAAAGTGAATGTAGGGGAGATCCTTTATGGAAATATACCTTACGCATTGGGTGCCCAACTAGGGAAAGGTTGGATTAGAGGAAGATAACTGTTTTTCAAATCCAACGATTAAATTTTTTAAAAATACATTGGTGGTGCGGTGGATAGGGAGCTGGATGTGGAGTCAGGAAGACCTGAGTTCAAAATCTGCCTCAAGCACTTACTAGCTGTGTGGCCCTAGGCCACTTACCTTCTTGGCCTTGGTTTCTTCATCGGTAAAATGGGAGCATATCATTGGTATAAGGAAAGCTTGGGTGGGAAAACTCCCTCCACATATGTGGAGTGATGAAAATGTATTTGAAATGTTTAGTCTTAGAAAGCTGCCTAGAGCACCAAAAAATTTCAATGACTCACCAGCTAGGATGTATCAGAAGAGGAACATGAACCAGATCTTTTTGGCCCTACAACACCTGCTGCCTCATCTACAAAATGGGGATAATAATAGCACCTCAACACAGGATTATGGTGAAGGTAAAAGGAGAAAGGGCAGAAAAAAAGACTTTGGTAACCTCAAAGTATTATATAAATGAAAGTAATCATGGTGGTGATGATGGTGGTAATTCTAAGCAACGAGAGAGATAGAAGATTGAGATAAGATAGGGTCTCCATCCTCAACAGCAGGAATACATATTATCTGTATGTACGTTTTAATGTGTATATATATATATACATTATATATATACACATTATATATATATATATAAAATAGTCTCCCCCATTAGATTGTAAGCTCCTTGAGGTCAGGAACTGTTTCGCTTTTGTCTTTGTATCTCAAATGCCTGGCACATAGTGAGAACTTAAGAAATACCTCTTGATTGATATTACTAGGTGGACTCACGTTTTGGGAGGAAGAGATACATTTACATATTGCTTCATAGAAGGACTAACCCAGCTATTCATTGCTGAAGGCAATAAACCCTTTTATTTGGTGTCTCTAAGGGACAGCTGCATGGCTTAACAGGAGAAAGCCAAGGATGCCCTCTCCCCTCTCTCCTCTCTCTTTATGGAAGTGACACTAAAGAAGATGCATTACCATTGGATTTGTTGCAGCAACCTAAGGACCACAGAGTCTTTCTATCTGACTTGCAGATGAAATCTCCTATGTGTAGTATCTCCCTCTGTTACAATGTGAGCCCCTGGAAAGCAGGAAAACCATCTTGTTTTTCTGTCCCCAACGCATAGCATGATGCTATGCACATATTAACTTTATAAATCCTTTTTCATTCATTATTCACTCAGTCTCCTTCCCTTTCCCTGCCTCTGTGTCCTCTGTTTCTTTATCTGTTTCTGTCTATATCTCTCTGACTCTTTATGTCTCTGTCTCTATCTGCCTCTGCCTCAATCTCTCTGTCTCTCTATCTTTGTCTCTGTTTCTGTTTATCTCTGTCTGAATCTGTATCTTTCTCTGTCTCCCTCTGTCTCTCTGTCTCTTCTTGTCTCTGTCTCTCTGGAACTCTCTCTGTCTCTATCTCTCTCTGTCTCCCTCTGTCTGTCTGTCTCTCTCTCTTTCTCTGTCTCTTTATGTCTCAGTTTCTCTATCTCTGTCTCTGTCTTTCTGACTCCTGTCTGTCTGTCTGCCTCTCTCTGTGTCTCTCTTTCTTTTTGTCTTTGTCTCTCTGAATATGTCTCTTTCTCTCTATTTCTTTCTTTCTGTCTCTGTCTCTCCTTGTCTCTGTCTCTCTGAATCTGTCTCTGTCTCTTTTTGTCTTTTCCTCTCTCTGTCTCTGTCTCTCTGTCTCTGTCTCTCTGTCTCTCTCTGTCTCTCTCTGTCTCTCTCTCTGTCTCTCTCTCTCTCTCTCTGTTTCTCTCTCTCTCTCTCTCTCTCTCTCTATATATATATATATATATATATACACATATCCCCACCACAATTTTATCTTACCTTTTAAAGACTCAGAACAAAGCCCATATCAGAAGTTGACTCTCAGAACAAGCCAAATATTAGCAAACACTCCGGAACCTGCGACTCTGCTTTATTTGAGAATGTGTCTGGTTTCCTAAGAGCCTTCACTCATGGGGCATGCTAACATTTGCTAAGAACTCCCTTAATTGTAAGTTCTTGGGTGACAGCTTGAGAACAGAGGGAGAAGGAAGGAGCGAGGAGGGAGCAAAATAGTTGGGGGGAGTTCAATGTGTTCTCTGACTCAGCAGTAACCACTTTCATAAGACAGGGTTTGGAGCAGCCCGTTTTGTTTAAATCTGAAGAGAACAGAGATGGGGTGGGAGGAGAAAGAGAAAGAGACAGCGACAGAGGCAGACAGACAGAGAGAAAGAGAGAAACAAAGAGAGAAAAAGAGAGAGGGGGAGAGAAATAGAGATAGAGAAAGAGAGAATGAGAAAGAGAGAGACAGACAGAAAAAGAGAGAGGGGGGAGAGAAATAGAGAGAGAGAGAGAGAGAGAGAGACTCAGGGAAAGCATGGAGGAAATAAATGGAACAGAGACTTGAAGGTCTTCCCATAATGGTTATTGATGTAGCTATTAAATCCCAGGATTTCTCTTGATTCCATTATGTAGGATGGATATGCTTGTACACATAATATGAGTGTCTGTGAGTTACTGTGGCTGGAGATGCGTGTGTGGGTGTGGGTGCACTGTTTCCCCTTCTCCTCTGCCTGCTAATTATTCATCATAACACATCTCCTCTCACTAACATGATCTCAAATGACAATGTTTCCCGTTCTGTAAGTGATCACAAACAGAGTACTGGTTGTAGAAAAGGCTCATAATACTTGTCATTACCTCTCTCCCTGTTATCTTTAACACTGATTATGTTAACAAAGGAAGATGTCTCTGGAGGGGAGGAAGTGCATGAGGACACCTCAGCATACTTCAGCTAAATTGTAGGCTAGGTGGTGTCTATTGTCAGCTGTGGGCAGAAACAAAGTAAGGCTTGGGAACTAGCTAGCTGAAATGCTCCTACAGTCTGCCTACGAGGGGAAAAATAGATACCACATTCCAATTAATTCATTACCTAATTATTTTAAATGAGCAACTCTTTTTTTCCTTCAAGGAAACAGTCTCATCTATTTGGAGCTGGAATCTTAGGCATGTGAGCTCAAAGATGTAAAAGCAGAGGCCATTCATCCCAATACCCTCATTTTACAGATGAGGAAACTGAGTCCCAGAACAGTTACTTGGTCCTAACCCTAGAGCTAGAAGGAAGCTCAGAGGCTATTTATTCCAACATCTTTTTTTTCTTATAAAAATTTTCAACAATATTAATTTTTAAATATAATTCATAAATAATAAAAATTAATTATGATATAATATATATATACCTGTCCATCATGCCATATAATCTCCCATTTCCTTCACTGTGAAGTATTTATGTATGTATGTATTTATGTATGTGTGTATATAAGTATGTATGTATATGCGTGTATGTGTGCATGTATATGGGACTGCTAGGCAGCACAGCAGATAGAGTACTAGGCCTGGAGTCTGAGAGACCTGAGTTCAAATCTGACCTCACTAACTAGCTGTGTGACCCTGGACAAGTCACTTAACCCTGTTTGCCTTGGTTTCCTCATTTGTAAAATGAGCTGAAGAAAGACATAGCAAACCACTTCAATATCTTTGCCAAAAAAACCCTCAAATGGGGTCACAAAGAATCAGACACAGCTGAAACTACTGAAAAACATGTATGTATGCATTCTGTATGTATGTATAAGCTAGATGGAAAGTAATTAGGCAAAGAGAGAAAGTACTAGCAGCTGAGGGTGGGGGGAATGGGATCAGAAAAAAATTCATGTAGAAGATGAAGACAGAAGTAAATCAACATAGTAGCAGAGTGTTCAATAAACTCAAAGATCCCAAAGACTGGGGTAAGGATTCAATCTGCAACAAAAAACCTCCTGGGAAAATGGGAAAGCAGCCTGGCAGAAATCAGGTATACACCAACAGCTTGTACCATATGCCGAAATAAGCTTCAAATGTATTCATGACAGATATAAAAAGGCAAATCATAAACAAATTAGAGGAGCAAAGAGGGAAACATCTTTCACAGCAATGGCTAGGAAAAGAGTTCATGACAAAACAAGGGACAAGGATGATCACAGGAAAAAAATAAATTATTTTAATTATGGAAAAATAAAATGCTTTTGTACAAACAAAATCAATGCAGTTAAAATTAGAAAAGGAGTTAATGGGGAAAAATCCCTATGGAACTGATTCAAATACATAAAAACAAGAGCTATTCCCCAATAGATCAAAAGTAGCTCCCAAAGGAAGGAATTCAAGTTATCGATATCCATATGAAGCAATGATCTAAATTACTAATAATTGGGGGGCAGCTAGGTGGCTCAATGGATAGAACACTGGCCCTGGAGTCAGGAGGACCTGAGTTCAAATCCAGCCTCAGACATGTAACACTCACTAGCTGTGTGACTCTGGGCAAGTCACTTAACCCCAATTGCCTCACATACACAAAAAAAATTACTAGTAATTAAAGAAATGCAAATCAAAGTGACTCCAAGACATTGTCACAGCCATCAGACTGCCAAAGAAAGACAAAACATCTTTGAAGCATTTTTAAACGCGCAGAAGGAAAGTCAGAAGGAAACACAGACAAGCAGAAAAGCTTTAAAAGTTACATGTTGAATTTATTATACGCTTAAAAGGAAAGGCAAACTGTACATAATAGATTCACAATGTCATTTCAATCCTTTTTCTCTGTTCTACTTTGTACATGGAAATGTTCATTTTATTTGACATTTGTTAAATTCAAAAAAAAAAAAGAAACGAATTTAAAGAAATGAAAAGATCTATCTCTAAAGCTCCCTCACCGCTTCTCCTCTTCAGCACTGGCACCCTTCCTTCTCCACACCCTTGGAAGCTAAGGATGCTCCTTTTTGATACCAGTCAGGCATCAAACTGTGCTCTAAGCCTTTTTCAACCTCCTCTTTACCCTTCAAGATTTTTGTCTCCTATGTTTTACCCTTTGCCTTGGGGCCTTGTTTCCTGTTCTGGAATCGTTCAAGAACCCCCATGTTAATGTCTGTCTGTGTCTTACCCATTCCAAATAAGATATTTTTTAACATCTGTCTTCTACAGATCTATTATTTAACTCAAAGTGGTTTAGGGGGCAGAGCACTGGACTTAGTGATGGGAGAGATATAGGTTTGAATCCCATCTCTGTCATTTACTGGCTGTAAAGCCTGAGACAAGTTATTTAACATCTCTGTTACTGGATCTGTAAAATGGGGAGATTTGGAGAGATAGTGGAGGGTAGAAGGGCCTGGTAGGTGGGATTGGATGTGACTGAACAACTGAAAAAATGGGGAGAATGATACTTTCACTATGTCCTCAAAAGAAAAATCTTAAAGTTTTATAGAAATAGGATGGGTTATTACAATTGGTCTTATTTATTGCAATAGAGAGAGGCAGCATGGTGTGATGGATGGAGGGTCAGCCTTGGAATCAGGAAGTCCTGAGTTCAAGTCTCACCTCTGACATATGTCCACAGGCAAGTCATGGAATCTCTCTTTCTCTGTATCTCTCTGTCTGTCTCTGTCTATCTCCTTCTCTCCTTCCCTCTCTCTTTCTCTCTTACCCTCTTATTTCTCTCTCTCTCTCTCTCTCTCTCTCTCTCTCTCTCTGTCCCTCCCCCCCACTCCCAAATGATTCTCTAAAACTATAAACTAGCTTCTGATCTGACTTGGTAGAAGGAATTTTTAGATCTGAAAGTACTTCAAATTGATGAAATCACAGGTCTGAACCAAAACAGAAACAAAAAAAAAAAAAACCCGAGAATCTCATCCAATTTATCAGAGTAGGCTGGGAAAACATTAGGGCCTGATGCAAATCCCAGGCCCCAATCAATAATTCTGCTTCATATAGACTTATGGCTGGCCCTGGGAAAGAGTAACTCCAAGGCTGAAGGGCCTAGGTTCAGATCCTACTTTGGATAATTATTGAGCTTCCACAGCTATAAAAAGAGGAGGATTGGATTAGATGTCCTCTGAGGTCCCCTACATTCTAAATCTATGAGGGTGGATTGCAATAATAACAATGAAGCATATTTGTAAAGCACTTTGAAGTTACAAAATGATTTCCCCACAACAACCCTCATTTTTCTGATGGAAAGACCTACCTAGGGCCAGCTGGGTGGTGCAGTGGGTAGGGTGCTGAACCAGCAGACCTAAGTTTGCGTCTGGCCTCAGATATTTACTAGCTGTGTGACCCTGGGCAAGGAAGTCACTTAACCTCTTTTTGCCTCAATTTTCTCATCTGTAAAATGGACATAATAAAAGTAGCTTTATTACAGTGCTGGACCTGGAGCCAGAAAGACTCACCTTCCTGAGTACAGATCTGTCCTCTGACACTTCCTAACTGTGTGACCCTGGGCAAGTCATTTAGTCCTGTTTGCCTCAGTTTCCTCATCTGTAAAATGAGCTGCAGAAGGAAATGGCAAGCCACTCCAGTATCTTTGCTAAGAAATCCCCAAATGGGGTCACGAAGAATTGGATGACTGAAAAACAACTGAACAATAACAATAAAGTACCTACCTCGAAAGATTGTTGTAAAGATCAAGTGAGGTAACATATATTTGCAAACCTTAAACTGCCACCTAAATAAATTATAGTTACTATTATTAAGCAAGCTTATGAGGGCAGGGAGTGTGTTTACTTAATTCCGTATCCCCATTTCATCCCCATCCTCCACAATGCCTACCACAGGAGCCTGTCTTAGGTGTTCAGGAAATCTGGTTTGAAGCACACCCCTGTCTTTCCGTAGTTTGTAAACCCCTGGAGGGCAGAGACTGTTCCCTTTGTCTGTATAACCCCACCTCCTGGTACAATGCCAGGCTTAATAAATGCCCTTTGAGTAGGGTCTCTTCTTTCTCCCAACTCTATGCCCCATATTAGCACAGGTACCATATTTATGTATCACTAGTGAGAAGAAAGCAGAGACACAAGAGGAAGGAAGGTAACCTTTCCCCTGGGAAAGAAGAGGAATGAAAAAAACTAATTGCCAACTGCACCTGCACCTCGAAATTATCCAAGTTGTTGCATTCAAGGTGAAAAAAGTCATCTCTGATTGCAAATTGCAAGCCCTGCCTTAAAGCCTCTGCCTTATGTGAAAGATGGGAAGATGAGACATTAGGACATGTTTGAGCACATCACCCAGTAACACCTTGGGCAGAAATTCGGAAGTAACCGTAGAATCCCAAAATCTGAGAATGGGGAGGGACCTCAGAGGCTATAGAAGCCAACCACTGCCTGAAAAAGAATCCAGTACAGTGGTACAGTGAGAAGAATGATAGATTTGGAAGCAATGATCATGGGTTCAAATCCCAGCTTGACCCCTGACTACCTGTTGAACCTTAGGCACATCACTGGGTCTCAGATTTTCCCTCAGTAAGGGATTTGGATTAAATGATGCCTGAAGTCTCCTCAGTTCTAAATATTTGATCCCAATGAAGTCCCCAGTAAGTGGGGTATCCAGTCTTTGTTTAAAGACTTCCCTAGGGAGGATACCTATTAACTCCCCAAAGCAATTCCATCTATTCTAATTGTTGGGAGGTCTTTCCCTACCTTTAGCCTAAATTTGCCTCTCTGTAACTTCTAGCCAATTGCTTGGAGTTCTGCTGATTGAGGCCAAGCAGGATATGTCTAATCCCTAAGACTTGGCAGCCCTTCAAATAACCGGAACACAGCTATCATGCCCACTAAGTCAGTTTACAATAATTACAACTGTGATGAGTTTCTAAAGGACCAATATGAGTACTGGACTGTAGAAATAAAGTAAAGTCCTAGTAAAGTCTCTACTTTCTAGGGACTTCTAGATGGTAGAGTGGATAGAGTGACAGACCTGAGTTCAAATTCTGCCTCAAAATACTACATAACTCAGGAATTAAATCTCTTTCAGTCTCAGTTTCCTCATCTGTAAAATGGAGATAATACTAGCACCTCCTTCCCACGGTTTTTGTGAGGGGATAATAATAGCAACCACCTCCCAACATTATCAAATGAGATAATATTTATAAAGTGATTTGCCAACCATGAAGGATTATATAAATGATATTATCATTTCATAGGATGATAGGTTTCAAGTTGGAAAGGACCTCAGAGATCATCTAATACAACCCTCTCAATCTACTGATGAGAAGATTGCACATGGTCATACAGGTAGTAAACATCAGAGCTAAGATTTGAACTCAGGTACTCTGACTCCAAATCCAGTCAATCAGCCAACAAGCATTTATTAAGCACCTACTGTTTGCCAGACACTGTGCTAAGTGCTGGAGAAACAAAGAAAAGCAAAAGACAGTCCTTGCCCTCAAGGAGCTCCCAGTCTAATGTACCTTCTCTCTCTCTTTCCCATCCTCTCCCTCCTTCCCTTTCTCTCTCCTTCCCCCTCTCTTTCTTTCCTTCCCTCCTTCCAATCCTCTCTCTCTCCCTCTCTCCCTCCCTCCTCCCCTTTCTGTTCCTCTCTCTCCCTGTGTCTCTCTCTGTCTCTCTGTCTCTGTCTCTCTGTCTGTGTGTGTGTGTGTGTGTCTATCTCTCTCCTTCTCTATGTACATATAAGGTACATACAGGATAGATGGAAGGCAATCTCAAAGGAAAAGTACTAGTCCTTCAGCCCACTTTCCAGGTTCTTTTTATGTGTTGTCTTCCCCATTAGATTGTAAGCTACTTGAGGGCAGGAACTGTCTTTCTTTTTCTTATTTGTATCCCCAACGCTTAGAACAATGCCTGACACATAATAGGTGCCTAATAACTGTTTATGGAATTGAAATTGAAAAGACCTCGTACAGAAGGTGGGATTTGGAGAGCTCTAATTCATAGGATCATAAATCTGAAACCAGAAACCTCAGAAGTCATCTAATCTGACTCCTTTGTTTTACAGATGAAGAAACAGAGTCCCATGGAGATGAATTGACTTACCCAAGGTCACCCAGGTAGCAAACATCAGGGGCTGGATTTAAACCCAGAGTGTCTGCTTCCAAAGCTATTGATCATTACGTTCTACATTTTACATTCTACATTGTTTCCTTTCCTTGATACCACACACACACACACACACACACACACACACACATCAATAAGCTATGTGAGGGGTGTGGAGATGATTTTCTATCAAGACATACTATTCCACGGGGCGGGGGGAAGCATCCATTAAGGACCACATAAGGACAAGCAACATTAGTTTAGTTATTTATGGTGTAGAGAGAGGAAAATATGAAATAGAGTACTCATCTGCCACTGAAATTAAGAATAAATCTAAAACTCTAATAAATACTATATCCAGTTAAAAGAAAGAGATTGAGGGGAAAAGGAGGAGGAAAGAATATAAAGAAAGAGACATATAGAGGAAGACAAGAGATGGACAAGCAGACACAAAAAGAAAGACAGAGAGACAGAAAGAGGGAGATAGAGAGAAAAGGGAAAGAAGAGAAAAGAGGAAGAGAAAGAATAAAGAAAAAGAGAGAAGAGAGGCAAAAAGACAGAGAAAGGGAGAAAGAAAATATCACAATTGTTTATACAGGTAATATATTATTATATATTGTAATGCAGGTATACCTGTATTAAACACCTACTGTGTGCCAGGAAGTGTGCTAAGTGCTGGGACTTCAAAGAAAAGTCAAAAAAAGTCCCTGTTCTAAGGAGTTCACAGTCTAATGAGGGACCCAAAAAACAATTATGTACAAAAATAGGATAAATTGGAGCTAATATGAGATAATAGAATTTCCAAGATTGTGAAAAGGTTTTTTGTAGAAAGTGGGACTTGGGACCTGAAAGAAATAAGTCAGGAAAGCCAGGAGACAGATAGGAGAAAGAAAATTCCAGGAGTGGGGGATAGATGAAGTTCCTTATGCAAAGAACAGTAAGGTGGTCATTGTCACAGAAGCATAGGCAATCCTTGTGACTTCATTCCCCACTCCTCTTTTCTCCCGTTAGATTGTAAGCTCCTTGAGGAAAAGACTGTGCTTTCTCCACATTCTATAATAATTCTCTACACACAGTAGTTGCTCAGAATGTTTATCTTTCACTAACTCATTTTGGAGAACAGAAGTTGAATCATTGGGCTAACTTTATTAACTACCTGTCTGACAGTCAACTGCTCATGCTTGGACTTTCCATTTTCTACTTAAGTTATCTTTCACTAGTAATTAGCTTCCCTTGGTTCCTTCCAGGGATCACACAAGTCAAGACCCACTGGACAGAAGAATACAATTTCCTATGTGATGCTGAACAGTCATTTAACCCTCAGGATCTCAATTTCCTCATCTGTTTTAAAAAATAAAAGACAAGATTGGTCTCTTTTAGCTTTTGATCTATGATACTACTATCTCTAAGTTCTTTTTTTAGCAGTATATTCCTATGATGATGACAAGATCAAGAAATCAAGCCAATCCTACATGTATTTATTAAGGGGCGGCAATACGCAAGGTGGAGGCAGAGAGATATAAAAACAATACAAAAAAATAAATGTACCACATGTAAAGCAATGCAAAGTAACTTCAAAGGGGAAAAGGGCAATAATAACCAGGGCATGGGGAGGGGGATGGAGCACGCTGGTAGATGTTTAACAACCAGATCTTTTAAAAGCAGAACCCATTTTTTAAGTTGAGTAAGCATTATTCATATTTCTCCATCACTTTCTTAAATCTGGACAAGAAACCAAACAATACATCAAGGGCTGATTTGTTAGCATTGGTCAATTTCCAAGGTGTAAATGCTCACACTGAAATTTTAATAATCATCTTGCCAGTATGAGTTGGTTCCAGCCCACCCCTACATGGGAATCCAAAAAGGCCTCATGGAAGAGAAACACTTCAGCCCTGGAGCTGTGCTTTAGAGACCGTAGGGATCATAAGAGGTGGAGGTGAGGGTTGCCCAAACTCACTCTTATAGAACGGCATGGATGGAGGTGGGAGATGGAACATCTTGAATGGTGAACAGTTATCAGGCCACTAGAACTGCAATGGAGTGTGTGAGAGCAACACTGCTAAGGAGAAATAAGCTACTGGGTTTGGTCTGCAGTGTTTTGGTGCGAGGGTAATTAACAATGTGTCACATCAGCCATGGAACTTAGACCTCGCCCCTCTTTGGGGGCCCGCCCAACTTCTAATTAGAGGGAGGAGTCCTCTTCTCCTGGAACCTCCATTTAAGGAGTAAGCCCAGGCCAGCCATCTCTTTATTTCCCATCTGGCACCTCACCTCTGGCTATCTCCGTCACGCCAGTATTGACTGGGTACCTTCTTCTCTCCCTCTCTTTTCTGTTTCCTTTTGTCTATTCTCTCCACCACTAGATTATAAGCTCCTTGAGGGCAGGTGCTGTCTTTTGCCTTTCTTTGTATAGCCATCACTTAGTACAATGCCTGGCACATAATATGAGCTTAATAAACACTTATTGACTGACTTCACAAAGAATTCTGATAATTTGTCCTACACTAAGGTTATTTGAACTTTTCTCTCCATCTACTAAATTAACTTCAGCAGGGTACAGAGACTTCATGGGGTAAAAAAGGAAATATGATCCTAGCATCCACTGGCTCAGATAATTCCTCATGCACTCAATTCAATGGGGCAAGCATTTATTAAGCACCTGCTGTATATTAGTCACTGCACAAGGTGCTAGAGATACAAAGACAAAAATGAAAAAGTCTCTACCCTCCAGGAAGTTACATCCTACTGGGGAAATGTAACCTGGACACCAGAGAAGTAAGCAGAAAGCTTTTTTTAAAAAGTAAGCTACTAGGTATAGACCACCATCTCACACTATATTAAACTACAATCAAAATGGGTGCATGATTTATACATAAAGGGTGATACCATAAGCAAATTAGGGGAGCATGGAATAGTTTATTTGTCAGATCCATGGATAAAGAAGAATTTATGACCAAACAAGATATAGAGGGTATTATAGGATATAAGATGGTTAATTTTGGTTACATCAAATTAAAAAATTTCCCCCAGAAAGCTGGGGGGGGGGGACTTACAGCAAGTTTTTTCTGATAAAGGTCTCATTTCTCAAATATATAGAGAACTGAGTCAAATTTATAACACCAGTCATTCCCCAGTTGATAAGTGGTAAAAAGATATCACTAAGCAGTTTTCAGGTAAAAAAAATAAAAACTATCTACAGTCATATAGGTTATAAAATTATGCCCAGCAATACCACTACTTGGTCTATATCCCAACAAGATTTTTTTTAAAAAGGGAAGGGATCTATATATACAAAAATATTTATAGCAACTCTTTTTGAGGTGGTAAAAAATTGGAAAAATTTTTATGTGGAATTGGGGGAAAATAAACTATTTTTTTTTTAAATTTTGAAAAATATCCCAAAATAATTTCAAGAAGTTAACACGATTAACTGGAGGAATCATGAAATGCCTCAAGGCCACACTTGAGCTGTACTTTGAAAAAAGTTAAAGATTACAGAGGGGGTGGGAGTAGGGTTGAAGAAGTGTGTTTCAGACATGGGGGAACACCTTTGTACCTGTGCAAAGATATGGAGGTGAGAAATGGAATATTTCTTGAGGAAAAGCTAGCTGCCTAGCTTGGTGCGTGTGTAAAGGTAAGTTGTTGTTCAGCCCTTTTTCAGGCATGTCCAAACCCATTTGGGGTGTTCTTGGCAAAGATACTGGAGTGGTTTGCCATTTCCTTCTCCAACTCACTTTACAGATGAGGGAAACTGAGGAAAACAAGATAAAGTGATTTGCCTACAGCTAGTAAATGTCTGAGGCTAGATTTGAACTCAAGCCTTCCTGACTCCAGGCTCGGCTTTCTGTCCACTGCACCACCTAATTATCCCAAGAAGAGAAGTAACTTGACCAAAAGACCTGCTGAAAAATTGCAAGTGTAAGGTCAGGAAGATGCTGCCAGACTCATTCATCTTTGCCCACTAATTACAGTGCAGGCCTACATGATGGTTTAGTGGTTAAGACTAGCTCTTCAGGGGTAATAAAAAAAAACAGCAGTCCCTTGGTGGGAGGGTTTTTGGCATTCCCTCTGAATTCCATAATGAATAATTTATATAAAAGCTTTATTGGAGCCCAGTGTTCCACAATAAATGTTCCATGAGAACACACTCAAATATTTCAACATTAATATCTCTCCAGTGGATTCAGCTGACAGCCCAAACCAGATTTGAGTTGCTACGTTGCTTATTTAGGTAAAATATCATAATCTCACTTGTATTTGCATTTTTTGAAACATTCCAAGGGTGATAGATCTAAAGGCATGTCAGCAAAATGCAGCTGTTTCTATTCTATCAAAGAAAGTAGTGAGCCTCTGGGCATCACAGAAAGAATACTGGGCTAAAAGAAAGAAGAATTGGATTTGGGTACTTGTTCTATCACTTGCTATCAGGGTGACCTTGGGACAGTAGACATTTCATTTGCCTCAATCCCTAAAATCGGAAGAATAATACCCAACCTGCCTACTACCAACACTGGGTTGTTGTTAGGATCAGATGAGCTGAATGTGAAATGAACATGTGTTGAAGTGTTTTACAAACTAAAAACTATCATGGGAACATGAGGAATGGTCATCGTAAGTTGACAAAGAGGAGTAGCAACAGTCAGCCCCCTCCTCATGCTCACAGCATGAAGAAGAAACCAGGAAGGAAGCATCTACCTGGATATCTATACACAGTTGGCCCTTTATACCGCCTCATTTCCCACAAATAAACATCTGCCAGCATTTGGAAATATCTGTCAGAGATGGAATAGAATTGAGGGCAGGGACTATTTCCTTTTGTCCTTGTATCCCAATAGTAGCCACTTAGTAAAGGTTTTGAGTAGACAGCTAGACAGTACAGTAGACAGAGCAACGGGTCGAGAGTCAGGAAGACCTGAATTCAAATATGGCCTCAGACATTTATCAGCTGTGTGGCTCTGGGTAAGTCACTTAACTAACCTCTCTTTGCCTCAGTTTCCTCATCTGTAAAATGAGCTGGAGAAGAAAATGCCAGTATCTTTGCCAAGACAACCCCAAATGTCTTCCTGAAGAGTCAGACATGACTGATCAATAACAACAGAACAGAAATTTAATTAAACTGAATTAAGGATAAGCATGAACCCTAGGTTTCGTGAGGATTTCTAGACTCCTAGACCAAGCAATAGATTTCTTCTCTGCCATGAGTTTAGACAGGGAAAGAAACATTCCTGACTCATCCACCTCTCAACCCTTCCTTACCAGTTGTGTTTCCACACAGCCAGAGAGTTCTATCACAGCATCTCGCCTATCTCCAAAGTCTTGTTCATTTAAAATGAGAAGAGACCTTCAGTGTCACCTGCTTTAGTGGTGTCAAATTCAAATAGAGATGAAGCCACTAAACTGTACAGAAGGACCCCTGTGGGTTGTGCATGGATTTAGAAAACTACACATTAATATTATGTTCTATTGTATGTTTATTTATTTTGTTAACTATTTCCTAATTACATTTTAATCTGGCTCAGGAAACATTGCAGGCAGCATGTCTGACATCTCTGGTCTAATCCAACCTGCTGATTTCACAGATGAGGAAACTGAGAATGCAAGAGGTGAGGTTGTCTTACCCAAGGACATACTACTAATAAGCATCCCTGGTGCATAGGAACCACTTAAAACGTGCTTGTTAACTGACTACGTGTCACAGCTGGCATTTGAACCCAGATTCTCTGGCTCCAAATCCAGTGATGTTCCCATTTGGTCGTGCTCCCAAATTAATCCAGAAACAGAGGGCTCCTCCAACTCTACCCTGTCAATTTGGAATTCACAAAAGCCTACCTTTCTCACACACAAAAAAATCTACTCCTGGTCTAGAGCCTAGAGATGTTTATGAAACTCATGATACATGACACTACTTAGTTGGGTTAATTACATATGTTATCTCACATGATCTAAACGCATTGAGAATTTCAACAGGTCTTCAAAAAAGCAAGTCCAATTTTGTGGCCAATGTGGGAATCCCCTCTATAACAAATTCCTACCAGGGAGTCACCTAGCCACTGACTGAACACCTCCAGCAAAGGAGAATTCACTGCTTCACAAGGAAGATTATATTACTGGACTGATTGAATTGTGAGAATATTGTCTTTATTGAGGTTAAACCCATCTCATAACTTCAGCCCATTTATCTTACTCCAGTCATAGGGAAGTTTCTTGAAGATAGGAACCATCTTGCATTTCATCTTTGTATTCCCAGTGCCTAGCATGGTGCCTTCCATGTACTAGGTGTTTAAGAGATGTTTTGTTGATTTGGATTAGAGGAGTTCTACTCATTGGAGCCCCACAATTTAATCCCTCTACAGCACAGCCTTCCATATTTGGAAAGACAGACAGTAGTACAGCCCTCCCAAGCCTCTCTTCTAAAGACCAAAATATACTCAATGCCTTTTATGATCCTCATATGATACTTCATCAGGCCTCACTGTTCTGGTCACCCTCTGTACATACCCTTCATTTTTCTCCATATTGAATGTGGAGCCTAAATCACAACAAAATATTCCATATGTAGGTTGATCAAGTATGGTCTGACCAGGCCCAAAATACCATTAGACGAGTAGCTGCCTCACTCTGAACATTCTATGGCCTAAAACCACATTGGCTTTTGTGACCATCATCATGTCAGACTATTGACTCACACTGAACTTTGTTGTTGTTGTTATTGTTCAGTCATGTCCTGACTCTTTGTGACCCCATTCGGGATATTCTTGGCAAAGACACTAAAGTGGTTTGCTATTTCCTTCTCCAGCTCATTTTCCAGATGAGGAAACTGAGGCAAACAGGGTGAAGTGGCTTGCCCAGGGTCACACAGCTAGTAGTGTCTGAGGCCAGATTTGAACTGAGGAAGATGAATCTTTCTGACTCTGGGCCCGGTACTCTGTCCACTGTGCTATCTGGCTGCCCATGTTGAACTTAGGGTCCGCTAAAATCCACATGATCTGCTGCTATCCAACCATATCTTCCTTTCCTATTGTGCTCTTGCACAGACTTCTTGCACCTGAGTGTAAGACTTTACATTTACCATCATTGCGTCTCACTGCCAAATATGCCTCTCTCTAACTCAGAAACATATATGCCCCTGTCTTTTAGAGAGCTGTTGTTCCTGGTGGGGATTTGTTAGTTTTAAACTAAACTGGAAGGAGAGGGAGTTCATTCGGAAGGACAGTTGATTTATAACCCAGAGACTCAGATGTTCCCGGTAATGTGACATATTCATGAGGCAGTCAATGTAAAAGCATCAGCTATCTGATTGAAGTTGCAGGAGAGACCTTGGATGGAAAGGAATTACCTAAACTGGAAGATGGCCAGGACTCTAGGACTAATACAATTACAAGTAATATTTCTTTCAGGGGAGGAATGAGAGTCTGTCATGGCAAACACACAGAAGATATTCCCAAATTATCACCAGACCAATTCCCTCAGGCTCCAAAGATTGGTTGCTGCATCATGGCTTAGTACATTCCTGTGTTGGACAGCTCCTTCTGCCCTGCTGATGCCAGTCAGTGAGAAGGATGAATGCAAAAAAGCGACTAAAGACAGCTGGCCAAAAAGTGGTCTCTGCTTTAAATGCATCTGACCCAGAATTGGATACTTTTTCTTCAAGGTGCTGTTCAAAATAAACTAAATCAACCCCCAGCTCTTCTCTCTTCTTCTTTCCCCCATGGAGGCTGAAGGTAGTCCCTCCAAGATAACTGGATTATCATACGCACATTTAAACACACACACACACACACACACACACACACACACACACACATACACAATAACTCCATCAATTGTGAACTGTCAGCTAATGGAGTAGGGAGTGGGGGAACTGTAATTTCATTTATTTGGGGAACTCCTGATGTGAAAACTCCTTCCACCAACATAGATAAACAACTCATTTATAATTTATAGTCTTAGAGAGCTACCTAGGGCATTGAGAGGTTAAATGACTTTCCCAGGATCCCATACGTTGGGTGTGATGAAGACAACACTTGAACCCATGTCTTCCAAGCTTAGCAAAAAACCTGGCACAGAACAGGTGCTTAATAAAGGCTTATTGACCTGAATCCAGTTAAATTGTTTTCCTGATTCCAAGGCTTTCCCACTACATCATAATGTTCACCATCATCATCATCATCATCACCATCATCACTATTTCCTAGTTTTTACAAGAGATTATAAATTTCTTGAGTACAGGGACCATTTCTTCTTTATGACCCAGGGAAAATCACTTTGCCTTTCTGATCCTCAGTTTCATTATCCATAAAATATGAAAACACACTCTTCCTACCTTAGGAAGGAAGGGAAAGACAATAAGTATTTATTAAGCATTCACTATATGCCCTAGCACATAGTGCTAAGTGCTTTCCAGATATTATCTCATTTGATCTTTGTTAACAGTCCTTGGAGATGGGAAGGGAAGGGGGAGGGAAAGGAAGAGAAAGGGAAAGAAGGTAAGTACTTGTTCATCCTGTGTTTTTGAAGAGGACTAATGACATTATGGGGTAACATCTTGTGAGTGAATTGGATTGAAATGAGGCAGAGTTGCACAAAGTGGTCAACCTCATTCTCTCTTCCTTAGTCATTGCAATCTAAGTGGCAGGACAAAAATCAAGATGACTAGAGATGGCCTGGGATGCAGTGGATGACCTTGGCATCTTCAATATCTGACCAACCTCCAAGCCCTCCACAGTGCCTGTTTCAACTGTCTTCATGGCCATTAGAACAAATTGTTCTCACCTATCCATTCCATCGGGAAAGTCTTCACAGGCTTGAAGTAAATGACCCCCTAACTCAAGCCTGTCAGTTATCCTCAACCTGGTTTAGCCCATTGGTTGAGTATGTTTACCAGCGCGTGATCACTGTACATGCCACAGCTTCTTGGAGCCATAGGACAGAGTTGGGCGAAGGTTGACACCAAAGGCATAGCCCAGAAAAGGGCTCCATGAGCCCTCACAGCAGAAGTGCTAGTCTTCCCTGAACACCCTATATGCCCCAAATGTAGTTACTATAGTGTAGTGAAATACTATCATTAGTTATAACAGTGATTCTCTTTTCTTTCCATAATAAATAGTAGTATTACTTCTGGACTCCTATTAGACTATATTGTCCTCGAGAACAGACAATATTTCTCATTTATCTCATTATTATTGATATGACACATTATTTATGTGTCACACACATACATACACACACACTGGGTCTCACACAGTGTTCTACACATAGTAGGTGCTTAGAAATATCTGTTGACAAAAGTTGCATGAAGATTGGGATCAGTTGGGACCTCAGAACTATTGCTCTTTTTTTCAGATGAGGGTGAGGAGAAAAAGCAGAATGGATGTTAGCCCTAAACTGGAATGGAGATCATAGGATCATAGTTTGAGAGGTAGAAGGGACATCAAGGCCCATCAAGTCCAACCTGGACTGTCTCTTATCTTTCTTTTTATCCCCAGTGCTTAGCACAGTGCCTGACACATAGTAAGTGCTTAATAAATGCTTGTTGAATTGATTTGACTTGATGACGAGGAAACTGAGACCCAAGGAAGTTTAGTGATGTGTCCTCCATTTACTATTCCTATTTGTCATGTATATAGCTTATTTTTTGCTTGTTGTCTCCCTCCCCCCTCCCACAGTGGATTATGAACTCCTCAATTGCAGGGACTATCTTTTGCCTTTCTTTGTATTCTCAGCATGTAGCTCAGTGTCTAGTACATAGTAGGTGCTTAATAAGTGCTTATTGACTGACTGACCAAAGTGACAAAGATACTTGTCCTCAGAGGTAGAATTCAAGCCTGGTTCTCTGACTCAAGATATAGCATTCTTGCTTTTTCTTCCTCTTTAACCCGATTCAACCAACATTTAGTCAGTACAGGGCTCTCATGCTTAGTGTTGGGGGAACACAGACAAAAATGAAAAATGACTCCCAGTCTTCACAGAGCTACACACTCCTTTCACTAAAATACATTGCTTCCCATGAAATATGAGGCTCCATTAAAGGCTCATAGGGGGAAAGGGGGAGTGTTTAGCCAAGACAGGAAAAAAAATGGAAGTGGGATGGGGAAGGGGCACATGAGAGCTGTCTTCAAGTATCTGAAGGGATGTCACATGGAAGAGGGATCAGCCTTGGCCCCAGAGGATAAGACCAGAAGAAATGAGTGGAGGTTATAGGACTGATGTCAGTAAAAACTTGCTAACAATTGCTGTTGAGTCGTTTCCGACTCTTCATGACCCCATTCTGAGGTTTTCTTGGCAAATATACTAGAGTGGTTTGCCATTTCCTTCTCCAGTTCATTTTACAGATGAGGAAACTGAGGCAGAGTTATGTGACTTGCCCAAGATCACATGCCTGGTAAGTGTCTGAGGCCGGATTTGAATTCATGAAGATGAGTCTTCCTGACTCTGGACCCAGTGCTCTATGGCACCACCTAGCACACCCTCTAACAATTACAACTGCCCAAATGGGCTGCCCCTCACTTGAGGTCTTTCAGCAGTTTGATGATGAGTGGTCACTTGTCTGTAGGGTTCTCTTTTCCCACACAGGTTGAGCTAGATGGCCTGTGGTGTCCCTCTGAAATTCTGTGATTCAGTAAAAGATGGGAATTTCGGGTATGTGGCAGGCCAGGCCAATGCAAGAGATATTTTTTATCTGTCAGGACCTTGCGACACCCTCAAATCATACCATGTAGTTATGTCCCTAATCTAATCGTGTGCGGAGATGGCCTTCTTTACCAGACTCCTGAAGCAGCAATCATTGATGAAAACATGAGCTTCTTCCAAGAAAACCCCATCATGTGGGTAACAGAAAGGGGAAAAAGGCTGGTGTCTCAGGCTTAGGATACCCTTGTCTTGTCCTGTGATACCTGTGAGTTCTTTCCAGCCAGTACTGGAAACAGGCTTCATGTGGAGTTTTTAGCTTCTCAGTGCTTGGAAATTATTTCTCAACCTGGGCCATCTAATTGCTTTGCCTTCTGGCAACAAGAAGCCAGTTTTCACACATCTGAAAGTCAGAGGGGGTGTGTTTCCTAAATTTCTAAGGACTCAGATTTTCCCCTGCCAAGAAATCAACAAACATTCATTATTCACCTACTATGTGCCAAGCACTATAATGGGCACTGGATAGACAGAGGGGAAAAAACTGCCCTCAAGAAAACACACTTCTTCCAAAAAGCAAAAAACAAAAACCTAAGCAAATGCTGACCCATTTTTCTCTAGGTTTTCTTCATTTTTCTTTAGTTCCTGCTCTAACTGGGGACCGGCCAATAAGGGGCCAGTCCTTAGAACACATACAGTAAGCTCTGCCTGCTACAATCCACAGGGAGGCAAGGTGAGACTGGCATATAACAGAGGGTCTGATCCTCCCTGCCCCTTCAAAACACGCACAAACATTGTCAGTTTATGTTGTGGTAATAAAAAGCTTTTTATCTGGAGGCTGACTTGGAATTATGCATACATACAAAAGGCACAAGTATACTAGATCTCTATCCCTCTCTCTATCTCTGTCTCTGTGTGTTTCTCCCTGTCTCTATCTCTCTACATGTCTGTCTCTGTCTCTCTTTTGTCTCTGTCATCTCTCTGTGTCTCTGTCTCTGTCTCTTTACTTCTCTCTGTGTCTGTCTCTGTGTCCTTGTCTCTTTACTTCTCTGTCTCTGTCTCTGTCTCTCTCTGTGTCTCTTTCATTTTCTTTCCTCTCCCTTCTTTCCCCCTCATATTTCTGTCTCTGTCTGTCTGTCTCTCTTGTCGGTCTCTCTGTCTACCTGTCTCTATCTCTCTCAATCTCTATCTCTCTCTCTCTCTGTCTCTGTCTCTCCCTGGGTCTCTGTGTGTGTCTATCTATCTATCTATCTGTTTATCTATCTACCTGCCTATCTATCTACCTGTCTATCTAGCTAGCTAGCTAGCTTTCAAGAGAGGAAGAAGAAATCTGGTAAGCCTCTAAGTTGGGGGAGAATTAGTGACAATGCTGTAGCTACCTTATCTCCCTACTTCAGCTGCCATATGGCCTTGAACACATGGTGTTGCTATTTCCTGTCTCTGTTCTCTTTCATTCTTTCCTGATCTTAGATGAATGAGGATCAGAGGCATAACAAACCAGACTGCCCTTGTAAGCTTCAAAATGTTGAAATGAGTCATCATAGGTCCAGTAGCTAGAGTCCAAGACAAAGTCTACCAGTAATTGAAGGAGCCAAGTCTGGGGAGGACCCAGTGCAGTCCTGAGGAACATTGACCCAGCCTGGCAGTGAGTTGACCCAGAAGGCAAAAACACCGTGTCCTGCAAAATGTGGACCAACTAGTCCAGAAGTGAATTTGGTGTGGGGGATAGTTGGTAGCAAACACTTTAAGTAGATAGGATGGGGTGGTGTGGGATGGTTGACTAATTGGTTCAAACAATCTCCACCCTGATAGTGGTAATGAGGCAGAACTGGCAAACTGTGCCACTACACTACGGAGCCTGTTGGCATCACTTGGTAGTGCCCAGAAATTATCACAGGAAGAGCACAGCAGGTTACCAGCATGAGATCTACCAGTGGGGACTCAGGAATGAGGGTTTAGTTAATCTCTCCTCTGGGACCACCAAGAAGCATTTAAAGAGCCCTGTGAATCTACAGCAGCAACATGATATTGGTGGAAATTTAATAAACTATAGCATGAAATATTTATCCTGTTACACTGGCTTAAGTAATTTAAGATTGCAGGAAATCAACAGAATGTTTTCATTTTTAATGGGCCTTCAGTAAAACAGACTCTTCCATCACTGTCAGGTGCGCGAGTGTGGCAGGGAGTGAGGTCCGTTCACACGATGCAATTTTAATCTCCCCACAGAAACAATACTGAATAATGCAGAGCGTTTACTAAAGCTTTCCCCCCTATTTGAGACGAAGCTGAGTTGTTTAAGCTAAGCAAGTCTGACATTTGTAGAGGGTTTCAAAAACTAGTGAGTCCTTTTGGCTCTCCTCATGTCTCTGAGAATCCATGGAAACAAAGAACTTTTTCAGGGGCAGCCCAGGGTCATCAATGTTTGCCCTCCCATTTGAAAACCTCCGCAGTCAGTCAGGCAATCAACCAGCACTTATTCAATCTAATCCAAATATTTATTACTGTCCTGATATGCCAATATCCTGCTGAGCACTGAAGAACTTGGTGCTTTGGGATGGTGTAGAAAACTCTGGATGATCCCTCTCACCTATTCCCCAATTCCTATCAGATTGTGATGGTAGGAAGGTCTTGCCAAAGCTGTGACCTCAAGGATTAATCACTGAACAATTCAGTAGACTTTATCAGTAGACTTTAAAAGGAGAGACTTTGTCCTCTAGTTATCCCCTCCTCTCTTCAGAACACGTATCCTGTGACTATTTCTCTTTGAGATTTCCCCTGAGGGGTAGAAGAGAGGCATCCTCACCCACCCGGACAAAAAAAATGGCAACTACCTGTGCATGGTGCCTGTAGCAAGGTCTAGACTTACATAAGCTTTAATTTAGGTCTCTGAAAGGTTTTCTGCTTTGTTTCCCTGTACATGAAGGATTGAACAGTGATCGTGAGGGGGATTTTCCAACTTTGTGAAGTTGAAGAAGTCAGGACATCCTGGTCCTTTCATCACTACGTGAAGTACCCCTTACAACTTCTCCAGTATCACTTGGAGGAGATGGTCACTGAGAGGAGATGGTGCTCAACCTCTGGCCTGGAAGTCCAGAGCCTAGTGAAAATTTAAATGCCACTTCAACAATCCCCCAAAATGTTTCATGTTTGTATGTTTTAAGTAACAAATTCATAGAGGAGTATAATAGTTTCAAATCACTGCTTCATGTTTGCATTTTTGTCAATATGTACTCCTAATTCTTTTGTCGTTTTAGCATTTCTAATGTGTGGAGGAAATAAATAACTGTCCTATATCTGATTGACACTATCCATTGAGTGCATTTCTGCTCCCTTTTGAGGGGCTCTAGACATGAATCAAACTTGAACTTTAAGTGATTCTCCCCAAATGGATCCCCTGCAAATGGATTATAGAGAGTCAGAGAGTTCAAGAGTTTCAGCCCTTTTTCTGGAGACTAGGACTGAACCCAGGCTAAGTGCATGGGTCTAGAAATCGGGGGTTTGCTTAGAGAAGTAGAGTCTCTCCAGGCACTACAGCAGCTCTGTATCAGTACACAAGGAGATACAAAGTCAAAAAAGTTTGCAGGCAGTCAGGTAGCAAAATGGATAGAGTGTTGGACTTGGATGATATGAATTCAAATCCTGCCACAGATGTTTCATAGTTGTGTGACCCTAAGCAAGCTTTGTAACTGACCTGTGCCTCGGTTTCATAATCTCTAAAATAAGAGAGTTGAACTTGATGGCCTGTAAGGTATCTTCCAGCTTTCAGTCTATAATCCAAGGTCATTGCACTGGGAGGAAACACATAAACAGATAAATTGCTGTTCATCCTTCATTTTTGAAGAGGATCAATGAGATCCTCTTCAATGAGGAATGATGCCTTGACTAGTGTGTGAGCTGGACTAATGAGATGCAGAGTTGCACAAAGTCATCAGCCTCCCTCTTGCTTTCAGAGTCATCAAGTCCAGAGGTAGGACAAAAGTCCTGGTGATGGCCCAGGATGCAGTGGATGACCTTGGCATCTTCAACGTCTGACAAGCTCTAAGCTCTCCACAGCACCTGCTTCTGCTGCCTTCCTGGCCCTTGGAACAAATTGTTCTTATCCACTCATTCTACTGGGGAAAATCTTCAAGTGCTTGAGGTAGACACTCCCTAACTCACCAATGGGTTCGAGGCCTGTTGGTTACCCTCAACCTGGTTTAAGACCATCTGCCAAAATGGTTTACCAAGGTGAGACCACAGTTCATGCTACACAGCTTCTTGGAGCCATGGGTTAGAACTGGGTGACAGGTGGACACCAAAGGTAGATGAGCAGCCCTGGAAAGGGCTCAGCCAGCCCTCACACCAGAGGTGCTGATCTTCCCTGAACACCTCATACACTCCAAATAGATACTCAGTTAGAGAGAGGAGAAAGCACTAATGAGAGGACCCAGGAAAGACTTCTCATAGACACAGATGAACCTTAGAGAAAGCTAAGTATTCTAAGATGTGGAGGTGAGGACAAAGGCTCAGAGATGAGAGACACAACACTTAGTTTGAGGAACAGCAAATAGACCAGTTAGACTGGACCACAGGGTCCACAAAGGAGAATAATGTGTGATGTATATAAATGTGTGAGGCATGGAGCTAAATTATGGAAGAAAGAAGAGAACACACACTTATCAAGTGCCAGGCACTTTAAAATTATCATCTCATTTGATCCTCACAACAACCCTGGGGGATAGGTGCTATTATCATCCCTATTTACAATTGAGGAAACTGAGGCAAACAGGGTTAAGTGTCTTGCCCATAGTCACACAGCTGATAAGTGTCTGAGGCTGGATTTGAATTCATGTTTTGCTCTCACCAGGTCTGGCACTTCATCCATTGTACCACCTAGCTGCCTCCAACAGAGGCTAGTGGAAGTTAATTTGACTAAGTGTCTCTCTCCATGGTCTTAAAGAATGAGACCACTTAGTTAGAACTTGGGACTGATGAGCTGAAACTTACGTATTCCTTACTAAAACTGAATTTTGCAATAGAATATAGACTTCTTGAACACAGGAAATGGGTCATTTTTTTTGACTAGGTAATGGGGTTAAGTGACTTGCCCAGGGTCACACAGCTAGTAAGTGTCAAGTGTCTGAGGACAGATTTGAACTCAGGGCCTCCTGATTCCAGGGCCACTGCACCGCTTAGCTGCCCCAGCTTCTTTTCTACCTTTGTATTCCTCACTGGTAGCTGAAACTTATGTATTTATTCCTAAAATAGAATTTTTCAATAGAATGTAGGCTTCTTGAGGGCAGGAATTGGCTTCATCTCTATATTTGTATTCCCCTTAGAAGATAGAGTGCTGGGCCTGGAGTCAAGAAGACCTGAGTTCAAGTTTGGCCTCAGAGACTTGCCAGCTATGTGACCCTGCACAAGTCACTTAACCTCTGTCTGCCTCAGTTTCCTCAACTATAAAATGGGGATAATTACAGCACCTACCTCTCAGGGTTGTTGAAGATCAGATGAGATAATTGTTTAAAAAAGAAAAAGTACTTAGCACTGTGCTCACCATGTAGTAGTCACTTGCCTCAAAAGAAAAATGAAAGAGAGAAAGCATGAATAACTAACTTATCTCAAAGTTATCCCCCTTCCCCACCCCAGTGGAACACCAGCTTCAAATTCATCTTCTCCTGAATGTCAGCAACATTCTGTGTGCAAAACAAAGAACAAACCACTGTCCTCGAAGGCAAAAGCTTGCGGGGTGGTAGGGCTGCTGCCAGAGAGTGAAGTGTTCAGATGCTTTTGTTGTCCATTCCCTTTCTGGGAGGAAACGCAAAAGGGGTTCCTTCTAAAGAGCAGTGGGTGGCTTAGCCTCACTAAAGAGGATCCACATCAAACTAGCAGCAGGAGGAGAAGACCAGACCTGCCTGCTAGGAGAGGGTTGCCCTGAATGTAGGTGCGGGGGGAGGAGGAAGAGCATCATGTGACCTGAGCTGGACCACAAATAGGACTGGAGTTCTGGGGAGCCCTTTGTGTCTTCTGAATCAAATGTGCATGGGGTGCCTGGCATAGAATGTATTATTTTTTTTAAAGAAAAGAAAAGAAAGGAAGGAAGGAAGGAAGAGAAAGGAAGGAAGGAAGAAAGGAATGAATGAAGGAAGGAAGAAAGAAAGAAGGAAAGAAAGAAAGGAAGAAAGGAAGAAAAAATCAAGGAAGGAAAGAAGGAGGAAGGAAGGAAGGAAAAAAGAAGAAAGAGAAAGGAAGGAAGGAAGGAAAGAAGAAAGCAAAGAATGAAGGAAGGAAGAAAGGAAGGAAGGAAGGAAGGAAGGAAGAGAAAGGAAGGAAGGAAGGAAAAAGGAAGAAAGAGAAAGGAAGGAAGGAAGGAAGGAA
>NW_020954710.1:14774218-14804864 GCF_900497805.2 Vombatus ursinus
GAAGGAAGGAAGGAAGGAAGGAAGGAGGGAAGGAAGGAAGGAAGGAAGGAAGGAAGGAAGGAAGGAAGAAGGGAAATCTTGCTGGAAAGATAAGATGCCCTTAGGCATTTTTCTCTCTCCCCGGGTCTTCAGAGAGATGCCTCTCAGCCCAGCCTGCCCCATACTTTCTGGCATTCCCCAGTGTCTGTGATCCTGGAAATAAATCCCTTATCCTATTAACATCACCTCAGGAGTGTTCTTGATTTCAGATGATTTGGTCACGACCCTGATGTTGTTCCAGCATGGGGGGCTGTTAACAGCAGAGTTTTTTGGAGTAGAATTCTAGTTGGAATGTGTTCAGAAGTTTCTTGGGAAATTTGCAAGAGACAAGAGTCAGAGAAGTGCCTCAGAAGGCTGATTTTCATCCCTCCCCACGACCCTTGGACAGAAATCCATATGTTTCATGCATTTATTTTTGTAAGGCACCAATGGGGCTGCCCCAGGGCAAAGAGATTATTGCGCAATCCAGATGTTTGCCTCAGGACATTGAATATTCTGGAATATCCTTTTGGCATAACATTGTCATAGACACCAGAGATTGGATTAAGCTTCCTTTGAGGACAAAATCAGAGTTCAGGCCCCTGCTGGAGAAAAGTCAAATCTGCAGGGGGGCTCAGCACAGAACTGTGAAAATACCTTTGGTTTGGGAGTCTGGAGGGCCTGGGTCAAATAAGAGGTCTATCACTTGCTCTCTGTGCAGACTCTGGCAAGTATCTCTGAGCTTCAGTGTCCTCATAATTTAATTCAGCACACATTTCTTAAGAGCCTACTATGTGCTGGCTTTTACATAGTGCTGTAAAATTTGCAAAGTATTTTATATACAGTTCTCATCTGATCATCACAACAACCCTGTGAAGTAAATGTAATAGATATTATCCCCACTTTAGAGATGAGGAAATGGAGATCACTGGAGGTTAAGTGACTTTCCCAGGGTCACACATCTGTCAAATTGGAAATTTATAAAGTAGGATTTGAACCCAGTTGTTCTTGACCCCAAGTTCACTACTCTGTCAACTATATCAGGGCTAGATTAGACTAGAAGGCTAGATTAGATGAAGTTTAAGGTATTTTCCATCTATCCTGGAGTTGTCTTGTATATTCAGTTTATACATATATTATCTCCCCCTTTAGAATGTAAATTTCTTGAGAGCAGCAACCACTTTTACTTTTTCTTTGTATCCCCAGAATTCAGCCTAGTGCCTAGCAGTTGATCAGTCATCGGCTCCGGGCTAAGCTGTGGGGAGACACAGAAAGGCGAAAAGAAAGACCCTGGTTTCAAGGAGTTCGCAGTCTAAATGAGGGAGGAGATAACATGCAAACAACTACGTCCAATAAGATACAGGCAGGGCAAATCGGTGATACTCTTAGAAGGAAGTCGTCAGCATTAAGAGACCTTTCCTGAGACTTGAAGGAAGCCAGGGAAGCACTGTTAATGCTTGTTGACTAATTGTTTGATTGATTAGAATCCAAAGATCATAGATCCAGAGCTGGAGGGGAATTCAGGGTCCACCTAGTGCAAACTCATCATTTTACAGAAAAGGAAATTGGTTCAGGGGGTTGTGACTTGTCCAAGGTCTCAAAGGCAGAAATCATTAGAGGGAGGGCTTAAACTCAGTTCTTCTGATTTCAGGACCAATGCTCGTTCTCTCTCTGGATCTTTGACCCTGTGATCCTCTTCTGACTATAAGTATCATCATCCCTCAATTGATGGAGAGAGTTTAACTACAAGGAGGAATTCTAAACCAGGGGCCCTTAACATGGTTACTTAATTTGGTAACTGTAAAGATAGATAGATAGACAGACAGACAGACAGACAGACAGACAGAGAGATGAATGGATAAATGTATGGATAGAGGTGGATGGATAGATAAATAGATATAGATGGATGGATAGCTATATGGATGGTTGGATAGATAGATGAATAGCTGGATAGATGGATGGAGAGAGAGAGAGAGGGAGGGAGGGAGAGAGATATAAATGGATGCATAGATAGATGGATGGATGGATGAATAGCTGGATAGAGAAAGAGGTGGATGGATAGATGGAATGAATAGCTGGATAGATGGATGGATGGAGAGAGAGAGATGGATGCATAGATAGATGGCTGGATAAATAGCTGGATGGATAGACAGATATAGATAGGGGAGTGGAAAGATAGATACATAAATGGATGGATAGAAAGATGGACAGATGGATAAATAGATAGAAAATTATTTAATACAATTGGTTGCCTTTGTAATCCTATATATTTTATTTTACGTGTTTATAAGCAATGTTCTGAGAAGGGATCCATAAGCCTCACCATACACTGTCAAAGGGGGCCATGACAAAAACAGTTAAGAACTCTTCTTCTAGAAGAACAGGTGCTGTACCAACTGGTGAGATTATAGATCTTGTCTTTGTTGTTGCCTAACTTCCTTTTCTGTACTCTCCTCTCTCCTTCTGGAGTGCTGACACACACTCACCCTCACACCCATCCTGGGTCTCCTTCCCCCAAGTTCTGACTGTCAGCAAACTGTCAGGAAAGTAAAGCTGCTGAAAGGGGACAGTGTCAGCTAAGCAAGGCTCAAGGTGTTACCCTTCCCTTTGGGCATTTCCACCTTATGGAGAACTCCCAAAGACATAAAAAGTCTTTCAGCTCTACAGGAATTCATTTCTGAAGCCAGAATTTCAGGCCCTGTGAGAAGCAGAGGAAAAAGCTCTTGGGCAGAGTAACCTTGGGGGTATTCTTCAAAGACTGCTGCTTATCAGGCACTTACCACTCTGCCTGCTTGTGATTCAAACCCCAACCCTAGAACACTCTTGGAATCCTTCCAGTTTCTTTTCACACCCTCCTCCTCCTCTTTATTCCCACTGACATCACAATAGTCCAGATCACCATTACTATCCTCCTAAGCCAATGCTATAGTTCTCCAGTGGATCTTCCTGCCTCCACTTTCTCCTCACTCCAATCCATCCTTCATACCATTGCCAGATAGATCTTCCTTCTACAAAGATCTGATCCCATTACTCTTCTTCTAAAAAATCTTTAGGGGTTCTCTATTGCTTAATAAGTAAAATTCAAACTCTTTTGTCTAGCATTCAAGGCCCACTGTGGCTGTTCAGTCATGTCCAATTCTTCATGAACCCATTTGGGGTTGTCTTGGCAGAGATACTGGAGTGATTTGCCATTTCTTTCTCCAGCTCATTTTATAGATGAGGAAACTGAGGTAAACAGGGTGAAGTGACTTGCCTGGGGTCACACAGCTAGTGATTTGCCATTTCTTTCTCCAGCTCATTTTACAGATGGGGAAACTGAGGCAAACAGGGTAAAGTGACTTGTTCAGAATCACACAGCTAGTAAGTACCTGAGGCCAGATTTGAACTCAGGAAGATGCTACTTCCAAGTCCAGTGCTCTAACCACTGCACCATCTAGCCACCTTATATGAGCATGTCACTACTCCTACTCAAAAAAATCATCAATGGCTCCCTATTGCCTTTAAGGCAAACTACAAACTCCTCACTCCGGCTTTTAAAGCCATCCTCAATCTGGCTCTCACCCAACTTTCCAGTCTTATTTCATATTGTTTCCTGCCATAGACTAAGCAGCCTGCTAGCTATTCACCACATATGATATCATACCCATCATCCCCAGATGAGCAGTTCCTTGTGCCTGGAGTTCACTCTCTCCTCACCTCCATTTCCTATTTGACCCCCTTCCTCATCCTCCCAACTACAGCACTGTATCCCCCCTGAAATCACTCAAAATATATTTGTTCTGGTTTTCTATTTCCCCATATTCACTCCAATAAGCTGCTTATGGAGACGAACATCTTCCTTTGTCTTTCTGAATGCCCAGCACTTAGGGTAGGAACTCACTCATCAGAGGTGCTTAATGAATGTTTGTTGTTGAACTGTCTCGGCAGGTTAACCAAGAAGCTAATGAAACTACAACTATAAATCAGAGCTGAAAACTTTGGGGATCAGGAAGTAGCAGGCCAGATGTACCTTCTCCCACACCAATTTCAGGTTTGGCAAAGGAACTCGACTTTCCCGAGGCAGCAATTTGTTTTCCACAAAAGTCCAAATGCATTATTTGATTTTATTCTCAGTTCTTTCCTCAAAGTGAAAAAGAAATGTATTTGCCATCATTAGTCCTAGTGCCTTTCGGTGCCTTGAGAGATCCTTACACATGCCTGACAGAAGGCTAGAAGAGACATGGGCTAGTTTTGAATCTATGGAAACACAGTTTTTACGATTTGGGCAGGATTCAAAAGCCATCAAACGCCCAGCGCAAAGGGGGAGTGAAGCTGTGTGATGTACGTCCGGAGCCAAAATGATATCCAGGGAACAACTCAATTAACTGGTCTTGAACAGCATTAATGCAATCGCCTATTTCCAGAAGCCAAATGGCGATGTTTATTAAAGGATCCACATAGGGGAAATGGTCCTCTATCGATTCAAGGATGTCAACATGACCTTGTGACTTGTGGGGTAAATGAAGGTGGCAGTTCAGCCCTCTCCACCCCCTTGGGTTTGGGCTGAGAATCAACAAGCTGTGGTCAGGCTTCAGAGGGAAATCAGCAGGAAGGTCCTCTGTGAAATGCGGTGGTAGTCACAGAGAGTATTTTGTCTATACAGCTACTCCATTCCCTTACTGATACTGGGAGGGATCTGTCAATTGCTCAGTTATTCATTGTGTCAAACATCCCAGATAGACAGCAGAAAGGCATCTTAGAAGACATCTGGCCCAACTTCCTCATTTTACATGTGAGGAAACTAAGGCCCAGAAAAGTTAATCCACCCACCCTAGGTTACATAGTAAGTGGCAGAGGCAGAATTCAAATGTATGTCTCCTAGCTAAAAACCCAACATTTCTCTCCACTGCACCACATTTTCAGGAAAAATTATATCCCCAATCCATCCCTAGTGTTACTAGGTTCTTTGAGCTATTAATAATAGCTAGCTCTAAGGTTCACAAAGTGCTCACTTTATCAGTAACCCTGAGGTAGATACTTTTATTATCTTCATTTTACATATAAGGAAACTGAGGCAGGAAGAGGTTAGGGGCACATAGCTAGTAAGTGTCTGGAGGCAGGATTTGAACTCAGGTCTTCCTGACTCCAGGTCTAGCATTCTATCCTCTGCACCACCAAGCTACCTCTTTTAGGACAGGGGATGTGTTATACACGTCTTTGTAACCTCTGACCTTGAATACAGTGATGTCTCCAAAATGTTTGTTGCCTGAATGCTTACTTAAAACAACAGTGAATGAATCATAGGATCAGAAGGCTAGAATAAAGCTCATAGGTCATTTATGCCAATATCCCCATTTTACAGGTAAGGGAGCAGAGACCTGGGGAGGTTTAGTCACTAACCAAAGGGAACACAGGTGGTAAGAAACAGGATTAGAACTGAGGTCCTTCAGCTCCAGGCCAGTGCTCTTTTCACTGTACCTCATTTCTTGATGATATTGCCCCTTTTCCCTACCTCCCTGTGCCCCCATAGACTACAAATTCTTTAAGAACAATGTCAACAGTGCAGATTCCAGCCCACCCACACCTTCTCAGCTCCTTGTCCAAGCCCTATCAATCTTCTTGAAGAGACTGGCCCAACATGCCCTTCTTTCCTAACACTGTGAAAATCCCAATGGAGTGTGTGCTCTGGGCACTGACCTCCTGACATGACTGGCCCTTTTTCTTTTCCAATGATATTTCTTTTCAATGACATCCTTTGTACCAGTTCTGATTGTAAAGCCTTTGTTGGTAATATCTTGCAATCCACGGATGCCACTAAAGGCAGCTAGGTGGCACAGTGGATAGAGCCTGGGGCTTGGAGTCAGGAAGACCTGAGTTCAAATCCAGCCTCAGACACTTACCAGCTGTGTGACTCTGGACAAGTCACTTTAATTCTGTCTGCCTCAGTTTTCTTCACTGTAGAATGGGCATAATCACAGCTACCTCTAAGGGTTGTTGTGAGATCAAAGAAGATAACGATTGTAAAGCACTTAGCACACTGGCTAGCACATAGTAAGATATATATGTATATGTGTATATATGCACATGTGTGTATGTATGCATGTATATGTTAGCTATTATTATTACTAGCTGTGTGACCCAGGGTAAGTCACTTCACCTCTGTCTGACTCTGTTTCTTCAACTGTAAAATGAAGGAAATAACAGCACCCACTTCACAGGATTGTTGTGAAGATCAAATAATGAGATAACATTTGTAAAGCACCTAGTACAGAGAAGGCACTTAATAAATGCTTCTTCCTGGACATTCCTCCCTTACTCTCTCATCTTACACCTGTCCAGTATCCCCCGTAAAGCAGAAAGAGCTTTGGATTTGGAGCCAGAGGACCCAGGTTCATTACCAAGCTTACTACCCAAGTGACCTTAGGTAAGTCCACTTCCCTGGCCCTCATCTTCCTTACCTGGAAAATGATTAGGGCTGGCCTCTACGGTCCCAGACAGCAATAAGACCATAACCCTACGCAAGCAAAGGCAGACTGGAAATATCTATAAAAATATATACAGGTGTAACTGCAGGAGTAGCAGCCCGGGTACAGCAATACAGGGGGAAAGTGTTCTTTGTGACTACACCAGATACAGTGGGGAAAGAAAGAGGCTCTTTGTACTTCCTTTAGAAGCGCGATGCATGGGAGGGGTAATGTAAAATTAGATTGTAAAGAGGAGAGGGTTCTATGCAGGGCAGCCGCCTGAGGAAAGCAAGTCAGAAGTAAACTATGGGGGGAGGCTTGAATGTCTGCATGAGGAATAAAGGTTAGCCTGCGGGAGTCCGTAGGCAGGGTTCCCTCAGCCCCTCCCCTAGCACCAGGCCACATCAGACCTCCTTTGCTCTTGGGGGTTAGCGATAAACCCGGCAGCCCCAGCCAGCGGCTGCTACCGCAGAGTTGGGGATGGCCGAGCGCACATCTGTGTTTGCCTTGGCAGACCTGGATTCACTGGGGTACCAGCGCCACAATCCCCGGCATCTGCCAGAAACTAGGGGCCATACACAGCTAGCTGGGGGTTAGTCCAGGGACCGCGGATTTGCTTTCTGATTGTTTGACTCGTTTGGGTTACACTCGCCTTGAGAGGGGCGGTCTCGGCTGCCGATGTCACTGCCGCTGCCTGGGCTCCAGGCTGACCAAGGCAGCAACATCACCTACCCACAACTTGGAGAGCGTTTCAGTGAGGTGCCCTGGAGGGATCATTCCGCCTCAGCCAGCAGATGTTTGAGGCGTCTAGTCCCCCTGTGCCTACAGAAGGGAGGGGAGGAAAAATCTGCATGTCTAATTCTGGTACTGTACCTATGGCCCCCAATTAATGAATCACAGATCCTTGAGAGAGGGACGGGACCTAGCAGCCATATCGTCCAACCTATACGTGAAAGGATCCTCATTATGATATACTGGACAAGAATGGGAACCTAATATGCCATGCTAGACGCTGGTTCAAATCCCAAGCATCACCCAGGCTTAAATCCTATCTTTGATACTCACTGCCTGCATGAACTTGAGTAAGATGACGATGATGATGGTGATGATAATAACATACAGTTCTTACTATGTGCCAGGCACTGGGCTAAGCCCTTTACAATTATCATCTCCCTTGATTCTCACAACAACTCTGGGAAGTAGGTGCTATTATCCCTATTTTACAGATGAGGAAATCAAGGCAAAAAGAAGTAAAGTGACTTGCCCAGGGTCACACAGTTAGTAAGTATATGAGGCCAGATTTGAACTCAAGTCTTCCTGACTCCATACCTCTAACTCTATCCACTGTGCCACCTAGCTGGGAAATCATTTAACTCCCCTGGGCCTCAGTTTCCATATCTGTAAAATGAGGAAATTGCACTAAATGGATCCTGAGGTCTCTCATCACTCTAGGTCTATGACTTGTGGACCCTTATTTCCTATGTGACCATGGGCAAGTTTCTTCCTTCCTCTGGGCTTCCCCTCTAAGATGAGAGGGTATGGCTAGATGTCCTTACAAGTCCCTTCAAGCTCCATGATCTCTTGGCAACTTTCCATTTTCAGTAAAGGTTAGCCCCCTTCCAGATTTCAAAAACAAGAATCCCAAGATGTATTCACAACTGATTCCTCCATCCCCTATCAGACATGTTTCCCCTTCTTCTCCAGACAATCACTATGGTATTGTGGATGGTGGATGGTGGGAACTCATTTCTCCATATCCAGAGCAAGAGGAGAAGGAACAACAATGAGGGCATTTATATAGCGCCTTAAGGTTTGCAAAACATTTGACATAATGAGATTGCCAAGTCCAGTGCTCTAGCCACTGTGCCAGCTGCCTGTCCTGGAAATAACTCTTTAAGGTTTGCAAAATACTTTATGTACATTAATCTTGTTTGATCCTGCAAACCAAGAGCGTAAAGGACTGTGGTCACATAGCTCCTGAGGACCAGATGCAGGACCTGAATTCACTAACTCCAGGTCCAATACGCTGCCTACTAGCTATGATGTGTCTAAGAAAACAGCATCCCTACCATCCCTCACCTTACCCTTAAACTATCCACTGATTTGGGCTTTGGGGAAGAGAAAGAAAGCAGAGAGACAAGAAGAGAAGGAGAAGGAAGAGGGGAAGAGGAAGAGCTACAAAAGTGATAGTCAATATAAAATAGCATTTATGTAGTGCCTTGATGTTTGCAAGGCACCTGAGATACATTCTGTCATTTGAACTTCAAACAGCCCTGTACAGTAGATATGACAAGTATTTTTAATTCCCATTTTACAGATGAAGAAACTGAGGCAAAAAGAGGCTAAATTATTTGCCCATATGTCAAAAGCAAAATGTGGATTCAATTCTTTCTCACCCCAAGCCCAGCACTCTATACAGTAAGCCAACTGCCTCTCCTATAAATAACATTTTAAGGACTGCAAAGAACTATGCCTAAATAAATGTCATTTGATCCTCCCAACAACTCTATAGGGTAGGTGCTACTCATTTCCTCATTTTGCAGAAGATGAAACTGAGGCTCAAAAAGGCTAAGTGACTTAGCCTTAGGTCAAACAGGACATAGGTCAAACAGCTAGTAATCGTCAGAGGCAGGATTCAAACTCAGCTTCTGACGACGTCCAGGATACTGTCCACTACTCCATGCAGCCTTAGATGGGAGGAAAAGGAGCATATTCAGAAGTGGGGAAGCAAAATTGAATCCGCCCAAAGATATATCTTGGGTGTTTCCTTTTGTAGCAGACATGACACCCACATACAAAATTACAGGGATGAAATCAAAGAATCTCAGGACTAGATGGAGGTCCAGATGTCATCCTGGGTAGATCCTCTCTAACATCCCCAACAAGTCCTCAGTTTTGCTTGATCTGTCCAGGAAACTGAGGCTAGGTGAGATAACTGACTTGCCCAAAATCATACAGCTAGTGTCTGAGGCAGAGTTTAAATTCAAGACTTTCTAACACATAGCTGCCTACCTGAATCATAAGCCCTGCCAATCAAGTGAATTGGTGAGTTGCAGTGAAGGACCAGATTTATTGTCAGAGGGACTGTGTTCCAGATCTTTTGCTTCCTACCTAAGTGGCTTGATAAAAGTCACTTAGCCTCTTGACTGATTTCTTTATCTGAAAAATGAGGGGGCTGGCATTCTGGACAACAATTTGGAACTATGACCCAAGGGAGTATAGAACTGTGCATACCCATTTGATCCAGCAATAGCACTGCTAGGACTATATCCCAAAGACATCCAAAAAAGGGAAAAGGTCCTATTTGTACAAAAATATTTATGGCAGCTTTTTTTGTGATGGATAAGAATTGGAAATTGAGGGCATGCCCATCAATTGGGGAATGGCCAAACAAGTTGTGGCACATGATTGTGAGGGAGTACAATTGTGTAAGAAATGATGAGGGGGGTGGTATCAGAAAAACACCGGGAGAGCTATCTGAACTGATACAAAGTGAAGTGAGAAGAACTGGGAGATCATTGTGCAAAGTAACAGCAATGTTATAATGATGATCAATTATGAAAGACTTAGATGCTCTGATCAACACAATGATCCAAGACAATTCCAAATGATTCATGATGAAAAATGCTATCTACCTCCAGAGAGAGAACTGATGAACTCTGACTGCAAATTTAAGCATCATTTTCTCACTTTATTTATTCTTGTTTTTTTATATGACTAATATGGAAATATGTTTTGCATGATTTCACATGTATAATTGATATCATATTACTTGTTTTCTCGAGAGCAGGGGAGTGGCAAGAGGAAGGGAGAGAATTTGGAACTCAAACTTTTTTTAAAATGTCAAAAATAAAGAAATAATAAATTAAAAAAGAAGGGGTTGGATTCTAAGGTCCATGGCAGCTCAAAAGCTATGATCTAAGCTTTTCATTTTCTAGTATTCTCTGAGAGGCAGCTATGCTGAAATCTAGCATTCCTCAATGTTGGCTTTGAAATCACCCAGTTTACCCAAGAGAGTCACAGAAGCACTGAACTAGAGCTGAAAGGAACCTACCTCAGAAATCTTTAAGTCCAAGCCTTCCTCATTTTACATATGAAGAAACTGAGGCCCAGAGAAGATGGGGGGGGTGGTCAAGGATAAAGTCATTCCGTCTTAAGTGTCAGGTGGGATTTGAACCTGATTGCAACCTGCCTTTCCAGGCTTGTGATATGTTATGTCCCATTCCCATACTCTAGCACCGGAATCCTCTGACTCCACCATAGAACACTTAGAGGAAAGAGTTTTCACAATCATCTGACACTCCAGCAATGCAAAAAAAAGACCTTGATTAGGGCATTAAGTCATACAAGGGAAAGAGGGTTACTGGGACAAAGGCAGTCCAGGAAAGCATACAACTAGGGAAGTCACCTCAGTGCTGGGTATGATGTCCTTCAGGAGAAAGGGAGCTGGAGGGTGGGGAGGGCTGGGAATCATAAAAAACCTGAAGCTGCTCCAGAATTTAGAACAGAGTCTTACCAATGCTTTCTACCACTCCCCCAAGTCTACATATGAGCTGGCTAAGCTAAGGCTGAAGAAGGTCATAGCTGGAACACGGAAGGGGGAAGATTCTCTTCGTGTGACCCAGGACAAGTCACACGATTTCTCTCAGCCTCAGTTTTTTCATCTGTAAAATGGGGATAATAACAGCACCTACTTCATAAGGCTGTTGTGAGGACCAATTGGGACAAGATGTATTCAAACCTTTTGCCAGCCTTAAAGCGCCGCTTTAAATGTTAGCCACTTTAGCCTTGACTGGAGGACCTCTGAGGTCCCTTCCTTCTGCGGTCCTGTGTGCAGGTGACCTCCTTCCAGCACCCTTCCACATTTGGATCTCTGCTCCTCAATGAAACCTTGAAGCATGGGAAGGTCATGCACGTAGATGAACAGTGGGGGCCCAGATGCAGAACCTCAGGGAGGCCGACACACACCCTGGGAACCTTGCTTCACCGGCAGCCCAAAGTGTACGTGCGCACCTGGCAAGATCGAGGTGGATACGCGACTGATCAGGACGACCAAATTAAAACCTCAAACACCAGAATGAGCCTCACTAACGAAAGGCGTCAAACCGGTTGACGCCGGTGGTTTAACATTATTACTAAGTAAAATATCGGGCAGGTCTGTGCTTCCCAACAAGGTGTCCCGCAGGGAGCTGTTTGCTGCCGAGCGCATCCCTGGAGGCTCCAGAGAGGGGGGCGGAACCTGGGCACAGCAGGCGAGCTCCTCTCCTAGTAATAAGCCCAGTGCCCGCGAGCAGCTGCCGCTCCCCGCTAATCCATTTTTTAACATGCTGATTTCCTCTCCTCGTGCCTGCAAAAGTGTGGAGAACCTGGGAAACAGAAAACCAGTATTTCAGAAGGGGGCCGATTCTAATCGGTTCCTGCCTCTAATTTTCTCCCATTTCAAGGAGCCTGAAGGTCACTGAAAGGGATGCTGTTCTTCCTCTCCTTAATCAGCCGCTGCCTCGCATCCCCGCCGCCTCCCATCCCCGCCTCCCTCCATAAAGAAAGAGCCGGTCCTCTGACTGAGAAAGCGGGGTGCTGGCCTGGCTTTTTGTCTGCGGACTTGCCGATTCTCCTGTCTCATACTGACCCCTGGTGCTCGAGAGAAGAGGGATTTCACTGGAAAACAGGAGAATCTCGGGAAGTTTGGGGGTGGGTGGGGGAAATCACGAGTTAACCCAAAGGGCAGTGGACAGACACATGCTGCAGGCTGCAAGCATCCTTTTTTGGTCCAAAGTTGGGATTTTATTGGTGAAGGGAACTCCTTTCCTCCTACCAATCAGTCAACAAGCATTTATTCAGGACCTACTGTGTGCTGAGCACTGTGCTAGACCCTACAGACACAACGGCAAAAGTAAAACAATCGCTACCCTCAAGGAGATTACATTCTATCAGAGAAAACAACGTGCACATATATGTTCACGTAAAATATGTAATCTTACTATATTCGTTCAGATCAGCACCTTTTTGGCCACACAGTTGTTTGGGGCCACTGAATGGTTAGGGGACTTGTCCAGGGTCAAAGTACCAGGATGCATCAGAGGCAAAACTTGAACCCAGGTCTCCCTGCCTCTGAGACTAGCCTCTCCACCATACCCAGAAGCCTGTTAGTAACTGGCTGAAGCCTATGATGAAGTAAGAAAGACCTCCAATCAAGAGCGGTTTAAAAGGCAGAAGTGAGCACCAGTACAACCTGGAGAAGACCCTGGACAAGCCAGGGGCCAGGAAAGAGGAACCAGGCAAAGTAAGAAGGCCCAGGACTTTGGGTGGGTCACCAATGGAGCATTTATGGAAAGATGGAGATAATAATCACTCAGGATGAGAGTCACTCAGCCTTCCTGGGATTTATGAAATGAGCTTAGAGATCAGCTTGTCCAACCCCCTTGTTTTACAGAGAGGGGAAACTGAGGCCCAGAGAAGGTCACACAAGTAAGTAATAAGTGGGAGTCATAGGATTCAAACTGGAGGCAACATGGGACACTGGAAAAAGTGCAGTGTTTGAAGTCCAGGAAGACTTGGGTTCAAATCCCAACTCTCCCACTTATGACCCCTGTGACCTTGGGCAAATCACTTCTCTAGGTCTCAGTTTCCTCGTTATGAATTTTTTATTTATAAAATTATTTATAAATTTATTTACAAATTTTTAGGAAATAAAATTCTAAAATTTATTTATAAGATTTATAATTTATTTACAAAATTATTTATTTACAAGATTTGTAACTTATTTATAAAATTAGGGAGTAAGACTCAATGACCTCTAAGGTCCCCTCCCATTCTATGACCCTATAGTGGCTCCCTACTGGCCCTAGGACCAAATGCAAACTACACACACACACACACACACACACACACACACACACACAAACACACCCCCCTCTCTGGGCTCCAGCCCACTTTTCCAGCCTTATCACATATCCTCCCCTTCACTCCAAGGCCCAGCCAAATGGGTTTTCTTGCTGCTCATCATACATAACCTTCAGTCTCCCCACCTCTGTATCTTTGCAAAGATCGTTCCCTGCATCTGGAATGCCCCCTCTCCTTACTTCTGCCTCCCTTCAAAACTAAACTCCAAGGTCACCTCCTTCCTGAGCCCTTTCCTCATCTTTTCCACTACAAATGCCCCACCTCCCTCTAAAAAAATAACCTTGTTTAGTTACCTTTTTATATATGCTTTTGTAAATGCTTTTATTTAGTATATACTTATATTTATATATACATTTATATTTAGAGGCAGCTGCTGGAGCAGTAGGTCTGGAGTCAGGAAGACCCGAGTTCAGATCTAGCCTCAGACACTTCCTTGCTGTGTGACCGTAGGCAAGTCACTTAAATCCGAACCATAAAAGGAGGGTAATAATGACACCTACCTCACAGGGTTATTCTGAGATGAATGTGAAATACTGCATAAGATGTCAGACTGGATCACTATATGTTTTGTGTTGTTTTCTGACTCTTCATGACCCCTTTTGGGGTTTTCTTAGCAAATACACTGGAGTGGTTGGCCATTTCCTTCTCCAGCTCATTTTACACATGAGGAACTGAGGCAAACATGATGAAGTGACTTGCCCAGGGTCACACAGCTAGTAAATGTCTGAGGCCAGATTTGAACTCTGTTCTTCCTGACTCCAGGCCCATTGCTTTATCCACTAGCTGTCACCTGGCTGCCCCTATGTCTGTTTTAATGAATTGTTTTTCTTCAACACAAGGGAAGGCACGATGGGAATGAGGAGAGGGCCGGCAGCAGAGAGGAGATGGGTATATCCGGGGATGACTGTGATGTGAAAACAAAAGGTCCAGTACCAGTAAAATTGGGAAAGGGGGGGAGGGGTAACCTCAGATGGAAATGCCTGACATTGAAAGTTCCGGATGGAAATGGAAACTCGTGATTCTGATTAACTGAATTGCATTGACCAGCCTGCCGTTAATAAATGACTGATTACCACCAGATGACTGGCAGCCAAGCCAAAAGCAACTGAGAGGAAAGAATCACATTGGGGAAACAGTAGAATAATGCAGAGACTCTGGCTTTTTCTGCCTTTGAATCCCAGCAGCCAGCTATGTCTGGTATACAGTAGGGCATTAATAAAGGCTTCTGGAATTGAACTGAACTCAAGATAAACTTCAAAAGTCCTCAGACTGGAGATGTTGAGCATGCAGCCCACAAGACTCCCAAATGAGGCCTGAACCAGATTAAAATGTAATTGGGAAATATTTAACAAAATAAAAACACAATAGAATATAGAACATGTAAATATGTGGTTTTCCAAATCAATGTGTTCCACAGCGGTCCTTCTCCATGGTTTAGTGGCCCTGTTTCTGTTTGAGTTTGACACTAATGCTCTAGAATCAAGGAAACACAGAATGAGAATTTCGATTCAGTCCTGAATAAATGGACCTAACCTCTAATTTCTTTTTTTTAAGTCTCATGTGGTACATGAGTTTACTGGTAATGTCAGACCTACAGACAGGTTCCCAATATGAGTGGGTCACATGGAGTGGGGGTGCTTTATGGGAGGACACTGACAAGACCTTTGTGACCTTGGGTGAGTCTTCACCTGTCTAGGCTTCCGTTTGCTCATCAATACAATGAGAGAGTTGGATTGGGGGATGACCTCTAAGGTCTAGAACTTTCAGTCTCTATCTCTGTGATCAGACTCTGATCCCATGGATCCCACAGGGCAGGAAGGAATAAATAGTTTGAATGACCCTTTGGGAGACGGTGTTTACATTGATAAGACAGCAGATTCTTTAAAGTACTGAATCATAATTCAATTTAATTCAACTCGGCAAATCTTTAGTAAATGCTGAGGGGTTACACTAATCTCTGAAGATATGAAGACAAAAAGCCCTCTCCCAGCTCCGATCTGGCTTTTCCCACCAAGCAACCTTCTCTACCCCATCCATGGGGCTCCTTCCTCTTGACTGGTCAGTTCTTCCCAGACCCTCTATTTTAAGGAAGGGCCTAAGCCAGCCCAGTTCATTCCTCCATGCCTGACTCTCATTCTGACTCTTCTTCTACCATGCTTCAATTCTGCTGGCTTCTTCCACCATTCCGTGTGTCATCTTTCTCCATCAGAGGGCAAGGCCTGTCCTTCCATCTTTCTTTGTAGCCCCAGGGCTTGGCACAAAGCCTAGCAACACAGACACTTAAACTTCTTGACTTGATAGCAGTCCCTTTCCCTCAAAGAGTTTATAATTCCAAGTAGTTAAAAAAATCCCTCAGAACCAGTATTTGGGAGTAGAGGTCATGGATTATTTTTTACTAAATTAGATCTCAAATGAGATAATATATAATAATAGTTAGCATTTATGGAGCACTTTAAGGTTTGCAATACATAATATCTCATTTGATCCTCACAACTACCCATGAATAGTAGGTGCTATTATCCCTATTTTATAGATAAGAAAACTAAGTCTAGAAGAGGTTAAGTGACTTGCCCAGAGCCACACAACCAAGTAAATGTCTGACGCAGGATTTGAACTCTGATCTTTCTGACTGCAGACCCAGAAGACTTTACCTTAATGTGATTAAATTAATACTAGGTATTACTAAACTAGAAAAGGCTGCTCGTAAACCTTTGTAGAGGGCGTCATGTTTTCAATTCCGCCATCCCTGGGCAGGGAATGACTCGGTTTCTTTTCTTTTAAAAAAATGTTTATTGATTTTTTTTTACATCACTCCCAATAACCTCCCTTTATAGAACCTTGCATTTTACATTCTCAATAATCTCCTATAGACCTTTCCCTTACAACAAAAGAAAACAATTCAGCAAAACACACTGTCCCAGCAACCACACCTGGCAATTTAGGCAACATTCTGCCCCTGTCGTCCACCACCTCTTCAAGAGGCAGGAAGCGTGTTTCATAACCAGGCTTCTAGAGAGAGACTGTCTTGGTTTCCCCTGGTCTCTCTGAAGTTAAAAAGATTCTGGTCTTCTAGGCCTGGGGATGCATTTTCATCTTCCCAGTGTGGGAGAAGGAGCTATTTTACTGATCACCCCAGCATGGACTCCCCTTGGGGCTTTCTACTGCCTGGCTTTGGAGTAGCACAAATATTAAAACAACATTAACTCTGTGTCTCTCTGCTGGAGGATTGCACTCCCCTCAGCAACAAAAATCAAAAATTTTTTTAGCAAATTAAAAACTTATTCAATAGAACATTCCTTTTATATAATGAAAGCCAAGACTTTTTCCCTCCCCAGGAAAAAAGACTATAAATCCTTTCTCCAGTGTAATCAGGTGCACACAATAGGCCCCAGTTCCAACAAATTCGACAGTAATCAAAAGAAAGGAACAAGGAAGTCCTAGTTAATCCAAGAAGAAAGAAATCTTCAACTGACCCCGAAAGGGCTCCATTTTTTTATTCATTTTCCCCCTAATTCTATGAGTGTGAATGTATATGCCTACAGCATGTATATGTGTGTACACACATATGTATGTCTATGTACATATGTATTGTGTATATATTATATGTATGTTGAACTTGAAAGCAGGAACTGTGTGTAAATTCTTTGTATTCTCAGAGCCTAGCACTGTGTGTGGGAGCCAGAAGACACTTAACAAAACGCTTGTTGATTTGACTTGTATAGTTCGCACGTGTGTGTGTATGTATCATCACAGGGTCATAGATTTAGAACCAGAAGCTATTTCAGAGGTCATCCTAGCTCAACCCCCTCATTTTACAGATGAGGAAACTGAGACCCATAGAATCTAAGGGATTTGCCCAAGGTCACCCACGTAGTAAACACCAGAGATGGTATTTCAGTTCTGGTCCTCTGGGGTCACTACTCCTCACCACTGCACTACGCTTACTCCCCCATACAAGAGAAATGATTTCTGGAAATAGCAAAGTAAGATACCGTGGGGATGAAAATACCTAGGAAGAGATTCTACCTTATTCTATCATGGAGGCTTAGAGGTATGCCTATTGGACGAGCAAGAAACTTTCCAAGAATGGATGGGAGACCACAGGTGGGCCTGTCATGAAATTCTAGGGTAGCAGGCTCTCTGTCAAGCTGTAGTGCAGGAATAGACATCCCCCAAGGATTTACAAGGCAAGTGGACGATTACATAAACCCTCCTTCCATTTGACAAAAGCTTTTAAAAAATCAAGAATGAAAAAATGAATGAAAAAGTATGAGAAAAATCCACAATGAGAAAAGCAACAAAAGAGTTTAAGCTGTAACAAGAGAAAGGCAAAGTGTTTCATTTCACAGCCAGGTGAGAACTGGGGGGCAAGCTAGATTTAACAAAGCCACCACAAAAAAAAAAAGGTTATGTCAGCTAACATTAGTTCACACCTGTTAGCCACTGTGAATAGACCGCAGGTAACCCTGGGCTATGTCATTTGAATTCACTCATGGTGCCATTTATCTGGTATTTAGCCTCCTTGAAATGCACTGACCTGAATCTGATCCTAAGTTCTTGTTAAACAGCTTGCCACACTGTGGAGGCGGAGGCAAATCGCTTTCAAGGGATTGAGGATTCCAAGGTACCCTGGGAAGGCATCCCAGAGAGGGTGGGTCTGCTCTTTTAAATTCCATCTCCCCTCCAGATCTTGCTGCCAGCGATCTGGCTTTCAACCTCACTGCTGAAATAGCTCTCTGTAGGATTACCAATGCTCTTACATGCTGAATCCAGCGGCCTCTGGTGAGCGCTCATCCTTCCTGACCTCTGCAGATTTGAGTACTGCTAAACACGTGTTCTTCCTGGAAAGGCTCTCTTTTTGACACTTTCTCCTGGTTCTCCTCTGACCTGTTGGACTGCTCTTTCTCAGTCTATTTTCATCTCCCACCTGTTAATGTGGGTGTCCCCCAAAGTTCCAAGCTAGGCTCTCTTCCCTTCTCTCTCTACAGCCTCTATGATCTCATGATCTCTCATGAGAATATCTCTACACAGATGATGCCCAAATCCCTGTATCCAATACTTAGGTCTCTCCTAAAGTCCAGTCCTGCATTGCCAACTGTCTACTGGACATCTCTACTTGGATACTCAACATGTCTCCCCAAAAACTCACTCTCTTCCCCTCCAAACCTACCCTTCCTTCAAACACCCCTATCTCTATTGAGGACATCACTACCTTTCCAGTGACCCAGGCTCACAAACTCATTCATCCTTGACTCTTCTTGTCCCTCACTTTCAATACTCAATCTATTTGCAAAGTCTTGTCTATAATTATGCCTTAATAACACCTCTCCCATCCATCTTCTCTCCAACTAGGTAGTCCCCACATTCGTTCAGGCTCTAGTCATTGCATGGTATAGTTGAAAGAATCCTGGACCAGATGAGAGGACTTGGGATTCAATCCCAAACTGCCCTTTACCGTGCGTGTAAACATGCTGGGTAAGTCACTTCACCTCCTCCAGACCCTTATTATTTCATCTATAAAATGATGGAGTCAGATTAGAGACCTTCCAGCTCCAAGTTGATTATCCTATGACATCTAAAATAATACCCTAGCCTCTTAATTGATCTCCCTGCTTCCCATCTTCCCCATCTCCAAATCAGACTTCTTAGAGCATTATGTCTTATCCTCTGCTCAGAAATGTTCAGTAATTTCCCCATTTCCTCTAGGATAAAGTGCCAGCTTCTCAGCCTGGCATTTAAAGCCCTCCATGATCAATCTCTCATCCATCTTTCCAAACATTTCCTATAATTCCCCTCCATGCATTCTACATTCTAAACCATACTGAGCTCATCATTCCATCTCCTCCCTTTTTGTAGGTCTCCCTCTTGCCTGGAATGCATGTCATCTTCATATCCATCTCTTGGAATCCTTGGCAACCTTTGGGGCTCAGCTAAGATGGCCCCTTCTACACAAAACTTTTCCTGGTCCCCCCCCACCCAGTTTTCTCTCTCACTCCAATCATATGGCATTTATCTGGAAAAAGGTTGCATCAAGCACATAAAGTATAAACTCTTCTTAAGGGGCAAGGTCTATTGATATCCCCAATATCTAGCACAGGTACTTAATAAATGTATATTTTGAATTCAATCTCTAAGGGTCATCTTTAATCCTGCTTATGATTTCATGCCCTATATTGACCATCCAGGGAGGCAAGTCTAAGAGCAGAGCTGGAGAAACAGGGGGGCACCAGCTGGTTTCTCTGGGCTCATGGATTGTTGAGAGCAGCTTTCTCCCACTGACCTGGGAAATGATGGCAGTTTGATTCCAGGGTGTTACCTGTTTTCCCAACGAGTACCCTTCTCTCCCTTCCACAGCTGCAAGGAAAACAGGAGATGGGCTGACAACGTTCTTTCCCTAGATTGCCTTGTTTTCAGAAGTAAATACTGCTGGTGCAAAGTTCCCCTGGGAAATAATACCAGCCCTGGAATCTATCTTTGAAAACAAAAATACAAATAGGAATTCGGCTTATCTTTCAAGAGGTTTAAAAGCTTGCCAGAAGGCCTTTATATATTTAACTCAAGACCATCCTAATGAGACTAGAATTTTTTGGCCTTATCCCATTTAGGGGGGTGGATAGAAGCCTTTAATCTTCTCTTCCTCATTCTTTATTGCAATACATGTCCTGCCGGCATTTTCTAACCATGTTGGTTTACCCCCTTGGAGTGACATTCATTGCCTTTATTGATAGCCCGGGGAGCCTGCCGACACCTTATAATGTCTCTACAGCACAGATTAAATCTGTTTGATTTGAATCCTGATGAAATTTGGCTCACAGAGGGCTCACATGGGAACCAACTTAGACTTGAGGTCAAACATTCATGGCCCTGATGAGGAGAGTTCTGCCAAAATGGCAAAGAAGAAAAAAAAAAAACACAGGAGGTTATTGATGATGGATCACTACACTGGTCTTCTTGCAGGGCTGAGGGTCTAGGTTTTTTTCTTGGTTTGATGGTGGTTTCTGGTTTAAAGGATGGAAATGTCCATGGAGGTACACTGCTTCTACAATAACCCCACCCTCTTGAACACACCCTGCATATCTTTACATGGCCAACAGGAAGAAAAAAAATTTTAAATGCTTAACAAACATTACGTTTACAGCAGAATTCATTTCTTTGGCTGCTGCCTCTAATGTGTCACTAATGTTGAGCGAAATGAGCCAAAAGGCCTATGGAACACAGTAGCACTCAGGAGTGGGAGGCAGAAATAACTCAGCTGCGAGAGACTAATTTACACATTCCCTTTCACAGCCTGAGCCTCACTTCATGTTTAATATGCTTCCAGGCTGATGCCTCCCCCTTCCCCCAACCCCACCTTGCTTGAAGGCAAAGGAGCTCTTGAAATAGGGCCTTTCATCTTCATGTTTTTCTTGCTGTCTGCCCAAAGATTCCTGGGAAGTTCAGCCTTTCCCAGGCTCTGCATGGTCTGGGCCTCTTATCTGAGGGATGTTTCAGCTCTGGTTCTCTTTTTTGTCCTGAGCTCACAGTGAACAACTGCACCATCCATCCTTCTCCAAAAGCCCAGGTATGCCCTGGAACATCCTTCTGATGTCAGTTTCATCAGTTAACAAATAAGCTGCCAACAAATGTAGATGGTCCAGTAGAATGGAAAGGAGGCTGGCCTGGGCTCTGGTCCTGCCCTATTTCAGCTAGGGAGCACCATAGTGCCAGGCCTAGAGGCAAGAAGACCTGAGTTCAAATCCAATTTCAGACATTTAGCTGTGTGATCCTGGGCAAGTCATTTAACCTCTGTCTGCCTCAGTTTCTTCATCTGGAAAATAAAGAAAATAATAGCACCTACATCCCAGAATTGTTGTAAAAATCAAATGAGAAAATATTATCAAAGTACCTGTTCATGAGTCATGTCTGACTCTCCATGACCCTATTTTGTGGTTTTCTTGGCAAAGATACTGGAGTGGTTTGCCATTTCCTTCTCCAACTCATTTTCAGATGAGGAAACCAAGGCAAATATGGTTAAGTGAATTGCCCAGGGTCACATAGCTAGTAAGTGCCTGAGGCCAGATTTGAACTCATGAAGATGAGTCTTCCTGATTCCCAGCCCAATGCTCTAGTCACTGTGCCACCAAGCTTAAGGTGACATACGAATGTTAGCCATTATTATTAGTTAACTTGCTTTGCAATGGTCTTAGGCAGGTCATTTTCTCCTTTGGGGCCTCAGTTTGTTTATCTGGAAAATAAGGAGGTTGGACAGATTACTACATGGTCTCTACCGCGTCCCTTCCAGGACTAAAAATTTTATGACTGTGTTATCAGGATGAACTGAAGTTACCACTTTCCACAAAGCTGTAATTTACTCTCCTGGGTACATATTTAATCCCCCAAACTAGACTGTAAGTTCAGAAAACATGTCTTGGGCTTTTTTTATCTTTACTAAAAGCCTGATAATGTCCCATACTTCTCCTCATGGTTTTGAAGTACACAGAAGGCAATTCCTTGATGCTCCCATCAGCCTTCTCACTCTGGAAATCCCTCTGCCCATACAGCCCCCTCCTTATACTGATCAGTTCCTCCAGAACCTACACTGCAAGAAAAGGCCCGTTTTCACTCTCAATCCCCTTTGTCCCAATCCTAGCTCTCTGGACGTCTTTCTTCTCCATGACCGTGCTTGGGTACCTGTCTCTCCTCCCTCTCCCCCACCACTATTCACTTTCCTTTCATGTACTGTCTTCTCTCACTAGAACGTAAGCTCTTCCAAGGCAGCAACTGTCTTTCTTTTGGCTTCTGTCTGTATTCTCAGCATTTAGAACAATGCCTGGCGCTTAAAAAATGATTGTCAATATAACTTGGATAAATGAATGAATGATCAAATTCCTTGAGAAGTCACTGGATGTTCAGAAGGTTCCAGAGGATTTGCTGGAGTGTTTGACCTTGGAAGTGTCCTTGACTCTTCCCTCTCCCTCAGCCCCTATATTGAGTCAATTGCAAAGTCTTTTTTATTCTATGCTCACCATGTTTCTCCTATCCTCCTCCTCCTCTCCACTCCCATCATCATTACCATCCCCAGCCCCTCATCATCTCTTCCTCAGACTATTACAAGAACCTCCTAACTAGACTCCCTACTTCTAGTCCCTCCCTTCTCCCATATATCCTCCACCCAGTTGCCAAAATAATCTTCCTGCAGCACAAGACTAATCAAGTCTTGCTCGCTCAAGAAGCCTCTTGAGTGGATTCTTATTGTCTCTAGGATAAAAGACAAACTCTTCTCTTTGGCATTTAAAGTCTTTTACAATCTGGCTCCGGTTTAGCTTTCCGGACTGATTTCACATTACTCCCCCACATGTATTTAAAATCCCATCAAAGCAGGACTATTTGCTGTTCCCCAAATTTAGCACTCCATCTCTCATCCCAGTTCATTTGCACAGGCTGTCCCACAGAACTCTCCTACTTGGAGTGCCCTCCCTGCTCTCCTTTCCTTCGCCAGCTTCCTGGGAAGGGTTATCTCAAGGACTACCCTCTCCTACACAAGAACTTTGCTGATCCTCCCCTGCACCACCCCCTAGGTGTTAATGCTCTCCATCCATCACTAAATTATTTTGTATAATTTGTATTTTATTGAATTTTTATTTATTTAGTGTATTTGTATTTATTTATGTGTATATATTGAACTGCTCCCCCCAGTAAAATATAAACTCTTTAAAGGTAAGAACTGATTAATTTTGTCTTTCAATCCCCAACACCTAGCACAGCCCTCTGCATATAATATCTATTTAATATTTATTTAATTAAATGGACTCAACTGATAAAGAACTATTGGGTTTGACTTTCTGGGTCCTACAACCTTGTAATTTGGAAGTTCATAAGGATTTACTGAAGCATAAGCAAGTCTAATGTCTACTTTTATCATATAGATTGTTTCACAAGCCCTGAAAACAGCATGAATAACCTGAAGTGAGCATCAGTGACTCAGAGAACTGTTTCCCAACTGCTTGGTCCATGGTAAATGGTTCCTGGTCCACAAAACCCTGATCACCAAAATGGTCTTCCTTTCTAAAGCCTACTTTTTTTAACAATTAACTCCTTCTAGTGCCCTGCTTTTCCATTTCTAGTTCCTTCCTTTTCCTGGTCTTCACCCCATGAGCCAATAATGGATAGCACTGAGGCTGCAAAAGGCAGGGAAATCAGTTCAGGCCAAAGAATTCAACTATTTTACCAGCCTGGAGTATTCTTTGAGTTAAGAAACTTTGACCCGATGGATCTCAATCATTTCCCCTTGCATTTTATGAAGCTTCCTGGGCTCAGGAATGCTTAGTAATATCACCATTAACAAGCGACACCTTCTAGCTGTTTAATAGAGGGGTGAGCTCCTAGCCTTCACCATGGTTCCAGCTGGTACAGATATAGTCCCCCACGGGTCACAAGCTGATGGGGCAGCAACCTGTTCATGATTAGGTCAGGAATCTTGTGTTTGAAAACTGTAGCCCTCAATGAATTGTACGAACTGGATAAAAGCAGCAGCTTTCTATTTTAAATGAGGTAGGATCCCACAGATTCAAAACTGATGCTGTTTTTGAAAAAGCAACAGTATACACCAAATGACCATCAGAGCTGTTGATGCTTAAAATGCCAGGGCTATGATAGGGGCTCACCTTTGGGAAAGAAGCCAAGTGTAGAGCAGAGGAAGAAGGAATGTGGATAGTTGCTTGTGGTATGACTTGACCTACAGTTACAGGCAGGGTTTCAAGACCCAAGTCTTCTGAAGGATGTCTTGACCTCTGTTGGGTGTGACCCCAAGAGAATCAGCCTCTTGACTCTCTCTTCCTTTTCAGGTTGGGCAGGGGAGCAGGATTCTCTGTCCATGGTTCTTACCTGCTCTTCTGGAGGATGGAATGATATGGAGCATGGTGGCTCAACATCCCCACAGGCAGAAATGGATAGAATATTCTTTTGGTAGGCAGAAAAGTGAGCAGTGATTTTTTCCCCTGTTTTTCCTCTTTTCCTCTCTCCATGACAGGATTTGAGATATGAAGATGTGGCCTCGTACCCAGGCAGGTCTGATAGGCTTAAGACAGGTAATGATTATTAATCCATTGGCAACTTCTTTCTAGAAAGAACTATGTATTATAGTTTATGACTATTATTAATCTATTTTTCATGACACAGTACTCATTTTTGATGGATTTGTACTTTTGTTTTTGAGCTAATAATTTCCCATGTACTTCATTTTTATTATAATTTTTTTTGGGGTGGGGAGGTGGAGTTCAGTATGGAACTGTAATTTTTTCAGTGTAGAGTCTTCCCATCATGGTAACTCCTTTCATGAATACAAATTGGCAATTCATTCATAACTCACAGTCTTAGAGAGTTGCCAGAGCCACTCAGAGGTTAAGTAACTTGCCTGCAGTCATATCACATGTTGTAGAATATATGTTCCTTGAGGATAAAGCCCGAGGCCTGAGCTAGAGTTCCGTCTGAGCAAATCTGGCCTGTCAGTCACCTAGGATCTAAGGCAAGTAGCTACTAGTATCTCTCCCCTACCCCCTAGGACTCCCACCTCAAACTATCTTGTATTTATATATTTATTTTGCATATACTTATATACATACATGTTGTCTCTCTCATTGGATTGTAAGTTCCTTGAAGGCTGGAAGTATCTTACTTTTGTCATTGTATTCCAGCAGCTAACACACTGACTGGCACATAGAAGGTACATGTGCTAATTAAATGATAGGTCAGAAGGAGCACCTGAACCCAAGTGTTCCGGCCGCCAAGATCAGCCCTCTCTCCTCAATATATGCATCATGGTCCCTGTTAAAACACCTCCCCCTCTCTCTCTGTCTGTCTCTGTCTCTGTCTCTCTGTTTCTCTCTCTCCCTCTCTCCTTCCCTCTCTCTCTCTCCCCCTCTCTCTCTCCTTCCCTCTCTCTCTTCCTCCCTCCTTCTCTCTCTCTTCTCCTTCCCCACTCCCTCTCTTTCTCTCTCTAAATTGTGTATCTTCTAGGTTTTAATTCTCATGGCCAATGCCTAGAGGATTTGGAAACTACTGGCCCTCAATAGATTTGGGATGCAAAGATGTCTGATGACAGATGGACCATGCAAGTGGGGGTACTGAATCAAGATTCCATTGAAGTCCATATAGAGAGACTACCTAGCCTTCAATCAATTCACAAGCATTTATTACGAACCTACTATGTGACCAGGTGCTAAGCAGTGGTGATCCACTTAATTAATTAAATGGTTGATTAATAGATAAATAAATGGATGGATGGATAAATAAAGTGGTGTGGAAAAGCAAGTGCTATCCTCCAGGAGTTTACTTTCCAATTGGAGAAAACATTCTACATAAATAAGTACATACACGATAAAGACAGTCTAGTCAATTTGTACTTATTAAAAGTGCTGTGTGCTAGGCACCATGCTAAGTGCTTGAGGTACCCAAAAAGGCAAACACAGCACCTGCTCTCAAGCAGCTCACACTCCAGTGAAGGAGACAGCCTGTTAACAGCTGCGTATGAACAAGAAATAGCCAGGATAAACCGGAGACAATCAGATAAAGGGGGTGGGAGGAGGGATATTCCTAGAAAGAGTTTCCCAGATGTGGATTGTTGAGTATTTCATCCCTCAAGTCCTCTCTAAGAGCCAAAAGTCCAGGTGATCGATTCCCAGAGGCCTCCAGGCAAATGCTCAGCTGACTTAACCTGCAGCTGGCCTCACAGATCCAACGGAAATAGACTTATCAAGTGACTGCACGATATCCTCTAGAATGTCTGGCTCTTTTTCTGTGACACTCCTGGGTGATCACAATGAAAACTGGGGAGGCTACAGTCCTCTCCCCAGCAGCACACTATAATGGCCTGGTCACAGGATCATGGCTTCACTGCCGAGTCAAATTGAAAAAGAAACTGCCCTGAGAAAAAAAACTTGAATTCAAGCTCATCCAAAAAGAACATAAGAAAGCAAAGATTACAGGGCTTTTTTTTCCCCTTCAGTTTCTGTGATGGTATGTCTCCTTTTAATGTTTTTTTTATTTTTCTTTTAAATATAAAAGGCAAGCTTTTTAGAGGGGCGGCTAGGGGGCGCAATAGTGCATAAAGTGCCAGGCCTGGAGTCAGGAAGACTCATCTTTCTGACTTCAAATCCAGCCCCAGACACTTACTAGCTGTGTGACTCTGGGCAAGTCACCTAACCGTGTTTGTCTCAGTTTTCTCACCTCCTAAAATGAGCTGGGGAAGGAAATGTCAAACCATCCCAGTATCTCTGCCAAGAAAACCCCAGATGGGGTCACCAAGAGTCACAAAATGAATAACAACAAAAGCTTTTTAAGATCAAATCTACATCTTGCCGACCATCCCGTGTCTGCAATGAGAAGTGTGTGCGCCAAGCCTAGGTGACCTCAGTTACAGCTCATTAATCAGTTTAAAATCTCCTTGTACTTCCTCAGTAGCCCTTGGAATCTCTGCCAAAGGGCCTGCAGGTATTAGAATTTAAGGAAGGTCTGTTTCTTGTGAGAAGGTAAATAAGTTTATCAGTACTTTACCAAGAACTTCAGAGTTGGAAAGAATGTCAAAGGTCATCTGGTTCAACCCATACCTCAAACAGAATACAGGACAGAGCAGAGGAAAAAGTACTGGCTCCAGAGTCTGAGGACCTGGGTTCAGATCTTGCCTCTGATGTTAACTGCCTGTGTAACCTTGGACAAGTCACTTCCCCAAATTTCCCCATCTGTAAAATTCAGAGGTTGTATTAGATGGCCTCTGAGGTCCCTTCTAGATATACAGAATTGCTTATGAGCCTCTGCTCGAAAATCACAGGAAGAGAGAACCCAAAGCTGCCCATTCATACCAGTTTTGAATAGCTCTAATTATTAGAAGGCAGCTAGGTGACACCGTGGATGGAGCACTGGGCCTGGAGTCAGAAAGATCTGAGTCCAAATCTGGCTGCAGACACTTACTAGTTGTGAGACCCTGGGCAAGTCACAACCTCTGCCTTTATCCACTGGAGAAGGAAGGAGCAGCTAGGTGGTACAGGGGATAGAGCAGTTCTGGGGCCAGGAAGATTCATCTTCCTGAGTTCAAATCTAGCCTCAGACACTTATGAGACAAATGAAAAGCCTGAGAGACAGGGTTTCGGGGTAATTAATAATTTATTAATTATACCAGCTGATAATCAATAAATTGACGGCCAGTGGTTTCTCTCCATAACAAAACACAAAACCATAGAGATCCTTGAATGCTTAAATACCTTTGAAAAAGGAGATGCCCCGACAGGTGAAAATCAGTCCTGATGGGTGAACATTAATGAGGGGATGGCCATCCTAATGATTCAGCTCCTCCAGCTGAGAATGTGACTTGATCATAAGACTCAGATGCCTCAAGCAATCTGGACAAAGGTATCCATCTCTACCCAGACCACTCTGGTTGGTTTTCTCCTTCATGAGCTGAGTTCCTCTAGACTGCAATGGAGGGGTGCAAGGGCATGGCCTCAACGCTTTAGGAATGCACCTACTTGAGATTCTGCAGGGCACAACAAAACAGAAGTAAGGTCCCCTAGCTGGGCGACCTCCACCCAAGGATTAGACCAATCTCATCTATCTGCCTTGTCCTTCAGAGACTGGCTGAGTAACCTATGAGGGCTGGTCCCTGAATGAGAAAATAGAAAGGCAAACCTTAATCCTAATTTAATAATTGGTTATTATTATAATAGAAAAATAATCGCTCTTCTCATTTACTAGCTGTGTGACTAGGTAAGTCACTTAACCTTGCTTGCCTCATTTCCTCATCTGTAAAATGAGTAGGAGAAGGAAATGGCAAACCACTCCAGTAGCACTGCCAAGAAAACCCAAGAGACAACATGGTCCACAGGGTCACAAAGAGTCAGAAACAGCTAAACAACAATTTTCAGGAAGTTTTGCCTCACATCATGCTTAAATCTGCCTCGCTATAACTTCTACCCACTGCTCCTACTTGTCTCCTTTGGGGCCAAGCAGATCAAACCCTTCAAATGCTATCACATTCCCCACCCCAACCCCCAGCCTGTCTTCTCCAGTTTCTTCTAGTCAGTGCCTTCAACCAAGCCTTGTCAAGTTTGGACTCTGATCTTCTTGCCACCCCAGCAGATCTTTTGTGGAAGAGATCTGTTTTGTCTAAGCCAATCCAGTCGGGCAGGCATTTAGTAAGCACCTACCGTGTAGAAGGTACTATGGTAGGTACTGGCCATACAAAAACAAACTAGAAATAGTTCCTGTCATCAAGAAATTTACATTCTACTGGGGGAATACAATATGTAGGCAAGTAGAGAGGCAACCAGCATTCATTAAGTGCTTACAATATGCCAGACAATATGCTAAGTGCTGGGGATACAAACATGAACAAAAAAGAAAGATAATCCTTGCCTTCCAGGAGCTTACATCTAATGGAAGAAGACAACCCATAAAAATGAGCTAAAAAGAGAAGGGGGGGGGGACAGAAGGAGATGAGGGAGGAACAGCTGCACAGCCCAGAGATTTAGGAACCAAGAGGGGAATGAAGCATGGAGGCCCCAGAGGGAACTCACCAATGGGAGAAAAGATAAGTACCTACATGGGTATTTAAAAAGAGAAAGCACTAACAACCAGGAGGGCCAGGAAAGGCTTCCCACATGAGGTGGCCCATAAGCCGAGAGTCTTAAAAGGGAGAGAGGAATGCTAAGAGGTGGAGGTAAGAAGGAAGCTCCTTCCAAGCAAGGGGAACAGACCATGTAAAGGCAGGGGGGGCAGGAGACGGTTTGCTGAGTTCGGGGAAACAAGAAGGCCAGTTTAGTTGGAACATTCAGTACAAGATTTATTCCCGTTTGGCTAGAAAATCCTGGAAAGGCAGGCTGAAACCAGATTGTGAAGGCATTTTAATGGCAAGCTAACATTTGCATTTTATTCGGCAGGTAACGGGGAGTCACTGAAAAGTTCCTGAACAAGGGGGTGACATGGTCCAACTTGTCGTTTTGGAAGATGACTTTGGCAGCTGAAGGATGATGCATCAGAGAGAGGAGGGAGGAAGCTAGAAGACCAATCGGGAGGCCAAGACAACGTTCTAGTAAATCCTGAAATACCATCATCCTGAGGTCTGAGTGTGGTACTTCAAAAGCATTCTGCCCAGAGAAGGGAACTCATCCTCTACTGTCCCTCATTCTAGGCATTCTGGAATGATTCCATATGGGAATACCACTATGGCAACTGTAACCAGAGCCCCTTCCACTCCTGAAAGATACTGCTCATGAGTCTGGACTAAACACAGATCACTGAAGCTGCCTAAAGATGACTTGTCCCAGTTCCCAGCTTTAAAAAACCTTGATCTCTGGATGACTTTTGCCCATATCAAATCCCTCCATAGAACTACAGAACAAAACTTATTATGAAACCAATTTTAATGAAAACAGGCCAGGTTAGACAGTTAATATAGTATCCTTTTTGCTTTTTTCTTAAGGGCTGGCAGTGGTTATATTAGTTAGTGATTTCCTGCCAGTCACCTACCAGTCTTTTTACTTACATCTATACCCATGGGAAATAACACCATCAGTCAAAACAACAGTAGCATCATCAAACTAGATGAATGACATGTCCAGAAAGACCAGGGGTTCTCAACAAGTTGTCCATGAACTTGGGTTTTTTTTTAATATTTTGAACATTTTATTTCAATATAGTTGATTACCTTCATCATCCTACATATTTTATGCATTTAAAAACATTACTCTGAGGAGTCCATAAGTTTCACCAGACTGCAGAGGAGTCTATAACCCAAAAAAAGGTTAAGAGCTCCTAAGCTAGACAGACATACATGCGGACTGTCTACATGTTCACCTCTTCCCAAACAAAGATGATGGCAAAACGTCAACATCCCAGTCTAAGTCATTGGAAGGGCCCCAGCCTAAACTGCAGATTCTCTGTTTACAAGATGAAGCAAATCTGCATATTGATTCCAAGAATGTCTACAGGAGGTGCTAAGTGTTACCACTTTTTATGCACTAAGAAGATGGGCATCATCTATATTTCTGGTCTTCCAGGGAGTCATTCCACCAGAGTGGAGAGCATTTAAGAGGCTTTTGGAAGAGAATATGAATCACACCTCAGTTATGGAGCAATGCACAGAGGGACCTGGCAAGCGGTACATGGAGTTGTTGTGTATCATAGTTCGCTGTTTAACCTTTATAGTTTAACTGAGAAGCCTAAAGCTTCTGACAAAATTGCCTGATTTAAATGTTCTCACAGGGAAAGGAAGGAAGGAAGGAAGGAAGGAAGGAAGGAAGGAAGGAAGGAAG
>NW_020954710.1:14804874-14834116 GCF_900497805.2 Vombatus ursinus
AAGGAAGGAAGGAAGGAAGGAAGGAAGGAAGGAAGGAAGGAAGGAAGGAAGGAAGGAAGGAAGGAAGGAAGGAAGAACTATTTTCATCCACCAGACAGACACACACTATGGAGTTTGCCATGTGTCTGTTTATTTGAACCATATATCTTTAGAAGTCTGCATTATACAGATGAAATTAGTTAATTGTGTGATGGGTTTTGGAAGAAGGGAAGGTAGAGTGAAGAAAGTGGCACAAAAGGTCTTATGGAGTAAGATTCTAGAATTATTCAGAACATGAAAAAGTCTTAGTCCACCATGTTCTTCTCTAACCCAGACATCTTGTAGCCCAGAGTGAAGAAGGAGAAGTAAGGAGAGACCCAGGATCAAATCCTGTCCCTGATTCTTATTAACTAGGGGACCACAACCATTCTGAGCCTCATTTTCCTCATCTGTAAAAAGAGAGATAATAACAGCACCTACCTCACAGGACTGTTATGATGAACACAGGTTAACAGACTGTGAGCTGGAAGGGACCTTAGAGGTGATCTAGTCCAAACCTCTCATTTTACAGATGAGGAAACTGAGGCCCAAATGAGATAATGTATGTAAAGCACTTTGCTATCCTTAAAGCCCTAATGTCTGTTACTGTTATTATTATTATTATTATTACTATTACTTTTTGCCTAGAGTGTTTTATAGAAAGGCTGTATTTCATTTTTGTAATTTATAATACTACCTAGTAATTACTATTGACATTAATATAGCACTTTAAAGCTTGCAAAGTCCTTCCTGTAAATTATGTCATTTGATGCTCACAACATCCTTTTCGGGTATCTCTATTACATAGATGAGGAAACTGTGACTGGGAAAGGATAATGATTTACCCAGGGTCCCCCAGCTAGTAAGAGTCTGAGCCAGAATTTGAACTCAGGTCTTTGTGATTCAAACTCCTTAAAAGACAAAATGCAGTCTCTTAGCTTTGTAAACACCTCATTGAACTGATCACTGAGTACATGGGACACTGCTGAGGGTTTGGAAATGACTCAAGGGAGGTGGCTAGCAACCTACATCACTGTCCTCACACAGGATGGTTTGGGCAAGAGGAGAATCAGAGGTGGGAAGGAAACATGAAACAATTCAATCCCAGCAGGAGGCTAATCTCCATTAAAAGTAAAGGTGACCAGCTGTTCTAGGGCTCTAATGAGGACAAGGCACGAGGAAATAGGTTTAAGCCGGGGCACAGAGGAATTAAGTTATATACAGGAGCAGGACAGAACTTATGCCAAGCTCACTAATTATATTAGCTGCCTAATTTGCATACTTTCAGAGGCAAGAGAAATTCTTTTGTACCCAAAGCCTCCAAATCTGGGATGTGAATTTCAGGTCCCCAAACTGTGCAGTTCCATTACCATCCAAGTCAAAGAATGTCAGAGATGCAAGAGGCCTCAGAGAGCCAACCTTGCTGCCTTGCCAGGATCAAGAATAAAGACTGGTCCTGAGATTGCATCAGTCTAGTCTGAACGAGCTGTCCAGGGTCACACTATGAGGATGGGTCACAGGTAGAATTTGAACCCAAGTCTGCCTGACTCCATGGCCAGTATCCATCCTCTGTACTACTCTGCCTTTCTACCCCTTTTCTTGTTGTTCAGTTGTTTCAGCCACGTGTAACTCTTTGTGACCCCACGTGGGGTTTTCTTGGCAAAGATACTGGAGTGGTTTGTCATTTCCTTCTCCAGCTCATTTTCCAGATGAGGAAACTGAGGCAAACAGAGAGAAGTGACTTACCCAGGGTCACCCAGTTAGTAAGCGTCTGAGGCTACATTTGAACTAAGGAAGATGAGTTTTCCCCAACTCTAGACCTGTGCTCTGTGCACTATGGTGCCACCTACCGGCCCATCCCCTTCTTACTAGTAACGAAATGAAGACACAGAGAAAGGAAAGACTTGCCCAGGGTCACACAGAGAGCTAGTCCCTGAGTTAGCACTACACATCCATTTTCCTTTAACCTGTAGTCTAGAGTTCTCTCCCCTGCCATACTGTTACCCCAAGAGAGAGAAGGAAAGCTCTCACAGCCGTGAGAAAGTACATCACTGATGGTTTGCTTGACTCCCTACCTATGCTTCTAGACCCGACCAGGGCTGTGCTCACTCCCCATTCATACCTCACTGCACCTGGCTAGATCATTCTTCACCTTGCTGTGGCTGTCATCCACAGTTGTGAACCCCAGAACATTCACCCTCTTTTTGCAAGGATTTCAGAGCCAAGACCTCTTCTTCCCAAGCACTGCCTTTATACTTAGGAATTTCAACATTCACATGGATGCCCCACAGAACACTCCGGCTTCCCGATCCAGCAGCCTAATCAACCTCCATGAACATGGTACTTAGTAGGCATTTAATAAACAGAGGTTGAATCCATCTTTTCATCTGGCCCTCTGGGCTTCCTAGATCTATTCTTCATCCTCACCAAAACCTTCAAGCCCTCCATCCCCCTCTGTTTTCCCATTCTATCACTCCTACTCTGGTACATTTTGTCTGGAAAGAGAACAAAAACATCTAATAGAGAAGTGATACTCAAAGGAAATATGGAGACAGTATGGGAGGATGTTGCTGTCCTTGACGAATTCAAGTCACTTGGCCCAGATGAACCCTATCATCAGATATGGAAAGAACTGTCAGATTTGATTGATAATCTCTTGTCAATGACATTTTAAAGAAAGTGAGGAACAGGAGAAGTGCTACAGCACCAAAGAGGAAAAATTCCCAATTTTCAAAAAAGGGAAGAAAATAGCATATGTCAACTATAGAGTAGCGCTTTTGCCTTTGGTTTCTGGAAAAATACTGAAATAACTGATTAGAGATAGTTCAGTGACCATCTAGAAAGTGGTGATCTCAAAGAGCCAATATGACTTCATTTAGATCAGATTATGCCAGACTAATCATATATTTTCCCTTCTGACAGTGTTTTTAAATTGGTAAGAGCTAATAACAATAATTATAGCTAACATCTGTAGAGTGCTTATCATGTTCCAAGCACTACTTGAGGTATTATCTCATTTTGATTCTCACCTATCCTGGGAGGTAAGTAATAATAAAAATAACATACTGGCTAACATTACTGTGTGCCAGGCACTGTGCCAAGCACTTTACAATTATTACCTCATAACAGCTCATCCTCACAACAACTCTGGGGGTAGGAAGTATTATTATCCCTGTTTTACAGTTGAGGAAACTGATCCAAACAGAAGTTAAGTGACTTGCCCAAGGTCACTCAGCTAATACGTGTTAGTGGCTAAATTTTAACGAAGGTCTTCCTGAGGCCAGGCCCAGCCCACCGTGATCCATTACACCACCCAGCAGCCTCCAGCACAAAGTTGACCACTTGTCAGCTATGTTGCAGAAGCAATTGTTTTTCAGGTATGAGCTGGAAGAGGTGGATGAGATGGTCACTAAGGTCTCCTCCAAACTAGAGATTCTGTGACTTAACCACGTTACAATGCGGGTCGGTGGTATCAACTCTCCATCAGTCAGCCCGCAAAACTGCAGGATCCTCAAGGACTTGAGTTCAAATCCCAGCCCTACCAGGGTAACCTTGGGCAAGTCACTTAACTTCAGTTTTCTTATCTGCAAACTATGAGCATTGGGAAAGATGACCCCTAAAGCGCCCTCCATCTCTAAATCCATGACCCCATGATCATCTATCTGAGAACCCTGGGTCATTTCCTGTCTCATTCATTGTCATTGTATCACTACAAGTTTCTGGATAACTGATTATGGATTCATCCTACCCCGTTCAAACATGGCGGACACAAGGTGGCCGCCCTTGCGCGCGCCCCTCACAAACATGGCGGCTCGTGCGCTCGCGCAAGCTCCGCCCTTCCCCCCCTCCTCCCGCGCCACGGCGCTAAGTCCCGCCCACCCTCCCGGCCTCGTGAAGTCCGTACCGCCTCCTCTCAGTCGGGACCGAACGTGTTTTGGGTCACGTGACCCGGCGGCACCGCCTCCTGATTGGCGGAGGCGGCCGTAGACGTCGGAGGACGCGGCGGCCCCGGGCTGGTGTCTCCCCGGGTCGCGGGTCAGGTGCGCAAGGGAGCGTTAGCCCCGGGAGCTGGGGACGTCGCGGTGGCGGCGGCGCCTCAGACTCATGAGGAGCCGGAAGGTGAGGGAACGGGTGCCCCCGTGGCCCCGGCGTGGGAGTGCGGCCCGCGGCGTCCAGACGGGGGTAGGGGCGGAGAGGCCGGGGGACCGGGGGGGCTGGGGCGAGTAAGGTGGACTGCGCCGCCCGGGACGCGGCCTGTGACGCGAGCCCATTACCCCAGTCCCCCTCCTTCGGGCCAGAGGCTGGTGTGGGGCCGGGATCCCTCCGCCCGTGCCACGCCCACCAGAATACCCCCCCCCCCCGCAGAAGGATAGTATCACGCGACCACCTCGAAGGACCCGCGCCCCCAGGAGCGCTAGGCCACGCCCTCTCGTCCCTCTGCGGTGCTCTAGGCTACGCCCACGGAGGCCGGGGGGGCGGGTCCCTGGGTTCAGGCCACGCCTTTTTAAGGGTTTCTGTAGGGGCGGGTCCATCAGTTTAAGCCACGCCCCACGGACAAGGGGCTCCCCCCTTGGGGGTTCTTTGTCCAGGCTGGGTCAGATAACTGAGGGCACCGACGGAGGATGCTCACCTGCCCTGGCCGTGGGGCTGCCCCCTCCCCAGTGCTTTGGGATCTCGGGGTGCCGGGCCCACCCCTCCAAACATCTCTGGGCCCTGGCTGTGTCTCACTTGGGACCTAAGGTGGGCGTCAGGAGGGGGAGACAGGAACAGTGGTGGAATTATATTACACTTAGGTCACACTGCCAGAAGTGTATCCTTGCCTCAGTTTCCGTACTTTGTGTAGTGAATTCCTCCTGCAATTTCCCAGTCTGCACCCTCTTATCCAGGTGCCTGACTAGGAGAATTTTTTCAATTCTGCTTCCTTCCCAATTTAACTATCGGAGATTGGGAGCTCTTTGAGAGCAGGGGCTGTATTGAACCTTCCTTTGTATCCTTGGTGCTAAGCACAGTGCCTGGCATATAGTGGGTGCTTAATATGTGACTGATTGACTAACTGAACCCCCACCCCAAAATTGTTAACCTAAATGAATCACCCAGCTGCACACATACACATGTACATATACACAAATTGTGGGTTTTTGGCTTTGTTGTTTATCTGTGTATGTTGTTTCCCCCTAGTCAATTGTTAGCTCTTTGAGTTCAGAGGCTGGTTTCATTTTTATCTTTGTACCCAACACCTTGCACACTATCTGACATCACTAAATGCTAGTTGAATTGAATCAAACTGTAATCCCAAAATGTGGTAGAGGACTGAATGTGAAAACAGAGGACCTGAATCAGATCAATATCTGTCACATTCTATTGTGTGGCCTTGGACAAGTCACTTAACTAACCCCGTTTCTGTTATGTACTCCTCATCTACTACCTTATACTTAACCTCAAGCAACTTCTCAAGGCCTCAAGTTCCTCATGTAAAATGAGGGTGTAGAACTCCCTAGCCTCTAAGGGCCCCTCTGTTCTAAATCTATGATCTTATGATCTCTACTCCTCAATTTCTTTATAAAAGGCAGAAGTTTGGGCTACATGATCTCCCCAGCTCCTTCTAGCTCTAAATCTATGATCCATGGAGGCAGTGGAGTCTTGTAAATAAAGTGCTGGTTTTGGCATACAGAGAAATTTAGGTTCCCACCCCTTCTGTCAGTCACTTGATGTGTGACCTTGAGCAAGTCGCTTAACATTTTTTTTTCACATCTCAATTTCTTCTGTAAAATGAAGATAAATACTGCCTGTAGTGCTTACTGTTCACATAGTTGTTGTGAGGTTCAAATAATATCTCTGTAAACCTTTCAGCTTGGGGCAGCTAGGTGGTGAAGTATGGATAGAGTACCAGCTCTGGAGTCAGAAGGACTCATCTTCTGAGTTCAAATCCAGCCCCAGACCCTTCCTAGCTGTGTGACCCTGGGCAAGTCACCTAACCCTGTTTGCCTCAGTTTCCTCATCTGTAAAATGAGCTGGAGAAAGGAAATGGCAAACCACTCCAGTATCTCTGCTAAGAAAACCCAAAATGGAGTCACATAGAGTCAGAGACGACTGAACAACAAACCTTTCAGCTAAGTAAATGCCAGTTCTCGTGCTGGACCTTTTTTTTTTTCTTCAACCTTCTCTCTCTTCTGTCTAGGTGCTCAGCATCCTCGTAGTAAGCACTCAGTGAATATTGGTAGAATTGAAGTTTTTATAGTTTTACTCCATGCTTTTCTTTCCTTGGAACCTGTACTGCAAAATGCCTGGTCTCCTAGACCAGGGCAACAGTGAGGGGAGGAAGTGTAGCACACAGAGAACATTGATTTTAAACCAGAAGATTCACACCATGGCTCTGTGACATTGATCAATTATTTAACATTTCTGAACCCCAGTTTCCTTCTTTATAAAAATATAATACTTTTATTGACTACTTATCACAAGGTAATTGAGGGCAAAGTCCTTTATAAACCTTCAAGCACCAAATAAATATTAAGTATTATTATTTCCATAGAATTGGAAATAGGGATTTCCCTAAGAGGCATCTCCATGTTTAACTGATAAAGTAATTTACAGTGTTGAGAAGGATGGGAGAAATTTCAGTTTAGTTATACAAACAATACTTTGTGTTGGGATACTAAGTAATAAGAGAGGATACCTGCCCTCCAGGAACTTAACAACCTAAGAGGCTTGAGCATAGGTTGTAACGAATGTATGTGGCCATGCAGGAGAGCTATGGGGTCATGGACTAATGCCACAGCCATTAGAGAAGTAAAGTTGTGGGTAGGTATGAGTAGGCAGCAGCATGTCAACCAGGAGGTGGTATACAGGATACCATCAAAGAGATGTGAGACAGGAAGAGGAGGCAAACAAGAGATGATGACGGACTGAGCACCCCTGGGCATGTTAGCCATGTGATGTTGATAGATCTAGAAAGTAGCCCCCAGCATGGTGGGGTGCACACCCTCTCTCCTGACCAGGGGATTGATGGCAAAGACCTGACAAGCTTTGCCCAGAATGAGAAGGTGGGGATACATTGTCACCTTTACCACTGGAAGAAGTGCACTGATGAACTCACAGATTCCACTGATTAAAGAACGTATTACCTGCCCCAGAGGCCACGTCCAGTGCAAGTTAAGAAGAGATGAGCAGTCATTCCAGTCTGTTCTCACTGTCCGCAGAGCACTGCCTTCTAAGGACAGAAAACCTAATGCATCCGAATTAGCATAGAACTGAAAAGGGCACTAGAGATCATGCAGTCCCAAGCCTAACATTCATTTTATAGATGACAAAACTGAGGCCTGAGACATTGAGTGATGTGCCTCCAAGATCATAGGCTTGTTGAAATCCGGTCAGCCCACTTTGATCCCCCTAAAAATAAGATGTGAAGTAATATTTGGAAATAAACATTCCTAAGGAAGGATTGGAACTCAGCTTAGAGAATCCTAGAAAAGAGACATGGGAAATACACACAGCAGACTCTGTGTCGTAGTAGATTTTCTTGTTTGAATCGGCTACTTTCCCAGACTTTAGCAGTGTCATTAGCAAAAGCACCCGGAGTATTCTCCCAAAGCCCTGAAATTATCAGACAAGAAGATACCATTTGGATAGATAATAAAAGCCCAGGCTAAAGGGGCAAGTACTCCTCTGGACCTGTGTAGATTATCTTCAAAACATTGAGAGAGGACATGTAGCTCTTATGTTAAGGGTTTTTATGCTCCCTAATAGGTTTGTTTATTGGTCAACCTTCAGTAAATAAAAAGATTATTTAGATTTAGAAGTGAAATTGGAACCTAGATATTTCAGGTCAACATATTTATCATGGTTATTCATGACAAAAGATATTAATGGAGGCTTGGCATCAGTTTGTGTTCATATGCCCATTGCCAGGGAATGTTCTCATCCCAAGCATTCTGTAATATTGTCATGATTTAAGGAGGTGGAAGCACGGTCCTCAATAAACTCCAGCAGTGTGTTTGATTTACAGTGGCTTAGGAACTCTTAAAAGCCCTCCGAGCTACACATCATGTGGTCAGTTACCTTGCCCTTCCACACATCGTTGAGGGTTTTTCCTTCCTTTCCTCTCTCTGTCTTTTGATGAGCTGAATATTTACTATATCCTCTGGATTTCTCTACCCATGTCATAAGATACACTTGGAAAAGTTGAGGAATCCCTTATTTAAAGATCCAGGTTTTTTTTAAATATCTCCTTATTCACTCCTCTCTCCCCCATTTGTGGATTTCTCTCATCCTTAGTACAGTTAATCAACAAGCATTTATTAAGCACCTCTGTAGTGCTTCACATATGCCAGGCTATGTGTGCTATGTACCAGGAATACAAGCAAAACCCCAAACAGCTCCTACCAGGGCTTTAGAAAAGTTTCATAAGGCTTTATTACAATTCCCCTTTCCCCCAGTATCTTACAGTCTCTTAAAGCTTATGGGGCTCTTAAATTTACCAGATCGGAATTAATTTGACAAAATGAAATAAATTAATGCTGTTTCTACCTATAATTTATAAGTTCGTTCATTCTTTGGAAGATAAGAACTCGGACTTTTTTTCCATGTTAACTTATGTTAGTTCTAGTTACTGAATAGAAGTTTAAGGAAAAACTAAAGTCCCTCCTACTTGGTGGACAAATGTGTGTTTTGGTCTACACAGAGACACCTTTGATTCTTGTGTAATGTATTGGAGGAGGGGGAAGAGGGGGAAGTAGGTGGGACAGTGGATAGTGTAGTGGACCTTGAGTCAGGTAGACTCCTCTTTGTGGATTCAAATCCAGCCTCAGACACAAGATTTGTGACCCTAGGCAAGTCACTTAACCCTCTTTACCTCAGTTTCCTCATCTGTTAAATGAGCTAGAGGGGGAATGGCAAACTATTCCAGTATCTTCTCCAAGAAAACACTAAATGAGGTCATGAAAGTCAGGCACAGCTGAAAAATCCCTCAACAGTGTATTGGAACTCTTTATGGTAGTCTCTTGGAAGATGAAGGGGAAGGACCAAGAAAGAATTCTAAATTCCTAGAATTATAAGAAGTATTCTCCTTTTTGAGGGACAATATTCTCAATCTTCCCAAAAGTAGAGTGGAAGCTCCTTGAGGGCAGGAACTAGGTTGTTTTTGGTCTTTGTAACCCCAGCACCTAGCACAGTGCTTTGCACATAGTAGATACTTATTAAATTGAATTTATTTTAAAAGCATTTAAATTTGAGTCATTTGATATTTTTTCAGGAAAATTCTTCTGAACTATGTTTTCTATGCTTACAGTTTCTTTTTCCAGCAGTGTTTTCTGATTGCTTTATCTGACATTCCTCTTAGAATTCAAACTCATGAGTAGGGATCCTTTCATTCTTTGTACTCAGACCTCCAGCACCTAAAAGGTGCTGGGTATGTAGTAGATACTTAGTAAGTACTTGGGCTGCTATTCTAGTTCACTCTGGGCTTCTAGGGCCAACACTGGGACAGAAATAAAAATGGGCTTCACAGCAACGTATTCAAATCCTTCCTTCTGCAAGCCTTTCAAAGGCTCCCATCTCAAACCCCTCTTCTGTACTTCCAGAAAGGTTCTCACCACCTTCCTCAGATGACCCCCAGTTTACCCTGTGTATATCCTGTATGTACCCAGTTGTCTGCAGGTTGTCTCTCCCCATTGTACTGTGACCTCCCTGAGGGTAGGGTCTGTCCTTTTGCCATTCGTTTTATCCCCAGTGCTTAGCACAGTGCCTGGCACGGAGTAGGCAGCTATTAAAATGCTTGTTATTATCTTGAAATAGATATGAACAGAACCTTTGCCTTTCTTGATGACCTAGCAGTTGCTTTAAGAGCTTGTATTTTGTACTTTTTACTCCCCTTGGTCCTTCAAAAGTCATGCTTGCTACATAAATCCAAGTTTTACTACCTTCCTCAGACTCTTTGATTGTCTCCTGTGGTCTCTGCACTCTCCCAGCGCTTCCCTGACTTCTCAATATCTGATTTAGCTTGCAGACGGGGTGCGCTCTTCAGCACGCCTAAGGAGCAAAAACTGCCCAGCAACCAGAGCTGCCTCGGCTCAAGAAGTAGATGTTTCCAAATCTACAAAAACAGTGTGTTTGGTAAGATGGTGTTCATTCATTCATTGTCTGAAGAGCTTTAAAATCTGATTTTCCATAGACCCGTTTTATCTATTTTACACTCTTTGGATACATCATTGTGAAGTCATTTTTAATGATCGTCAGTTCCAAAGAGGAGAGTAGTCTTAGAGAAAAAGTGAATGAAACTGTTAGAGTTGATGCCCAAGAGACACTTTCTCTGATCAGCGATTTTTATCCTTAATGTTTAGTGAGGAGTCATGTTCATGAGTCATGGACCCACTTCTTCAGCCTCTCCTCTCCTTTGTCATCCTTCCTGTGATAGAGAACACACAAAGTGCAATCCAGTGAGAGCTTTACTGTATTTTGTTCCTCAATTCATTCCTAATAGCCTTTTTGGAAAGAGTAGAGGGAGTCAGTAGAAAATGCCACCAAATCAATTATTTGTTACTTTAATCCCTTCTCTTTTGTTGGACTGGAGGCCTCACTATTATGGGACCTACTGTAACATACTTTCAATTATAATAGGTCTGTTATCCTCCTTTGCAAATTACTGAATTAACAGATGTGAGAAAAGTGGAATTTGTGAGGCAGCAAATTATAGTGGAAAGAACCCTGACTGCAGTCAGAGGGCCCGGATTCAAATCCCACCTCTAATTACCTGTGTGATATTGGGCGAGATACTTCATCTCTCTGGGCCTGTTCTTTAAATCTGTAGGATGAAGGATCTTTAATAAATATCCTAAAACTGATCTGATGACCCCCCAAGATAAGAAGATTGTAGTGTAGTCATGACTTTTCTCTGTTTGTTTATATAGCAAAACATATCCACTTACTTAGGTAAATTAGGTAAGTATAACAACCCTAGTAGAATTTGGGTATTTTGCCAAATTCTTTTTCAATCATTGATTTAAATTTGTGTTGCTATAATAGTATTAAAGCAAAAGAACTTTCTTTTAGAGTTGTCCATTTATATCTTTTATATTGTTTAAGATGTTGAAACAAACCATTCTGCCCCCTAATGTGAAATGAACAAAAGATAGTCTTAGGTCCCATGGGCTCACTGGTTTCTCCTTAAGCTTATCTTTCTTGACAGGCGTCATCACACAAAGCAACTGAGAGACGTACTTCCAAGACACTGAAGTATGAAAAAGATGGTTTCATCAAGTCAGAATTACGAGAACTAACTACCAAAAAGGAAAAAACTTCTTTGTCAAAAACAGCATCTGAAACCTCAAGTGAGAATGGGCCTCTGGAGCGTGCTGAGCACAAAGCATTGCCGCCAAGTAACGAAGCTAATACTTCCAAGATTTGTGAGCAGCAAATAGAAAGGAATGAGAATGGGCTTTCTCATCACGGTCACTCCAGAGAGGTGGGCAACAGTTGCTTAACAAAGACTGAAAATGACTTGGCCCCCTCAAAATATAAAGAAAATCTGCTAGAGGAAGACATGTGTAAGCATGGTGCTGTGCTGCTCGGGGAGGCTGGGTCGGAGGCAGATCCCCAGAAGACACCGTGCCACATAGACAGTAGCATCTTTTTAGACGAAGATAGCAATCAGCCAATGCCAGTGAATCGATTCTTTGGAAATGTCGAGCTCATGCAAGTAAGAATAAGTCATTTATTCTCTTTTCCCTTTGAAAAATAACAGGGTGGGCAGGCAGTGTGTTAGAGTGGAAAGATTATACACATGGAGGCCCCAGCCCCAAGTTCACATCCAGCTCTGCCACTTATGGAGGCCCTCTCTTTATCTGTAACAATGAAAGGGCTGGATGCTGGAGGTCCCTTCTAGCCTTAGGTCTGGCATCCGATGGGGTGCCAGTGTTCCTAAGTTCCCAAGTTATGGTTAAACGAGCAAGAAGAAGTCAAAGTGGATGAAATGTATTCACTCAACAAGCAATTTCTTTACTCTGCCAGGTACTCCTCTAGTACATTGGGGAGGCTTCCTGTGGCCAACTGATGGCCATGGGCAAGCATTAGGTGGGTTGGGATTGGCATCATTGGAGGGAACTTCCAAATCCATAGATGTTTATGTGCCAGGCACTGTGCTAACCACTATTGACATAGAGATGAAAGACGATCAGCCCTGTCCACAACTTGCTTTCTCTTGAGGGGACATAGAGTAATTGGGGAGTGGGAGGGGGTACAGGAAGCGGGAGTTCAATAGACTTTATGGAGGAGGCAGTGCTTGATAGGGATTCTAAGAAGTCGAGGCACGGAAGGAGTGTGGAATTCTAGGTGGAATGTCATGGTAGGAACAGCAGGGAGGCCAGTTTGGTTGGAAATAATAACAATTTTCATTAACAAACTCCATATCTTACTCTTTTCCCCAAGGACCTTCCGCCAGTTTCTCCACCTTGTCCTTCAATGAGCAGACGGGAATTCAGAAAAATGCACTTCAGAGCCAAAGATGATGATGATGATGATGCAGAAATGTAGATATTTAATAAAACATTAAAAAATTATATCTCTATTTTTTATACATTAAGGACAGTTACCAATGTCATGCTATTACAGATGAGTCTAGTTGCCACATGTCAGTATCAATATAAAATCTATCCCCATGGGGACTTTCTAGCTTGAAAAGTAAGCTAAGGTAATTTTGTTACTCCTAGTTGATAAGGTTGTAAAGCCACTATGGGAAACTCATTGAGGTGAACTTGCAGGTTGTAAAGCTTCTATTTTTTCTTTTGGGGGATGATTGGGCAGAAAATTTTGCATTGCTTTGTTCTTAACCATGGCAGCTCCAACTATACCTTCTAGTAAAGCACATATATTGTTTTTTATAATAAATTATGCTTTGAGTAAGCCCAGTGGGGCTAAGAAAGGGTGGCACATTTATACATATAAAAATGCCATCTAAAATTTGTTTTTACAATGTATAAGCAAGCTTCTGTTCTACTACCAGTTCAGGTTATTTGATGATTCCTGCAGGTTACCTGATAAATTCACCTTGAGTGATTTTTCTACTTTTGCTGTTTCCCTATACATATGGACTAGTGGTTACTATAGATGTTTTAAGTTAAGTTTGCAAAGGAAGTCTTTAACACTAGAAAAGATTGTTTTTTTACAATTACATTTTAAGAAGCTTTAACTTTGTCCCTAAGTGGATAGTATTATTCCTTCCAGAAATATTTAACCCATTAATGGAGAAAGCAATTATTTGACTAAAGACCAAGCACCTGATTCTTTCTCCTAAGGGTTTGACTAGTGTTAAGGCTCCTGCACCCATTAAACAACCTCAAAGAAGAAGATTGCAATAAAAGTAGATCTCCACCTAAGAGGAAAGAGCCCCATTTACTTTTCAGCGTTGTGGGGACTTTTTTTTTCCTTTTTATCCAGTATATCTTTGTGTAAGGTGTTACAAGTAAAAAAATAGTAAATAATGTTGAATATACTCTAATTTCTTCCCCAGCTTCATTTGTAAAATAGTTTGGTAGCAAATTAAAATGAAGAGAAATTTTTCAACTTCATCTCATATGTCATTCAAAATATTTGCCCTAGTTGACTTATTTTTTTCCCCAGCAGCCAGTTTCTTTTTAATTTGATTGTTTTCCCATTAGGAGATGTGACCTTCTCTTACTTAAAATAATTCTGTGATTTATCGGTCAGTGAACCACAATACGTTTAATAACATGGACATGTTGCTTATAATCCATTCATAGAAAGCTTGGGAAAATAATTTACAGTTTGAGATTACTGCATGAACTTGACTATTAATCATAACACCTCTCACTGGTGGTAATTGAGTTGCCTCAAAATTTTAGAATTTTGTGTTTGCTCTATTAGTTTCTATGTACTTTTTTTTTAAATTAAATCAGAATGTTATCTACCAGTACTGCTCATTATTATTGCTGTGTTCCAATAAAAAAGTTATATTGAAAAGATTGTATATTCATGGTGCCCTGTTCATTTGCAGTTTTTAACTTCAAATGGTAACATCATTATCCATCATGTTGGTTTATAACACTTTCAAAAAATTGCTGTTTTTTTTTTTCCCCATTTGAAATCTAACCCAGAGTTAATTTGTTCTCACAAATGAATCTAGTGCTTTTCCACCCAAGTTTACTTGGGAATGTTTTAAGTTCTTCAGATACAGCCAGTCCTGCTAAGTATGTGCATTGCCTGTGATTAAGTGCTCCAAGTTGCTAAGATGCTTGTCTAGACTTAAGATGAGGGTTTCAGGCAAAATCATCTGTATCGGACCTTCCTTTGAGCTTCTAGGGCAACCAGCATTTGCATATTGTGTCTACGGTGTGCCATAGAGGATAAAAGTACTGTCTCTGCCTCACAAGGATAAGTTGGTTGGGGAAATCAAGGCACAAAAGGTAATACAGCTAGGGTCACCAGGAAGGTGCACAAGGGCCCAAGGAGGGAGCAGTCCAGGTAAACACTACAAGGTCAAAGGTTAGAAGGCAAGGGTGGGGGCAGGGGTGGCCAGACCAGACTTGATGGAGTATTTGGGGAGGGGGAAGATCAAGGAAGCAGCAAGGAGAAGGTGCACAAAAACATTAGTTTTACACCTAGGAATAAAATCCTCACATAAACCAATAACGTCACAAAGGAAATTTTTAAAAAATGTTTTATGATCTGAGTGGTTCTAAATCGGCCAATTCAGAATTATTCTGGAACAAGACTACGTCAAGTGAAATGTATGATATTCCCAGGTTTTAATAAGGTACAAAATAAAAACTTTTTGAGACATTTTCTTTATTAAAAAAATCATTAGCCAAAGTATGAAAATGCATTGCAAAAAAAATTAGTTGAATATTCCTGTGGCACTTATAAGACATTTATGAGCATTTCAACTGCTGCTTTCACTGTGCTATCAGAAACTGACAAGAGGAGGCTTATGTTACCAAATGCAGATAAAACTTCTCAAAAACAATGTTAGATGACAGAACTGTGCCAGAGGACTCAGGCTGTCAGAGCATGCTGATCCAGTTTGTACATTATCTAAACCTGTTTTTTTCCTTGAAGGTATCTTTGGTGAAATAATAGATGACATCGCCAATGTTCTAAGGTTTGCAACACATCTTAAATAACTAATCTCACCTGATCCTCAAAGTAAATGAGGGTTAGATGTTCTAGATATTCTTTTGACAGGAAAAGAACAGGCTTAGCAAGGCAATGACTTACAATCCCAATTAAAAATTGTTTTATGATTATTTAAAATGTCACCATCAGACGGGTCAAACTTTAATCTGTCTTCCCCTATCATCAAGGATTATATTCTTATCACTTCATCAATCTGCCTCCCCCAGATCTGGAGTCTGTGGACCTATGTTAGAATCCCAGCTCTGTCACATAACGTGTACATTTTCCATATTAGAAGGATGCTCCTTGTAATTGGGGATTGTCTCATTCATAATTGTAGCCCCAGCATCTAACACAGTGAGTGGACACATAGTAGGCATTTCATACTTGATACTTGATTGGTTCATCTTGGGCAAATAACTTTCCCATTTGTAAAATGAGAGGATTGAATCTCCCATCAACATCCCACGATCCTGTTTGCTCACTTGTTAGCCCAGTGTTTGGGCTGGACACGATAGAACATCAATTGGCCAGTTTTTGTGCCTTTGTTGGATGTTAATTCATGTCAATTTTGCTAAAAGTTGAAGTTTTTGATTGTTTCAATTTCATTTGTTCACATTTTCCAGATTCCCCATTGCCACAGATATTTAAGTCACAGAATTTCAGAGCTGGAAGGGACCTTGGTGGCCACTCCCTGAAATGTGGTCCTTTGGTCTTATCTTGAAGACCATGAAAGACTGAAGAAGCACTACCTTTTACAGCAGTGTTTCCATTTTACTTAGCAGTAGCTTGTCATTAGGAAGTTTTTCCCTGACATCATCCCTGAATTTGGCTCTTTGGCACTTACATCCATGCCCCTAGTTCTGCCCACTGGGGCCAAAGAGAGCGCGTCCAAACCACCTTCCATAGGACAGTATTTCAAGTACTCAAAAGATTGATATGCCCCCTGAATTGTCTTTTCTCCAGGCTAAATATCCCCATTCCTGTAAACAGACCTTAATGTGGCATGGACCTAAGGATCTTCAGCATTCTGGTTACCCTCTTCTAGATTCTCTGTAGCTTGTCAATGTCCCTCCTAAACTGTGCTAACAAAACTAAACACAAAATATCCTTCCCTGTCCTCAAGGGCTTAATTCTAATAGGGGAGACAGTATACATAAATCAAACCATACAAGACAAATACAGACTACAGGAAGGTAACACGAGAGGACCAGACTCTGGGGGAGGTAGTCCTTGAGCTGGGTAGAAGGCAGAGATTCAAAAAGTCACAAGCTAAGATGGAGAGCATTCCAGGCATGCAGGAGAGAGAGACCAAAGCAAAGAGATGAATGATGCAATGTTGTCAAGTAGACCAGAATGGCGGGACTGTAGGGTTTGTGGAGAGAAGAATGCAACATGATTGGAAAGGGGCCAAGCTGTCTAGAGCATTCAATGTGAAAAGACTTTCTATTTATTCCTAGAGATGATAGGAAACCACTGAAGTTCATTGAGGTAGGGAGTGACAAGGTCAGACCTATGCATGCTTTAGGGAAATCACTGAGTTTAGGAGGGATGAGAGCGGGCAAAAAAGACTTGAGCTAGGGAAAACAATTTGAAAGGCTGCAACAATAGAACAGGTGAGAAGTAATGAGAGGGCCTGAATTAGGGTGGTGGCTATGTGAGTGGGAAGAGAGGTATAGCAGAGGTGTTGTGGGGAAATTACAAGATTTAGCCACAAATCAAATATGTGGGATAAGCAAGACAGAGACAGGGATAAGAAAGACAGGAGGTGAAGATAACACCAAGGTTTTGAACCTAGATGACTAGGAGGACGGTAGCACACACACACAGACACAGCTGGGCAGCATCGGTCCTGGGCTGTGTAGCAAGAAAGGAACAGGTACAGAAGCAAGCATCAGCAATATGGCTCAGAGCAGAGCTGGTCTCAGTTTTAGCTTTTAGCCCGGTCTGAAGCCTGCAGACGAATACTTAGGGTGGGAATCCCAGAACAAAGGGAAGCCTGTAATTCTGTCACTGAACCAGCAAGACTTCCTAGCTGGCTGATAGGGGCTGAGTCCAGCAGTAATCTAATTTGCTCAGACCCAAATCCAAGTCAGGAACTTGTAGCATGCAGACCAGGGGAAAGGAATCAGACTCTACCCTGAATCAGACTACTTTAGTAGGGCTGAAAGCTTACAAGTTTCCCATCTGAGCTGTCTCTGAGATCCCCCAGCAATAGGACCAGCTCAGAATGGGAACAACCCCCCCCCAAAACAACACCATAAAAAGTTACTATGGCGACAGAGATGCTCAAGACACGAATTCAGAAAAAGAGAATGACTCTAAAAATCTACAAGCAAAGTCGCAAAGAAAAACAGAACATGAGCACTAATTCAACTAGAATTCTTGAAAGAGATAGTGCTTTAAAAAGAGCTAAGAAGATGTTTTGATCAATGAAATGAGAGGGCTAGAGGGAAAAAAACTGGAAAAGTGAAAACTATGGAAGAAAAAAAAATTGGAAAAGGAATTAGCTTGGCACAAGACGTACAAAATCTTGCCCAAGCAACAAACTCTTTAAAAATTAGAATGGAATAGACCCAAAAGAAGCCAATAATTTTATCAGACAACCAAAATATTAAAACAAAGTCTGGAAAACCAGAAGAAAATGGAAGGTATCTCAACTATTAATGATTAAAAAAACAGATTGATGATTAAAAAAAAAAACTAAGAACCATTGCACTACCTGAATGCCATGACCAAACAAGATCCTAGATATTATTTCAAGAAATTGTATGAAGAAAACTGTCCAGATCTCTTAGAACAAAAAGGAAAAGTAGAAAGAATCCACCAGCCACCTCCTGAAAGGGGAGAAAGGGAAAAGGAGAATTAGAGGGAAGGTAGATTAAGGGATGGATTAGACCTAAGAAACTCTAAGACTACACAAAAATATTTATAGCTCTTTTTGAGGTAGCATAGAATGGGAATTTGAGAAGGCAGCCACAAATTAGGGGATGTCTGGACAAGCTTTGGTATATAAAAGGGATAGAATACTACTGTGCTATAAGAAATGATGAAAATGTTTTCAGAGAAACTTGGGCAGACTTACATGAACTGATGTAGAGTGAAGTGAACAGAACCAAGAGAACGACAATAACATGGTAAAGACAAACAACTTCAAAAGAATCAGGAATTCTGATCAGTGTAATCAATAACCACAATTTCAGAGGATTAATGATGAAACATGCTTCCCACATCCGGACAGAGAGATGAAAGACTCAAGAGTTCAGAATGAGACATATTTTTAGACATGGCCAATGTGGACATTTGTTTTACTTAACTATACCTATTTCTAACAAGGATTTTGTTTTCTTTCATTCTCAATTTCAGGGGCAGGGAAAGCAAATTTTTGCTGATTAAAAAAATGTAAAATTTTTTAAAAAATAGTAATAGGTAAATTCATGAAGGAGTTTTAGGGGCAGAGCTGAGGGAGTGAAGATGAGTTTTATTTTGGTAATGTTGACCTTTCAGAGCCTACAGGACATCCAGTTTGAAATGTTAAACACAACTGGTGATATAAGACTAGAGCTCAAGAAACAGACTAGGGCTGGATAAACAGATCTGGGAATCATCTATATAGAGATGGCAATTGAATCTCTAAGCCAGTGAGGTCACCAACTGACAGAGTTTCAATCGTTTTTTTCAGTCGTGTCCAACTTTGTGATCCTATTTGGGGTTTTCTTGGCAAAGATACTGGAGTGGTTTGCCATTTCCTCCTCCAGCTCATTTTACAGGGTTAAGTGACTTGCCCAAGGTCACCCAGCTAGTCAGTGTTTGAGACTGGACCCAGCACTTTACCCACTGTGCCACTTAGCTACCCACTGAGATATTTATAGATATAAAAAAGAAGAGAGCCCAAGACAGAGCTGCAGGTCACACCCATAGTAGTGGGTCAGACAGATAAGAAGACAACCAAAAGAGAAAGCAGTCATGAAAACCCAGAGTGGAAAGAGTATATATCCAGGATCAGAAGGTGATCAACAGTGTTAGAGGCTTTAAAGAGGTCAAGAAAGATGAGAATTGAGAAAAGATCAATAGAGAGATCACTGGGAACTTTGGAGAGAGCATTTTCATTTGAATGATTTCAGGAAGCCAGAGTACAGAAGGTTTAGAAAGGCCTGAGAGGATGAAAAGAGATCAAGTGTAGATGGTAAGGAGTGTAGCTGACAAGGGAAGAAGAATATAGGAATATGGTGGGCACAGTAGGATCCAGTAAAGGTAGTGGGGTGGGAATCTAAAGAGGAGGGCAGGAATTGTGCTAAGCACTTTTACAAATATTATCTCATTTGGTCTTCCATCCCATTTTACAGCTAAGGAAACTGAGGCAAACAGAAGTTAAGTGATTTGCTCAGAGTCACACAGCTAGTAAACATCTGAGGTCAGATTTGAACCCAGGTCTTTTTGACTCCAGGCCTAATGTTCAATCTACTGTATCACCTAGCTGCTTCAAGAAGGGGAAACATGGGTTTGTTTATGGGTAGCAAGGAAGGAGTCAGTAGATATGGGTAGTCTGCTAAAGAAGATGGGAGAGAGTAAGACAGGGGGCGGGGAAGGGGGAGTACATGCAGAGGGGATGGTCTTGGCAAACAGAAGGGCCACCTCCTCAGAGGCTGGAGTGAAGGAAGAGATAGCGGGAGACAAAGTCAGAGTGTTGGGAGAGGAGGAATGGGTGAAGGGATCTCTCAATGAATGTCCTCACTTTCTTTCCATGAATCATGAGTCAAGGTCCTCAGCAGAGAGGATTGAGGAGGGAGTGGTGTGGGAGGCTTGAAGAAGAAAAGGTTGGTAATATCTATGCCCCTCGTGCAGCTAGGTGGCGCCACAGTGAATAGAGCTCCAGGACTGGAGTCAGGAAGAATCATTCCGTCAAACCTGGCCTCAGACACTTAATAGCTGTGTGACCCTAATGCCCAGAACATTTGTTGTTGTTCGGTCATTTCAGGTGTAACCAACTCTTGGTGACTCCATTTGGGTTTTTCCTGACAAAGACAGTGGAGTGGTTTGCCATTTCCTTTTTCCAGCTCATTTTACAGATGAGGAAACTGAGGCAATGAAGTGACATGCCCAGGGTCACACAGCTATAAGTGTCTGACACTGGATCTGAACTCATGAAGATGAGTCATCCTGACTCCAGGCCCAGCACTCTCTCCTCTGCACCACCTTGTTGTCCTGCCTAGAACACAGTAAACATTTAATAAATATTTATTTACAAATTGAAGTGTTTGGTTTTTTTAATTCAACATATATGCTTCAGGAAGATGACTTGAATCATTTTCTCAGATAAAAGGAAATTTGGCACAGGAAAAACAAACTTTAAGTTAAAATTAAAGTCACTCTCTAACCCACTACTACCAAATTGATAATCATGACCTGAAAACAGGTCCAGTTCCTTCTTACATGTCGTACACACACACACACACACACACACACACACACACTTCCCTCTACCACCACCACCAGCCCACTTATAGCTTGGTGAGAATTCATGCATAAGGTTCACAAAACAGAATTATGTCCCCCAGTGGCTTAGAGACCCAACATGCCTATTCAAACAACCTATACCCCACAAGCTAGAATTATAAAAAGCAAGGATCACTATTTTTTACTGTGGAAAATGTGCCTTGATTCAACAAAATACTGGATAAATTACAGAGGGAAGAAAGTTCCTTAGTTCACGGAGCACCATTTTCTCATAGCTAGAAACTATTATTTCATGCTGAGCACCCAACAATCTGTTTTCTAATAGCAGAACTAACAACATGACCAAGGGGAAAGACCTCGAAATCAAAAGAAATTGGGAGATTGAAGAGGGAAAAAGGAAAGGAAAGGGCTCTAGCTAGAGCTACTTCATAGCTATATAAACAAAGATCTTAGAGACAGAGAGCCAGACAGAGAGATAGAGGGATAGGGACTAACACTGTTTCACTGGTATGGGGAACTCCCAGGTGAAGAAACTCCTCCACCAATGCAGGTCAGCACTTTCTCAGCAACTTAGACAGTTGTTTAGAGCACAAGTTAAGCCACACACCCAGGGTTATATAGCCAGGATGTGTCAAAGGTGGCACTTGATCCAAAGTTTTCCTGGCCACTCTGAATGGATATATATGTGTGTGCGTGTGTATGCATACACACCTATGTTTACATATATATGTATATAGAGAGAGACATGAGGTAGCTTGGGGGCGCAGTGGATAGAGCACTGGGCCTGAAGTCAAGAAGACTCACCTTCCTAAATTCAAAACTTATTAGCCACGTGACCCTGGACAAGTCACTTAATCCTGTTTGCCTCCGTTTCATCATCTGTAAAATGAGCTGGCAAACCACTCCAAGATCTTTGCCAAGAAAACGCCAGATGGGGTCACAAAGGGTAGGACATGACTGAACAACAACACAAAGACGGAAACAGACATGTGGACAAACATGCATTTGTAAGCTTGGAATTAGCCAGAGAGACAGACAGAAAGTAGCCCCTTTATGGAGGCCCTGCGTTAAGGCACCATCAGATATGTATATGAGGTAGGCTCCCTGACTTTCCACTGGCTGCGCCCTGTGCCTAGACTGCACTCTTTCCTTACTGCCATCTTTTAGAATCTCTAGCTTCCTCTAAGCACAGCTCAACTGCCACCTCCTACAGGAAGATGTTCCTGATGCCACCTGCTATTAATCGTTCCTTCCAAAACAAAAATTGTCTTCCATTTTCTTTGTAGATACTTTGTATATCATTTTATGTTTCATTTTTGTCTTTGTATCCATCCTCAGCACTAGGACAGAGAATGACACATAGTAGGCACTTAACAAATGCTTGCTTCTTCTCCTATTTGAACCTGTTTCTCTTTCTGTAAAACTAGGGGAATGGAGCAGATGATCTCCGAGTCCCCTTCTGGCTCTAAAACCCAGGAAAGCGATAGGAGAGAGGTCATTGACGTCTGCGGGCAGCACGTTTCCTGACAACCTGCTTCTTGGGTTTGTAAATCCTAGTCTCATCGCAGCTGAGGTTATGACTACTTTTCTTATGGCAGGCAATATGTACCAATTTGAGATTATTGGAGGTAAAAAGCAGGCTATAGAAATATTCCCAGTCTACTTCTCTCCCGTCTTGCTCGGCAACAGCTTCAGTCAGGGTGGGCACAATGGTGCGTTTCTTTTCTATTCTGCAAGAGAAGATGAACTAGTTATTGGCTCTCAGAAAGTGGGCAACTTCCCTCCTCAAACCAAAAGAACAGGTTTTTTAGTTACTCATTTGAGGACTAGACAACACACTAAACCTAATTTCATTTCTAGCAGGTTCTTTCTTTAAAATGTAGCTCAGATATTATTTCCTTCCTGAGGTCTTTACTGGCTCCTCCCTCCCCTGGCCCTCCAGTTTCTAGTGCTCTCCTCCCACAATTCCCAGAGATGGATTTATATTTTTGTTTGTTCCATGTTGAAAAGAACGTCAGGCATGTTACCAAAAAAAATTTATTTTGTAGAGCTAGAAAAAAATAATAACAAAAGATCAAGAATATCAAGGGAATCAATGAAAAAAATGAGAAGGAAAGTGACTTAACAGTACCAGATCTCAAACTATATTGCAAAGCTGTAATCATCAAAACAATCTGGTACTGGCTAAGAAATAGAGTGGTGGATCAGTGGAATAAATTTAGTACACAATACACAGTAGTAAATAACCAGAATAATCTAGTGTTTGACAAACCCAAAGATTCAAGCTTTTGGGACCAAAAAAATCACTATTTGACAAAAAGTGCTGGGAAAACTGGAAAGCAATTTGGCAGAAACTAGATGTAGATCAACATCTCACACCATATACTGCCTCTGGTGCCCAATAAGCACTTATTAAATGTTCTTTCCTCTTTATTCCCCTACCCCAGTACCTGGTACAAGTGATAAGAATAAGGGCATGTCTTGCAATCTCACTGACAGTGAGAACGCTCAAGTCAGCTCTGTCTCCAAAATTTAGCATCTTTAGAGAGAAGCCCAGAGCATTAAGAGATTAAGTAATATGCCAGGGTCACACTGCTAGTATTTACCAGATATGAGACTTGAACCCAAGTCTTGACTTCAAGGTCAGCTCTCTATTCACTATACCATGTTGCCTGTTATGTTAATATATAGTAGGTGCTATTTAACTATTAGCTCAAATTTCTTTGCTGTTTTTCAGTTATGTCTGGCTCTTCATGACTCCATTTGGAGATTTCCTTGGCAGAGATATTGGAGTAGTTTGCCATTTCCTTCTCTAGCTCATTTTACAGATGAGGAAATCGAGAAAAACAGGGTGAAGTGACTTGCCCAGGGTCACACAGCTAGTCAGTGTCGGAGGCCGGATTTGAACTCTAGGCCCAGTGCTCTGTGCACTATGGCACCACTTAGCTGCCCCATTTATTACATAGCCTATACTAATTTATCTGTACTTTCCCCACCAATAGAATATAAACTCCTTGAGATCAAGGACTAGCTCACTTTTATACCCCTACTACACCATACCATGCATCTAACTTCTGCTTGAACTCCTCCAGTGAAAGAGGAAGCCGCCATTTCTCAAGGCAGCCTATTCCATTTTGGGATGGTTCTCATCATTACAGAGTTTATTTTTTCCTGAAATTGAGGTCCAACCATCCTCTCTGTAACTTTATGTCATTCTTCCTGGATCTGCCCTCTGAGGCTAAACAGAATAAATCTGATCCCTCCCCCCCATGACAGCTTTTCAAATATTTGAAAACAACCACTGTGGCCCCCAGATCTTGTCTTCTCCAGACTTTGGTCACAGTAATCCAGTTCCACAGTGTCACAGTCAGGATTCAAACCCAGGTCTTTTGTCTCCAAGCGGAGTACTCTGCCCACTGTACCACTACATCTCTGTATCAGCACCATCCTCTGATTTGCTGCCATAACCAATCACTATAAAATTAAGTATCTTGATAAGTTACTAGACACTCTAACAAGGTTAATTAACACTAACACATAAGTACCAAACATTCAGCCCAGTGTATTGCCCCAACAAGATTAAAATTTAATTGGAAAATATTTAGCAAAATTAATAAAAAAAAGACAATAGAATATAGATGATATTAATATGTAGTTTTCAAAGCCTGTAGGGATCCTTAGGTATAGTTGGGTGGTCCCTGTTTTTATGTGAGTTTGACTCCCCTGGCACAGAGAATAGAGAACTGGCCTTGAAGGAGCCAGATTGACATGGGTTCAAATCCTGCCTCTGATACAAGGGGACTATTTGACCTTTGGCAAGTCATTTCACTTTTACCTTCTAGGTAACTCTCTTAAGACAGCAAGGTATTAGTAGAGGGAGTTCCTTCACCAAGGAGTTCCCAGTATCAATGAAATCACACATCTGGTCCCTATCCCTATTAACAGCAGACATGCTGCTCTCTTGGTTGGGTCACTTGGCTCTGGCTACATGAATGGTGCTGAAGATTCCTAGCTTTACTTACTTGTGATCTAGGTTCCAAGTGCTGAAGAGAATTCGACTTTCCCGGTTGCTATAGGGATTGATGGAGTGTTTAGACAAACAAGCATCCAAATCGAAAGGACCCTAAAATGGCAAAATGGGAGACAAGTAGATTTAAACTCCAGTGAATTCGTCATCCATCCATCAAAGGGATGAGTAAAATGAATTTCAGTAAAAATAAATCCCATTATCACATTGGATTTTATGATAAAATGGGAGATGGCTTCCCATGGAGGGGGGAAATAAGCTCACAATAATATAAGCTGAAAAACTAGATATCACATCCTGGATCAAGAGGGGATGGACTTAAAGAGGTAGGAGAAGAGATCTATTTTTGGACATGGCCAATGTGTGCATTTCTTTTGCTTGATTGGGCATATGTTACAAAGGTTTGGTTTGGTTTTTCCTTTTTCTTTTTCCAAATGGAAGTGGAGAATATAAATGCTCATTAATTGAAAAAACACCAGCAGCCTCTCTACACTCAGGGATGGTTTTCATCCCTAAGGAGCAGTTAAATGAATGAATGAACAAATGAGTGAACGAATGAATGAATGAACTCTCCAACCAGAAAATTTCTTAGGTTCTATGCTCCAGATTAGACAAAATAAGTTCTCTACCTTTCTAATTTAACCAGTTACTAAGCATCTACTAAAGTACCTACTATGATTCTAGCTATAGAAGTGACCTATACATTATGCATTATTACATTCTAACTTGTCTTCAAAATTATTTGTGGATCTCATCCCTTAGCACAGTGCCTGGCACATAATAAGAAATGAATAAATGTTATACAGCCACATCATGACTAGTTTAAATAATTAATCTCCTCAAGTGGCCAAACACACTTGAATTTACAGTGTTTGAAGTTTTAACTGGAAAATTTGGTAACTGGTTCAAACCCAATGGAAATAGGTAGTTAGAATACTAAGCATCAAAATACTGCAACTACTTCAGGGGATCCATTGTTCACACTAATTGGGACTTCTCTGTGTGTGTGTGTGTGTGAGTGTGTGTGTGTGTGTGTGTGTGTGTATGTCTCTCTGTCTCTCTCTCTCCTCTCTTCCTCCACTTTTTTCCCTCTCTCTCCTTCTACCTATCCATCCATATATTCATTCACCCATTTACTTCTCTCTCTCTCTCTCTCTCTCTCTCTCTCTCTCTCTCTCTCTCTCTCTCTCTCTCTCCATCCATTCACCTATCTCTTTCTCTTTATCTATCCTCTCTCATTAAATTGGTAAGCCCTGATATGCAGGAATGATGTCATTTTTGCCATTCTTTGTGTCCCAGAACCCAGCATAGTGCCATAGCACAAAATCAGCATTTAATAAATGCTTGTTGACTAAGTTTCCAATTTCAAATCCTTAGTACCTCAAAGAATGTCTTCATTTCACATGGTCACAGAAGGTCAGAGACGGAAGGGACCCCAGAGGTCATCTAATCCAGGTCCCTTCCATCTCTGACCCACATGGGGTATCAACCCACAGTTTAAGAAGTGCTGAAGGGGTCTGATGCAACCCTTCATTATACAGAATTAGAGAATGAAGTTAAAGGACAGAGGTGATTTATCTAACATCCCCTAGCTGGTTAGCGGCAAAGCCAGGACTAGACTCCCACTGCACCACTGCTGTGTGCACTGAGCACCATGTGTCTTGAAGGTCTTTCAAATCAAGGCTCAATAACCACTTGTCAGAGATATTATAGTGATTCTTTTCACGTATGGGTTGGACTAGCTGGTTGGGGAGGTCCCTTCCCATTCTCAAGCTCTGTGCTGCTGTGACTATTCTAGCAAACATGGGATAGACAAAGGAAGGACAGAGAAGTTGTTTCTGGACCACGGTGGATATATGGCTCTTTTTATGCAGAGCATATCTCTTCAGTGGATGAGACGGTGATGAGGAAAGAGTAGAAGACAAAGTTAACTGCATCATCATCCTCCTTGTAGTTCCCATGCTTTTGTGCATGTCTTCTTCCTCCTCCTGGATTGCCCTCCCTTGCTCCTTGGCTCGTCTAAATTCATAAGACCCAGCCCAAGACAAAGCCCTCTCTGATTTCGCCAAAATCCTTCCTTTTCTGAACTTCCACATCCCTGACCATCAGAATTATAAAGCAGTGCTTTGTACTGGACTCCAGACTTGTGAGGTCATCAAAGGAGGGAACTCCTGGTATACATACTCCCTCCTCACATGCATATCCACAACTCTTCTTAATACCTTAGCTTTATACAGAAGGCTAGGGATTAGGGAGTCTGATTTCATTAGCAAAGCAGACTCTTAGGTGAGGGCACTCCCTCTGCCAATGTAGGCTGGCACCTTCTTTACAATTTACAGCTTTAGAGAGTGACCTAGGGGCAACAAGAGGTTAAGCAACTGGGCCAGAGTCACTCAGTCAGTAAGTGTCAAAGATAGGCCTTAGGTCTTTCTGAATTCAAGGTTAGCTCTTCCGGTATGCTGCCTTCCTAGTAAACACTCAATAGAAAGTAGTTGAACTGTAGGAAAGATGTCTTTATGGTCAGAGTTGTTTACAATCATCTACATAAACAAAAAAGAAGATGAGAAAAACTGCAGTCTGTTGCAGCAGGAACTCTTTAATGTCCCTTCCCTCGCTTGGACACTGACTGAAGACTGAGCATCATGCCACCTGCTGCTCAAACCACTTAGAAACTATAGGAAGGCCACAGCTTCAGGAGGTGGATTATGCTGGAAATTCAATTTGCAATTTATAAATGGCAAAAAGTGCCACTTGAATTGCTATTCACACCCCAGCAGGGACAAGGCATTAGCAAAAGCCCCAGGTCCTCATCACCACCGTGCCAGACAAAATCTGCCAGACCTACTGCAGAAGAAAAATGGAAGAGGCCAAGGAAGTGGTTGATTTGCATATGAATCACTCCCCCTCCACCCAAACCCAAGCAATCTTGTTTCAAGGTCCTGACATAGATAAATAATAACATACAACATATATATACATACATATAGCTATATATCTATCTACATATATATCTACATATATACATACATACGTACATATATATACATATGTATATATTATATATATATATATGTAGGCAGCTAGATGGTACAATGGATAGAGTGCTGGGCATGAGGTCAGGGAGACTTGAATTCAAATCTGGCCTCAGATACTGGCTGTGTGACCCTGGAAAAGTCACTTAACCCTTATTGCCTCCATTTGTTCAGCAGTAAAATAAGCTAGAGAAGGAAATGGACAAACCACTTCAGTATCTCTGCCAAGAAAACCTCAGATGGGGTCATGGACAGTCAGATATGACTGAACAGTCATGAAGAGTTGGACATGACTGAAACAACCAAACAACAACATAATCTATATAATAATAGGCAGAAGGTATATAAATAATATATAATATGTATAATCATTTTTAAGATGATTACCACAAACTCTGACTCATATGGAAAAGAATACTAGTACATTTCTGGTACATAGATTGTTTCTGATCTCACCATCCAGTTGGGATTTCACTGACACTCAAATTCCAAGCCCGGGCTTGAACCCCAGAACTACATCTCAGTCGTTTCATTTGTGTCTGACTCTTCGTGACCCTGTTTGGGGTTTTCTCAGCAAAGATACTGAAGCAGTTTGCCATTTCCTTCTTCAGCTCATTTTGCAGATGAGGAAACTGAGGCAAATGGGGTGAAGTGACGTGCCCAGGGTCTCACAGCTAGGAAGTGTCTGGGGCCGCATTTAAACTCAGGAAGATGAATCTTCCTAATTCCAAGTTCAGTGCTCTATGCACTATGGTGCCACCTAGAGGCCGTAAATGATTTCTACTATCATGCAGTAACCATAAGGCAAAGTAGCAGCTTTCTTTCATACAATCTCGGAGACACAAAGGACCTCGGTGCCCAGATAGTCCAAACCATAGTGGAATAAGAATCCCCTTTATCATCGCCCCAAGTGTTCTTCTTACTCAAAGGAGACACTCCATTTCCCATTTCCATGCCTTTGCATTGGCTGTTTTCAATGTCTGAAATTCACTCTCCTCACCTCTGTGTGTTAGAATCCCTTGTTCCCTTCAAGTCTCACCTTCTACAAGTGCTCCCTTCTACATGAAGCTGCTCCTAGTTACCCTTCCCCCTGCTAGTGCCTTACCACCACCCCCAAAAAAACCTTGTATCTATCTTATCCTTGACTTTGTTCACCCTATTGGATATTAAGTTTCTTAAGGGAGGAACTGTTTCTTTTGCCTTTGTATCTATGGGTGCCCTGCGCAGTGCCCTGGCTTATACTAGGGTCTCAGTAAAATAATTTTTGATTGCTTTATTGGTCATCTAGCCTCCATTTCAAGTTTGATGGCTCACTACCTACCATTTTTGTACAGCTTTAATTATTAGGGAGTTTTTCTTATGTTGAGAAAAAAAAAAATCAACCTTCTCCCACTTAACCCAAAACCCCTTCTATGACATGATTTTTAGAATCCTCACTATCCTGGTCAACCTCCAGCTTGTCACTATCCTTCCTAAGATGTTCTACTTCATCAAAATCCGACCTAAGATGCTCCACTTCGTCAATCTCCTTCCTAAGATGCTCCACTTCGTCAATATCCTTCCTAAGATGCTCCACTTCGTCAAT
>NW_020954710.1:14834126-14848312 GCF_900497805.2 Vombatus ursinus
TGCTCCACTTCGTCAATATCCTTCCTAAGATGCTCCACTTCGTCAATATCCTTCCTAAGATGCTCCACTTTGTCAATATCCTTCCTAAGATGCTCTGCTTTGTCAATATCCTTCCTAAAATGCTCCGCTTTGTCAATATCCTTCTTAAGATGAGACTCCAAATGCCACCTGTTCAGGACCGAGAATAGCAAAGCTATACAAGTCAATGAGCATTTATTAAGCACCTACTATGTTCCAAGCACTGTGCTAATTGCTGGGGATACACAAAGAAAGGCAAACAACAGTCCCAGCTCTTAAGAAATGCAGAGTCTCTGGGGGCAGCTAGGTGGCACAGCGGATAGAGCACCGCCCTGAAGTCAGGAGGACGTAAGTTCAAATTCGGCCTCAGACCAAACCCTCAACACTTACTAGCTGTGTGACACTGGGCAAGTCACTTAACCCAATTGCCTTAAAAAAAAAAAAAAAGAAAGAAATGCAAAGTCTAACGGAGGACATAACAAGCAAACAATTATGTACAAACGAGACATAGACAGCATCAATTGGGGGTACTCTCAGAAGAAAGTCACTACAATTAAGGGGGATGCATTGCCCTGGCTCTGATCCTATTAACACAGCCAAAGTTAACTGCTAGAACACACTGCCGACTCACGTTGTAGTCCACTAACACCCCTACATCTTGTTGACGTGAACTGTTGCCTAGACACACATTTCCTGTCCTCTCCTTATACAGTCATGTTTTGGTTTGTTTTTTAATTCCTTAGTAGGCTTTTACATTTCTCTTTATTGAACTGAGTCCCCTTAGATTTAGCCTACTGTTCTAAACTGTTTTGATCTCTTTGGATTCCGATGGCATCATCAGATGTAATGATTACACCTCCTAGCTTTGTGCCATCTGCCACATTGATAAGCAAGCATCTCTTATCTCCACCTGAGTAACTGATAAAAAACATTGAATAGGCAGTGTCGATTATGTTTTGCTGAGCTGTTTGTTTGTTTGTTTTATTTCCTCTTTTTTTTTATTCTTTGTTACAAAAGCTCACTGTCTGAGCAGGGATGGAAAGATAAGAGAGATTTGGAGATGAAGCTGATATATACCATGCAAGCAAAAGATATTAATGAAATTTTTAAACTATATTGAACAGAACAAGGCCAAAGACAGATCCCTGGAGCATGCCATAGAAGGAGGTAGGATAAAGAAAACTAGAATTGGAATCAGAGGAACTGAGCTCTGGGCTTTGGTGTCATCTGTAAAATGAGAGCGTTAGATCTAATAACTTCTAAGGTCCCTCCTACCTCAAAATCTATCATCCTGGATACTTCTTCTCCAGGTCCATTAATCATTGTGTTACAAGATACTGGATTGGGTATACACTGGCAATGCCATCCAGTTGTGGTTAATTTCCCCTTTCTTACTTCTAAAAGAACCAAAAGTCATGGCAAGCTCTTCCCCCCCCCCCACCCCTTCCATGCAAACCCCTCTGTCTGGCATTAAAAGCTCACAACAATCGGACCTCTATTTCATACCAATTCTCCCTTTATTTAGGGAACTCATCAGTTCAGGCCCACAGATGATTGGATGGCCACTTGTTGGGGCTGTTGTAGGAGGGAATCTCACAGGTACAGATTGGACTAGATGGCCTAGAGACCCCTTCTATCTCTGAGATTGTGGGATTCTAAGTGGAAAAGGGAAGGAGGCAAAAACCTCCTTTTAACTAAAAAGCTAAGAGCTTCCATATACTTCCCAATTTGGTTCCCTACAACCCCAGATCAGGACTCAGTTCAAGATAAGAGCAGACTGATGAAGTCTGGTCCCATAGGCAACAGCTGCTCACTCTTGAGTGAATGCCCCACTACCCACCTGACAAGAGAACCAGCCTTCTGCTGTACAAAGACGCTCTCTCACTTTGTCTCTCCTGTCAAAGTAGCTGCCATTGTAGCGCTCCGATTTCAGTTTCTCACACATTTGGCCAATGATTTTCAGATATTCTGCTCGAGGCTGGGGATCGAGGGTGGAGGCATGAGCATTCACCTATAAGAAGACAGAAAGGAAGCCCAGAGGATCAATCATACAAGACACGACACAGATCTTTTGCTTCCATCTGACGAATGGTATAATAGAACACGTTTTTCAGGTGGGTCTGTTGAAGTGTTCCAGCTTTCAACTGATCAATAAACATTTATTAGCCATAAGGTAAGAGGTGTCTGGGGCATAGGAATAAAGAGTTGGCTTCATCGTGAGAAGACCTGGTTTCAAGTCCTGCCTATGACAGACACATGGTGGCTATGTGACCCTGGGCAAGTTGGCCTAAGCAACTCTCTAAGCCTATAAAGCTACATAGAAGATACACTAGTAAAAGGAATTTCCTCACTGGGAATTTCTGACATCAGTGAAATGACAGACCTAGTCCAATTTTTTTTTAAATGCCAGGCTGAAGTTTCAAGGATACAACATAGTCACCAATTAGGTAAATAGATGCAAAATAAATTCACAGCAAATTGGCATGGGGCATTAACTGGGTCGGGAGGGAGGGTGGTAGAGAGATCATCAGGAAAGCTTCTCAAAGAAGGTGGCATATGAAATGAACCTAGAAGGGACTAGAGGGTACAAGAGGTATAGGTGATGCAGGAATATAATTTGAGTATGGAGATTGGAAATGTAATGTCATATATTGTTCAGTCACGTCTTACTCTTCATGACCCCATTTGGGGTTTTCTTGTCAGTGATACTGGAGCGGTTGGCCATTTCCTTCTTCAGCTCATTTGACAGGTGAGGAAACTAAGGCAAACAAGGCTAAGTGACTTGCCCAAGGTCACACCACTCGTAAGTGTCTGAGGCTGGATTTGATCTCAGGAAGATGAGTCTTCCTTACTCCAGTGCTCTGACACTGCGTCACCTAGCTGTCCCAAATGTCATTTATAGAAAAAAGCAATAGTATAGCACTAAGTGTAGGAGGAAGAGAAATATATAATCAGCCTAGAAAGAAAGGGAAAGGTCCACTTTTAAATACCAAACAGAAGTTTTGTTTTATCTGGATGCAGTTTTAGCCTGTAGCTTGTTGAGCAGTGGGACAATATGGTCAGACATGTCCTTTGGGAGTAGTTTGGACGCTGAATTGGAGAGGGGAAAGAATGGATGCAAAGAGACCCATCTGGAGGCTCTTCCACGAGTCTAGGCCAGAGGCAATGATGAATTAGGATGTTTGTGGTATAAGTGAGAAGGAGACAAATGCAGGAGACAAGAGGACATAGAATTGCAAAGACTACGCTTTCAAAAATAAAAATGAGAATAAAGCCCAGCACCCTCACTTGCATCTGTATTTACTGGGGCATCTACCCAGGCTTATTGGCAAGTCCTGTATCCATGGAAGCATTACACTGCTTTCCTATTAGGTTAAGTCCAAGCAAGGCATGTACACATCATCAACCTGAGAGCCCCTTGAGAGTTCATGTTTTCATCGACAGATGATTTGATTGGGCTTGACCCAGAGGAAAGGGAGGACATGCCTGCAGCTGTCCTATGCACTTGTTATGTACCAGGAAGTGTATTCTTCAATGCTACAGAAGAACACAGATGTTATGTTCAGCCAGGGCAGAATGGGTGGGAAGAGGAGGGAAGAGAAAACGGAGCTTCCGGCTCCTTGGAAACAATAGCACCAGCTGTCATCTTACAGGTCGGAAAAAGCAGAGCCCTGGGAGCATCCTTCCACCAGTGAAAATGATGCAGAATGTGTTCAGACCCTTAACAAGGCCTGAGTACAAGGAATCCTTCCTTGAGAATGCCTTGAAAATGGACCCACTACTTTGCCCTCACTTTTTTTAAAGCCTGAAGGAAATTCTAGAGCATTTGTGACCTTAGCTATGAGTTAAGTGGGATAAGGAACAAGACCTTTCTAGCCCTCATCTTCCTCATCTGTAAAATGAGAGGGTTGGACTAAATGACCTCTCAGGTCCCTTCCAGCTTTAAAGCCATGATTTTATGATCATACTTTTTAATAGCAAAGTATAAGATCTCAAGAGAGGCAGTGAGGTGGTCCAGTGGATAGGATACTGGCCCTGGGTGAGTCACTTAACCCTAATTGCCCTTCCCCCCCCCCCAAAAAAAAGATCTCAAGAATAATAATAGTAAATAATAATAGTTAGCATTTATATAGCACTTTTAAGATTTATAAAGTACTCACAACAACCCTAGGAGGTAGGTGCCTGTTATTAATCCCATTTTACAAGATAAGGAAACTGAGGCACAGAGAAGTTAAGTAATTTGCCAGGTTCACACAGCTATTAAGTATCTGATGCAGAGGCTGAACTCGGGTCTTCCTGAGTTCCAACTGTCTACCCACTGAACCACCTAAGCTGCCTCAAAAATAACAGAAAAATATAAGATCTCGACAACTAAATGGTTCTACAGAAATCTGGGTTCAAATCCCAGTTTTGCTACTTAACTGGCAGAGCTATCTGTGTGACTTTGGGCAAATCACTTCACCTGCTATGCCTCAGTTTCCTTATTTATAAAAGGAAGAAGTTATACTAGATCTCTGGTGACCCTTCTAGCTCCAAGTCCACGATCCTATGAGTCTTTTATTCATAGGGAAGTTCTAAAAACTCAACATTTATAGCTTTAAAATTAAATGGAATCTTACAGGTCTTACATATCTTAGATATATATTAGAGGTTTCATATATATATATATAGTGGGATTAAATATATATATATATGAGGAAACTGAGACAGAGTGGGATTAAGTGACTTGCCCAGGGTCACACAGACAGTAAGTATCTTAGGCAGGATTTGAATTCAGGTCTTCCTGATACCCCAACCCCCCAGCACTCCCTCCACTGATCATAGATGGCACAGCTTCAAGATGGAATCTAGTCTAAGCTCTAATTTTATAGATGATGAAACTGAGGCCCAGGGAGGTTAGGTGATTCACCCAAGGCCAAGGAGGTAACAAGAGTCAGAGGCAAGATTTGATCCCAGGTCTTCTGGCTTTGGAGGCAGTATTCCTACCACTATACCCTACTGAGATTCTGAAACAATGGCGGGCAAGAATTCTTCCTCATTATCTTCAAAGCTGCAACAGAAGACTCAGCTGAGCACCTGGCCAAAAGCAGAACCCAGGACCATGGGAAGCAATCCCACAGGAGTCTCCTGGATTGGAATCTTTCCCATACTGTCCATCTCACAACACAGTAGTGATCTAGACAGTCAACAGACCTGGCTTTGAACAGACACTCACCTCTTTCAGATAACTCCGTATGCGGCTCTCACAGCTATACCTCAAATAGCTAGACTTATTCCTAAACCGAGACTCCAAACCTGGAAGGAAAGAGAGGATACTAACATGGAGCACACCAATGGGACAGAAAAGGTTTTCCTAATGGCAAAGGATGAGGATGCCCAACAGCACCCTACCGGGTATTCAGATTCATGGACCTGCTCTCTTGACCAAAATGTTTATCCTCATGGGCTTTTCTTAGCCAAGGCTTCTAAGGTCCCATCCTGAAAAACTGCCTGAATTTTGAGAAATAAGATTATAGGATCATAAATTTACAGCTAGAAAGGACCTTAGAGGCCATGTAGGTCAACCCCTTTATTTTTCAGATGAGGAAACTGAGGCCTGGAGGGAGCTAGGTGAAACAGTGCACAGAGAACCAGGCCTGAAGTCAGGAAGACCTGAGTTTAAAGCTGTGTGACCCCAGGCAAATCACTTAGACTCAATCTCAGTTTCCCCATCTGTAAAATGAGGAAAATAATAGCACCTACCTCCTAGGGTTGTTGTCAGGATCAATTTAGGTATTATTTGTAAAGTGATCAGCATGGTACCTGACACATAGTAAGACTATATATATATATATATTTAATACATTATATATAATATATAATAATATATTATATATGTATATATACATATACACAAGCTATTATTATAAAAAATATACCATATTATTTTTTTATATTATTAGCTATATAAGCTATTATTACATATATTATGTAATAATATAATAATATAAACATATTATTATTAGACACCAGGTGGTAACAGAGACAAGATTTGAACCCAGATCCTCTGGCTCAAAAGTGAGCTTCATAACAATACAGAATTCCTTACAGTTAGCTTAGTAGCAGAGAATGCAATTCTTAAAAGAACATCATGATAGGTCTCTCGTCCATCAGCACACACAAAGATACCACCACCCACAAAAACTTTCGGCTCTTAGGAAGCAAGAGAATTAGGTCCTCCACCTGCCAGTTCAGATATTCAGGTCTACACGCTCATTTTCCCAGTAACAGCATCATTCAGGTGACACATACACATTTATACAAGCAGGCTAGCACAGCGGAAAGAATGCTGACTCTCGGGTCAAATGCTTCCCCTTACATCTACTAGCTGTGTGACTGTGGCCAAGTCACTGGATGTTCCCGAGCCTCAGTTTGCTCATATATAAAAGAAAGAGTGTTGGATTAAAGTATCTGGAAAGTCCCTTTCAGCTCTAAGTCAATGATCCTATCACCCCTTTGGGTGACACCTAGGACTAATCCGAGAAATAAACAAGTGTGGCCACCTGCATTGGGAAAGAAGTTTCCTATGCTGATGAAGTATGAAATCCGAGATCCCATCATATATTTTAATCACAGGATCACAGGTTTGGAGATGGAAGGCTAAATAGTCCTACCCCCTCATTTTACAGATGAGCAAAGCAAACCTCAAAAAAGTTAAATGACTTGTCCAAGGTCACCCAGGTAGAAAGTAGCCATCAGGAGATTTGAATCTTCTGACTCCAGATCGATTACTCCTGCCATTGTCCCACACTGCCTCTTAACTTCATGTTTTCATATCAATCATTTTATCTGAAAGCCAACCAGGATAAGAAGTAGGACTTCTATGAGGTCTCCAAGTAATCCAACAAGTTCAATTATTGTGGACATAAAGTTCTCAGCTCAATTCAGAAGGGGAGCCTAAACGAGCCTCAGAGAAGTGTGCTCATTGGTTCTGACCTCAGAGGGCCTGAGAGGGCATCAAGTACAACCCCCTTCTTTTACACATGAGGAACTGAGTGAGATAAATTGATTTGCCCAAGGTCACACAGCTAGTAAGTGGCAGATCTGAGATCTGAAAGCAGGCCTCTTAACTCCAAATCCAGCACCCTTTTCCTTGAACCCCGTGTATATACACTGATGTCTCCTTGGTCCAGTTTGCTTGGATAACTGAGCCAGAACTCAACTTCCTGGCTCAGGGGAGCACCTTCTACCCCCACATCTCGAGACAGCTAATAAACCAGCCCTCTGAGGGAACAATAACCCAGAACATGCCTTCAAACCACGGCCCATCCTCCTCTCGGGTTTCTGCCTGGATGTTTTCGCTAATGTTGTGAAGGAAGTCCGCAAGAAGTTTCTGCCTCAAGGGAGCTCGCTCATCAGAGAGCAGTTTCTGAGCTGCTTGAATGATGTCCGCCTGTGGCTGGTAGAATATGGTGAGGAAGCGATGGATGTCGCTGATATCTGCCGCCAAGAAGGGAAAACAAACAGTGTGCATGGAGCACTTTGTAAAGTTACTTCTTCCAGACCTCACCATGAAGGCCACAGTGAGATCCAAAAAGGCTTTCAGGACTTTAATTCAAGACATAAGAGCTATCATTTTAGAACTCCAGATTCCCATAGTAACTCAGCTCACATTTAGAGGAGAGGAAAGTAATTTTCTTCATTATATTCTCATCCCGAAATTAACTACAGTTTCTCATCCACCCAACTGAGCTACTTTGAGAGGTACAATATGGAAAAAGCTAACTCTGGTACATGACAGGAACCATTAGCTTTTATTGCTGCTTTCATGAGATGCAATACTTCCTTTACATCCTCCATCCCAAAGTCCTTCAAGTGCTTGTTTTACAAATAATTAAGCCTCCCAAACTACTGAGAGGTAGGAATTATTAGTCCCATTTAATTCAAATGGTGCATTCTCATTTCCATTCTAGCCACTACTTCATGGGGAAGTGGGTTTTGTCCTGAGAAGAGCAGAGGACAGTCTTGGCTTTCAGGACCTTACTTTGTCTAGGTGGAAAGAAGCAAGTCTTGCCTTCAAGGGGCCTCCTCACCTAGATGAAGCCAAAAGCCTGTTAATTGGACTTTGAACCCTCTAAACAAAACCAGAGCAGACCTGAGTGAACTGATCCAGAGTGCAGAAATAAAAGAATGATACAATAACAATGAATAAAAATCATACCAAAAGGCAGTCACAGACTCTGATTGACTCTAAGGACCAATCACAGGGTCAAAGAACAAGTGATGAATCACACATTCCTCCTCTCGGTGAAGGAGTAGGGGAGAGGAAATGGATGTGCTCTCAGACATGCTCATGCTGCTGGCTGGTCACAGAGTCATAGAATTACAGCCTTTAAAAGGACCTTCAGTGGCCATCTAGTCCAACCCCCTCATTTGACAGATGGAGAAACTGAGGCCTAGGGAGTTTAAGAGATTTGTCCAAGGTCACACAGGTAGTAAGGACCAAAGGTAAGATTTGAACCCAGGTTCTCTGACTTCTGAAGCAAGACTCCTTCTCCTGCACCATGATAGTTTGGCTCAACTATTTTTATTGTTAAAAATTGTTATTGTTATTTGGCCTTTGTTTTCGAAGAGAACCGTTAAAAGTGATGATTCGGTGGCAGGAAGGCATATCAAGAAATGCCTTGAGGTAAAAACAAAAGACATCGGTAAAACTTAAAATAGAATTTGAATTTAAAAAAAAAACCCTACAATGCTAGAAATAAAAAAGACATGCATTATATAAGACTATGCAACACAAATTCCCAACAGGCAGAGGCACATGCTGGGTCCATGCTTCTGAACACACTTGTGGATGAAATCACGGAATAATAACTAGCTAGCATTTACATGCGGCAGCTAGGTGGCATAGTGGATAGAGTACCAGGCCAGGAGTCAGGAAGACCTGAGTTCAAATCCGGCCTCAAACATTACTAGCTATGTGACCCTGGGCAAGTCACTTAACCCCGTTTGCCTCAGTTTCCTCATCTCTAAAATGAGCTGGAGAAGGAAATGGCAAACCACTCCAGTATCTTTGCCAAGAAAACATCAAATGGGGTCACGAAGAGTTGGACATGACTAAAAAACAACTCGACAACAAAGCATTTACATAAACAATGCTTTAAGGTTTGCAAAGCACCTAACAAATGATATTTCATTTATCTTCACAACCCTAGGAGATAAGTGCTATTATTATCCCCATTTTATAGATGAAATTAGAAGGGACCACAAGAGTCCCACACCCCCTGCTTCTGGGCATGACCAACTCTACTGATACAATACCAAGGTTTCTTTCCCACTTTTAGAACTTGGCAGAAAAGAGGCTACACCAAGTAATACGTCCCAACCTCCTGACACCTGTCATCTTCCTTAGTCCTAATCAAAATCTGTCCTGGTTTAATATTATTCAACAACCATGTAGTAAAAGACTGCTCCGCGCCAGGCACTACACTAAGCAGTCAGGCAGTTAATAAATATTTAAGTGACAGCGATGTGTGCCAGGTATGAGAAGATAGAAAGACAGCAATGAATAACAGTCCCTGCCCTCAGAGAACTTCTAATCCTACATCGCCAAGTTAAATCTGTTTTCATCAGTGGAGATGGGTAATCATCTCCAGGACCATGGTCATATGTAAAGAGCTCTGGGTTGAGAATCAAGACAATGGGGTTCTTGAGAGACAGCATTCATCTGGATCCAGAATACCTGAGTGCAAATTCTCATGCTCTGCTATTAATTCACCTACAAAATGAAGGGGTTGGACCGACACAAGATTTAAACATCCCTTCAGGTTCTAAATCCATGGTCCTTAGCAATTCAACTCAACAAGCATCAAAATAAGGTCCCACTATAATGCATTGTGCTGGGCATACAAAGAGAAGAAAAGGAAAAAGTCCTTTCCCTCAAGGAAGTTATATCTTTTTGACGTATAGAATACCTTCTTTTGACATATTTTGTTGCTGTTCAGTTGTTTCAGTCATGTTCGACTCTTTATGACCCCATTTGGGGTTTTCTTGGGCAAAGATCCCAGAGTGGTTTGCCTTTTCCTCCTCCAGCTCAATTGACAGATGAGGAAACTGAGGCAAATAGGATTAAATGACTTGTTCAGGGTCACTCATGTAGTAAGTGTCTGAGGATGGATTTGACCTCAGGAAGACGAACCCTCCAAATTCTAGGGTGGGCACTCAATCTACTGCTTCCACCTGGATGTATGTGTGTGTGTGTGTGTGTATGTATACATATACAGTACATGCACACACATACATATATATGTTCGTGTATGTATATGTGTATGGTGTATATGTATATGTGTGCATATATATAAAATTCCTTCTCTTAGTACCAGTTGCCTCCTCTATAAAATCACTAGATGTTCTCTAAGGTTGGGGTTGGACTACATCAGTAATTCTTAGCCTGTGGTCCTTGAATGTTTCATTTTCAATATTTTGATAGCAGTATTTCAATGTAATTGGTTTCCTTTGTATCAGTGTATTTTATTCTATGCATTGAAGAATATTACTCTGAAAAGGAGTCTATTGGTTGGCGAAGGCTGCCAACAGTTTCCAACCCTAGACTAGATGGTCTTGAAGGTGCTAGCTGGCTCTAAAGCCCCTGACCATGGTCCTAACTCTGCACCTATGTAACCTTGGATATGCTGAAAAAACAAATGAGCATTTTATGAAGTGCCTGTTACGTACCAGGCACACTACGCTAGGTGCTGGAGAGAGAACAGAAATGAGACAACCTTTGCCCTCAACACTTCTTTATCTCTCACAGGAAGATAATAATGCCTGCCCTTTATACCATACAAGGTCCTGGTGACAGTTAAATGAGACAAGATGAAATGTGCTTTGAGAAAGGACCTGTGGTCCTTCAAGGCAGTTAGGTGGCACCATAGTGCATACAGTGCTGGGTCTTTGGTTAGGAAGGCTCAAGTTCAAATTTAGCTGTGTGACTTTGAGCAAATCATTTAATCTCTGTTTGCCTCAGTTTCTTTAACTGCAAAATGGGGATTATAACATCACCTACCTCCCAGGACATGTGCTTAGCACAATGCCTGGCACATAATAGGTACAATTACTATTCAGTAAAAGCAACATTCATTCTAGCCCACCTAAATGAATCCAGTGTTTTCCCTTGCTAGGCACAAATCAACCCAAGTCATTTTGCCTCTTCCTTGAGAGTCTGAATACCCAGACCCTCTCACCTCTTTCACAGGTCTCTTGTTGAACTATTTTTAAACTTAGTGCTTAATAATTTTTAAGGATAACAATAACTCTGCCAAAGAAAGAAGGACCACAGCCTCAAAGGAAACAAAGGGGCCTACCGCGGATAGACATCTCTGCAGCTCCCAACAGCTTTTACCACGTCAGGAATGGAGGGGGCCAGAGCAGCGTCCCAGCCCTTGGATGCCCTCACGGTGTGACATCACAGTCATTCCATTGTCTGGCAGCCTGCTCTAGAAGAGCAAGCAGAAGCCCCGACGTGGGGCTCACATCCTGCCCCTCAAGCTGGCTGACCCTAAGACACTTGCCCCTCACGCTGGCTGACCCTAGGACACTTAACAAATGATGCCTCCCATGAGATGCAGACACACGTAAGGTACTTTATAGCTCCTTTCTTGACCCACCCCCTCTCCTTCTCTCTCCTCCTTCTCATCTTCTAGTAAAGAAGTCCTCTCATGCCCCATGGAGCAAACAGCTCTTTTCCTGATGGAGATCATGGTCCAGAGAATCAGAAGATTCAATATCATTGACTAAGAACCATAAGGGACCTCCGATCGTTGAGTCCAACTACTTTGTTTTATAAAAGAACAAACCGAGGCCTAGAGAATGGGTCACACAAGTAGTTAAGAGTGAGAATCAGGATTTGAATTCAGATCCTTTCCACTGGGATGAAATCCTGGTTCTGTCATTTTACTGTGTAATCTCAGCTTCTAAAATGATGGGATTGGATGAGATGACCCCTAAGGTCCCTTCTACCTATAGCTGCAGCTCTATGATCCAATTACTTTTAGGATACATCAGTAAAAGCCTCATTAAACATAATTCTCCTTTATGCAAAGGGCCACACAACTGAAATTCAAGAGAAGAAAAATGGCATTTTCTTTCAAAGGACAGTACTCATTAACAGTGATCAGATGGGAAACAGAGGGGCAGCTAGGTGGTGCAGTGGATAGAGCACCGGCCCTGAAGTCAGGAGGACCCAAGTTCAAATCTGGCCTCAGACCAAACACTCAATACTTACTAGCTGTGTGACCCTGGGCAAGTCACTTAACCCCAATTGCAAAAAAAGAAAAAAAAGATGGGAAGCAGAAAAATGTATTGGTCCTTCAACTGAGATAATAGCCAACAGTTCATAGAGCCATCAATTTAGACCTAAAAGGCACCTGAAACACCATTTAGTTCAACTCCCTCATTTTATGGATAAAGAAACAGACCTAGAGGTGAAGCGACTTTCCCAAGTTACAGAAAGAGGAAGGGCTAGGATGTGAACCCAGGCCCTCAAATGATGAATCTTGCACTCTCTCCATTATACCTAGCTCCCTCAATTATATAGCAGTTTAGGATTTACAGAACATATATCCATTATTTCATTTAAGACCCGCCGGGCTTGGAATCAGGAAGATTCATATCTTCATGACTTCAAATCCAGCCTCACACACCTACTAGCTGTGTGACCCTGGACAAGTCACTTCACCCCGTCTGCCTCTGTTTCCTCACTGTAAAAAAAATAAAATAAAATGAAATGAAATGGAGGAGGAAATGGCAAACTGCTCTAGTTAGTATCTTTGCCAAAAAACAAAAAAAGAGGGCACAAAGAGTCAGACACAACTGAAACAACTGAACAACCGAGCAAGAGCAGGTGTTGTTACCCTTCATTTATAGGTGAGGAACCAGGCCTTGAAAGGTTAAGTACCTTGCCCAGGATCCCACTGAAAGTGCTAGAAAAAGATTCAAAAGCAAGTGTCCTCCTCCTACAAGTTCAGCATTCTATCCCTACACCAACGGCCTCTGCTGTGAGGTTATGATTATTGGTGGGTGGTCTTTGATCCCTGCCATAGTAGACAGACAGATGGATTACAGATGAACAGATAAGTGGATAAATGAATGGACAGATAGATAAAGGGATGGATAGGTGAGAGATGGGTAGATAGATAAATGGATAGATAGGAGAAAGGCAGATGGATAAATGGATATATATTTGGATGAATGGATAGAGATAGATGGAGTGTGTAAACGGAAAAGATAGAAAAGATATATAGATTAGAGAAATCTGATCATAGGTAAATATAAAACCTGCTGCTTTGCCAGAATAACTATTTAATATTTATTTTTGTAAAATTTATATATCCTAATCATTGTCACACAGCTTATTAGAGATCCAGGAGCCAGCTGATGGCTCCTTTAAATTTTGAAAAAATTCATTCGCAAAATTTATGTATTGCATATTTTATGACTTCTTAGAGACAAAAAAGTGATCATTGCAAATAGTAAAAACTCTGCAGGGAAATATCCTACTGATTCCATGTTTTTAAAAATCCTAGCTTGGGACTTGGCAGAAACACCAATTGAGTAAATGTTATTTTAAAAAATTTTTTGCATTATTTTGTTCTGTGTCATCTGTGAAATTGGACTTAGTAAGGCGTTAATCTGTGGAGGAGGGGGAGCCCTATTCTGAATCTACTACTTTAGCTATTATTCTAAAGCATGACTACTTTAGTCATCTATAGAAAGATGAATAGATGGATGGATGAGTGGAAAGATGGATAGATTTTGTTGTTCAATCGTGTCCAATTTGTGACCCCAGTTGGGATTTTCTTGATAAAGCTACTGGAGTGATTTGACATTTCCTTCTCCAGCTCATTTTATAGATGTGGAAACTTGAGGCAAACAAGGTGAAGTGAGTTGCCCGTGGTCACACAGCTAGTAAGTGTCTGAGGCCAGATTTGAATTTAGGTCTTCCTGACTCCCAGCCCAGAACTCTATCCACTGTACCACATAGCTGCCCATAGATAGATAGACAATCCTTTCTTAGGAAGGAAGGAAGGAAGGAAGGAAGGAAAGAAAGAAGGAAGGAAGGAAGAAAGGAAGGAAGGAAGGTAGGAAGGAAGGAAGGAAGGAAGGAAGGAAGGAAGGAAGGAAGGAAGGAA
>NW_020954710.1:14848322-14936435 GCF_900497805.2 Vombatus ursinus
GAAGGAAGGAAGGAAGGAAGGAAGGAAGGAAGGAAGGAAGGAAGGAAAGAAGGAAGGAAGGAAGGAAGGAAAGAAAATGGTATTTGTTACCCACTTACTATGTGCCAAGCACTGTTCTTTGGACCCATAAGGTTCATAAAGGCACGGTTATAAGGCAGGGCTGAATAAAGATTAGCATTATATCTAGGTTCCAGCATGGAATGCAACTTGAGGGTAACAAAGTGTCCAGTCTATCTCTTCTTTGAAAAGATTGTTAAAGTAATGGGCATGCCAAATAGAGTTCGTGGGCCCCGATGATTATAGGTAGGACCTGTTCTGTTACAAGGTTACTAAGAGTAACACATATCTTGTCTTGCCTGAAAGTGACTTCCTCCCACATTTGACTGTAACCCGGGAGTCCCCACTGCATGAACATCACTAATCTTTTCTACTTCATGACCCCCAGCAGTCTGTACAGGCTACTACTTACAGCCCTGCCAGGCCTGACCAGGGGTCAGAAGCATGAGCTCGGTGTTGTCAGGGAGGCGCTGGAAGTAGCCTTCAGTGAGCTCGGTGCCATCTTCGTACAAACACAGGCGGCAGCCAGAAATGGGAAGCTGTTGGTAGGGCAAGAAGGGACAGGTGTGAGAAAAACACAGACAAAAGTAGTTTCATGTACTTAGTTTCCTAGCACATAATCCTACCCAATAGCAAAGAGGTAGTGGGGTGGGAATCGCAGTTTCTATCTGCAATAATTACATAAAAATGAGCAAAGGAAAGTAAAATGCTTAAGAACAAAACAAAACAAAATACTCAGAGGGAGGCAGTTCAGTCAGGTCCGACATCCCATTTCACAGGTGAGGTAACTGAGGCTCCAAAAAGAGTTGGGTGACTTGCTCAGGGTCACACAGCTACCAAGTGACACCTCTAAAAGTTCATCCAGCATAGCGCTTAAACAGATCATAGGCTCCCAGAGCTGCAGCTGGAAGTGATTTCAGTCATTCAGTCCAACTCCTTCATTTTACTGGATAGGAGGTTAGGCGACTTAGGATCATGGCCTAGAGCTGGAAGGGACTTCCGAAGTCATTTAGTCCAGCTCTCTCATGTGAAGAAAGTGAAGCGACTTGCCCAAAGTCACACACACACACCAGAGTAATTTAAACTCTCCGGGCAGTTCCCACTTTGTGCCTGAAATGTTCTGCTCTGATCTGTCTCTTGGAATTCCCAACTCCCTTCAAGGCTGAGCTCAAGCCCCTAGGTGTGAGTGGGCCTTAAAATATTCCGTATTCAATTGTGTATATTTTGTGCTTTCTCATTTGTGTGTCTATGTTGATCCCCTCCCTCAAGAGAACGTAAGCTCCCTGAGGGCAGGAGCTGTTTAATAGTAGTCTTTCAGTCTAGGACCTAGCAAAAGCACTTAATAAACGTTAATTGAATTGAACTAAGTTCCCTCCTCCTTAAAATGAGACAGGATTGGACTAGGGCAGAGATGTCAAACAAGAGACCTAATGTGAGAAAGTACAACCTGAACCAGATTAAAATATAATTAGAAATCACTTAACAAAGTAAATAAAAGTGCAATAGAACACTGATAATGTTAATATGTGGGCAGCTAGGAGGTGAAGTGCATAGAGCACCAGGCCTGGAGTCAGGAAGACAGAGTTCAAATCCGGCCTCAGACACTTACTAGCTGGGTGACCTTGGGCAAGTCGCTTCACCCTGTTTGCCTTAGTTTCCTCACCTGTCAAATGAGCTGGAGAAGGAAATGGCAAACCACTAAGAAAACCCCAAATAGGGTCATAAAGAGATGAGACATGACTGAACAACAACAAATTAACATTAACATATGTGGTTTTCTAAGGTAATATGCTGCCCCCATTGATCCTTATATACAGTTTAGTGGCCCAGTTTCTAGTTGAGTATGATACCACCAAGACTAGACTATCGCCAAAGACCCTTCTAGCTCTAAATCATGTGTTTGAGAGAGAGAGAGCATCTTATACCTCTCAGGGCCTCAGCCCCTCTAATCAAGGCAGGGAAATAAATCCTTCACTACCCATCGCTGCAGCTAGCCTAGGAGTTGTTAGGAAAGCCAAAGTTCAAATCCTACCTCAGGCACTTACTAGCCAAGTGACCCTGGATAAGTCCCTTAATAATTCTGTGCCTCAATTTCCTCATCTGTAAAATATGAGTAATAATAGGTTTGTTGTGAGCATTAAATAACCTAGGTAAAGCATTTTACAAATCTTAAAGCACTATATTATATAAATAACTCTTAGCTATTACAAATTGCATCTATCTCCCAGGGTTGCTGTTGCATGGAAGGGAGGGCTAGTGAAGTCAGGACCACTTTAATGCAAATCCTATCTCAGGTACTTCACCCTAATATCTCTGCTTCTGTTTCCTCATCTCTTAAGATGGGTGGTTGTGAAGATGAAATGAGATGATTATATATGTTTTTGCAAACCTAAATGTTTATAAATGCTAGCTGTTACTATCTATTAGTGTATTAAAACTCAAGAGAGATCAAGGATCTAAAGGACCCAAAAGCCACCAAGGAAACTGACAATAATAGCCGTATAACTAGCATTTATTTACCTAGAGCACTTTATTATGGGTTGCCAAGGGCTATACATACTCGTGTGAGCCTGGTGACAGCTCACTCTGACGTAGGTGCTATTATTATCTCCATTTCACAAAGGAGGAAACTGGTGAAGAGTTTAAGTGACTCGCTCAGGGTCACAGTGTCTGAGGCAGGATTTGAACTCTGGTCTTGTACCAGCTAATAATTAGCTATAAGGAGTTGTTCAGGCGATGCTAAACGACTCCACTGGAGTCCATCCCCGAGTGACTGGACTAGCTAGCCTAGGTATGGTCTAAGCAGGCATGAAAGGGGCTTTTGTATCATCTGCGGCCCCCGGGATGGGCATGCCCCGTCTCTTGCAACCGGACACAAGATCTGCCCCCCTCGAGGGCCTGAATGAGGGGCGGATCCCCGCGGACCCCAAGGAGTCTTCATTGGGCCTGGGCTGGTCAGAGCCGGGACGATCGTGATCTTCCGGGGTGCAGAATAGCGCCGAAGCTCCTGGGATGCTACGGCCAAGAGCCGCCTCCCCTCTTTTCCCTCCCCCCACCCTGACCCGCGGCCCCGGAATGGCAGCTGTGACTCCCATCTGCCTGCGAGATGTAGCTCCCGCCTCCTCCCCGAGCCCAGGACCGCCCCGTCGGGGGGCAGTGGGGCGGGGGGTGGTCAGAGGCTGGTGCAGCCGGAGCAACCGCGGAAGCAAAGAAGGGGGTGCCCCCCGAGCTCCTTGAGGCCAGAGGGGTCTGGAGGAAGAAGAAAGAGACGGAAAAGGGGGAGCAGCTGGAGGACCTGGAATTTCTGACATCCTTTCAGCAACACTTCCTGGCAGTTCTTTCCCGCCACCCCGTATTTGTCCTGGCTGTGGAGCGCCCGCAGCTTGAAGGTCCGGGGCCGCTTGGACATTGCAGACCTCTGCAGAAACACCTTTCTCGGGGACGAGTCGGAGGATTGCTCGACCGAGCCGTTCGGACCCAGCCTGCCCGCCCGCGGGTGTCAGGGCTAGCGCAGCTACGGAACAAAACAGCTAAAAAGCAAGTCACCTTGCACTCCGAGGAGAAACTACATTACCCAGAAGACTCTGCGACTTGGTCCCCTCTGCGCAGCTGCACAGCGGGCCCGGCAAGGCAAGAGTTGAGGAAGGAAACTACACTCCCCAGAAGGCGCCGGAGAGTTTCGTCCCCTCTGCGCAGGTGCGCGACTGGAGAGGCCGGGGGAGGGATGGAGGTGAGGGAGGAGCGTGCGGCCAGGCGCGTGCGCGCCGGGGTCCCCGCCCGTCAGGCTCGGGCTCGGTTGTCATGAGAGCCGCGGCGCTGGCCCAGGCGATGGGCGGAGGTGGCGGAGGCTGCCGCTTCGAGGTACCGGTGCCGGGCCGCCGGGGGCGGCGGAGGAGGAGGCGGCGGGGCCTGCGTCTGCGCTCGGCGGACGGGAGCGGCGGCCGCGGCTGCTGCTGCTGAGTAGGTGGTTGGGGGGAGAGACGTTAAAAGCCCCCCCCCCGCGGGCCTCCTCACGCCGGGCCTCCCTCCCTTCAGCCGCCGGCCCGGCCCGAGGAGACCCCGCCCCTCCCCCGCCTGCCCTTTCTCTTCCAAGTCCATCCCCAGTGGGGGGCCCGGCGGGGGAGGGGGAGAGGAGAGGTGGAGATGAGAGTCATGGGTTATCAGAGCTGGTGCGGATCCCCAAGACCATCTCGAACCCCTGTCTGCCCCTCCCCTACCCCTCATTACCTGCTGGGGGAGGGGAGAGATGGGAGTCATGGGTTATCAGAGCTGCTGGGGACCCCCAAGACCATCTGGAGCCCCATTCTATCCTTGCCTGCCTCTCCCCTTCCCCTTATTACCTGCTGGGGGCCTGGTTGGGGGAGGGAGAGATGAAAGTCATGGGTTATCAGATCTGGTGAGAACCCCCAAGACCATTTCGAGCCCCTTTCTAACCCTGCCTGCCCTTCCCCCCATTACCTGCTTGTAGGGGGGAGATGGAAATTATGGGTTGTCAGAGCTGATAGGGACCCTCCCCGCCCAGACCATCTCGAGCTCCACTCCAGCCCTGCCTGCCCTGTCCCTATCCCTTTCCATTCCTGGGCTGAAATAGGGTCGGGGGAAGGGGAAAGGGGAGGATGGAGCCCTGGCCCAGGGGGCATACAGACTCCTTGGTTGTCAGATCTGGAAGAGACCTTAAAAACCGTCCAAGCCCCACCCCAGTCATGCCTGCCCAACCCCCACCTCTGCTAGGGAAGCGGCCCTAGTTAATCAGTCCCCTGCTGGGGACATGGCCATAGTTAATCAGCGTGTAGTGGGCTGGTGGAATGAGCCCTGGACTGGGAGGTATGCATAATCATAGGTTTGTCCTATCTGGAAGGGATCTTAGGGACCATTTCTAACGTCATTATAGTCCTGCTTGCCCTCTCCCCATCCTCACTCCCACAGCCCTCAGTCCTGCCGCCCTTCCTTTCCTGAGGATCTGGCAGCAGTGTTTAATGTGAAGTGGACTGATGGAATGAGACCTAGACTAGAGTTATCAAGAATCAGAGATGGTTTAGAGATTATCTAGTACAATCCCTGCACTACCTGTCACACTCCACCCCTGATCCAGCCTGGAACACAGGGATGTGGCTGTAGTTTAGCAGTAGGAATGATGTGGTGAAGGAGAAGGCCTTGACCTGGCAGCAGTTTAGAGCTGCAGATGGTCAGAGGTAGATGTGGCCCCACCACATGCCTGTGTGTATCCACCCCAACCTGGGAAGGTGAAATGGGCTTAGGATGCAGAACCTTGGATTAAAGGACTTAAAAGGGTCCTTAGAGTCCCCCTATTGTCGCTTCTGCGCAGACAGCCTCCTTGACCTCCCCCAACACATAGACAATTAAGTAGTCAGTAGTTAAAGCAGTATAATTAACAGTTCAATGCCCTAGCCTGGAAGTCATATAGAATTATAGGTCATCTACTTTTACCTCAGTCTTCTACAGAGGAGAAAAATGAGATCAGTAGAGGGAAGGGAACCTCTTTTACAGAAACTTTTAAGGTAAGACAAGAAAGTTAGTGGTAGGTCAGTAATGTGGACTGAGGTCATGTCAGGAGATTCCTACTTCCTCTCCTTTTGCAGATAGGAAAACTAAGGCCCAGGGAAAGAAAAGAAACTATTGTAAGGTAACAGAAAATTTGGACCCAAGGTCCTCTGTGTGATTCCAGCCATCTCATCTTACAGATAGGAAAACAGGCCCATTGAGGACGAGTTGACTAGGCCAAGCTAACACTACTGTACCACTTAGTGGCAGAGCCAAGGGAAGGAGAAAGGGAACAAGCATTTGTTATCCTTTTTAAAATAGATAGATATAAATTTTCTCCCCAATTAATGTTAAAAAATTATTTTTAAAAATTTTTTTTAAGTTTTGAGTTCCAAAATCTATCCCTTCCTTCCTTCTCTCTCTCCCTCCCTCTCTCCCTCCCCCCCTCCCTCTCCCTCCCCCTCCCTCCCTTTCCCTCTCTCTCTTCTCCCTGGGATGGTAAGCAATCAGATACAGGTTATACATGAAACAAGCAGTTACACTATGTGCCAGGCACTGTGCTAAGCACTTTGCAATTATTATCTCATTCGATCCTGGAAACAACCCTGGGGGGTCGGAGCTGTTCTTATCCTCATTTTACAGTTGAGGAAACTGAGGCAACCAGAGATTAAATAACTTGCCCAAAGTCACACAGCCAGTAGGCGTCTGAGGCTGAATTTGAACTCAGGACTTCCTAATACCAGGTCCAGCACTCTACCCACTGTGCCACCCGTTACCTTTGGGCCAGGACTCAAAGCCACTTCTAATTCATACGTACTTCATGGCTCTTTCCACTCTCCAAAGAATGTAGAGCTACGGGGGACCTAAGTGACATCAGCGTAATCCAATGAAGAGCGTGCTGGCTTTGGAGTCAGAGAGCTTGGCCTGGAACCCTTAGGTGACCTTGAGCAGATCACAGCACCTCTCTCAGCTTTGGTGTCCTCATCTGTCAAATAAGGAGATTGGACTTGAGTCCTTTTCAGGTCTAAATCTGTAATCTAGGCCAACCCCTTCATTTAACAAATTAGACAAATGAAGGCCAGAGACGGAAAAGCAGCTTGGCCAGAGTGACACAAGTTATACTAGACCTATCTGTTGTTTTTTTTGGGGGGTGGGGGGTTGGCAATTGGGGTTAAGTGACTTGTCCAGGGTCACACAGCTAGTAAGTGTCTGAAGCCAGATTTTTGAACTCGGGTCCTCCTGACTCCAGGGCTGGTGCTCTATCCACTGCTCCATCTAGCTGCCCCTGTAAGTGACCTATCTGTGATTTGAACATACATCCTCTAGAGACCAAATTCTGGGCTAATTCAGCCCTATCAGGCTGCAGAGTCCCAGGGTCCGTCCCTGCTCTCCTGGTGATTAATAGTGGGACTTTGAACAAAGCCCTCCCTCACTCTGGTCCAGTTTCTCCATATCTAAAATGAGTGGTTTGAATTTGGTCTTTAAAGACCCTTCCAGGTCTAATAGTCTGTAAGCCTAGACTTCTAAACGGACTCTAGTGCCAATTCCCAGTGGCATTTTGGAGGAAATGGAAAGATTCCTCTCCTGGGAGTCAGGAGCCCTGTATCCTGAGAGCATTTCTGCTGCTAGTTAGTGGGAGAGCCTTCTCTGGACCTGTTCCCTCGTGGGTAAAATGGAAGAACTGAACCAGCTTATCTCCAAGATCCCCCCAGCACCAGAATCCTCTGCTCCTATTTCATCCCAGTCATTTGACACCCTTAGTGGCCTTGTGGAATAGCAAAAGAGAGCACAATGTAGGAAGCCAGAGCACGAGTCCAAATTCTGCTTCCAGCTCACAGTATGACCTTGACCAGGTCACTTCCCTTCTAGGAAACTCCTTTCCCTCAGCTGCAGAATGAAAGATTGGCCTAAAGAATGGCTTCAGGGTCCCTTCCAGTCCTGATAGCTCTCTGCCTCTGACTCATACGGTTTTCTCAATCATGGTCTGGAGCTCGAAGGAATCCCTGAGACCATCCACTCAGCCTCACATTACCTGAGAAGGGAGTTGCCCCAAGTCACTCACAGATTTTGAGCCTCTGAGGGGCTGATAAATAGAACCTATCTATGAAATACAGATAGGGCCGCTAGGTGGTGCCATAGTGCATAAAGCACTGGCCTTGGAATCAGGAAGACTCATCTTCATGAGTTCAAATCTAGCCTCAGCCACTTACTAGCTGGGTGACCCTGGGCAAGTCACTTTACCCTGTTTGCCTCAGTTTCCTCATCTGTAAAATGAGCTCTGGAGAAGGAAATGGCAAACCACTTCAGTATCTCTGCCAAGAAAACCCCAAATGGGGTCACGAAGAATCAGACATGACTAAACTGCAACAACAAATGAGGTCCAGATACTTCTTCATGGTAGAGGAGGAATATAAATTTTGAAATTAGGAAATCTGAATTCCAGGCCCAAATCTCTGCCATTTAACTCACTCACTGGGTACTGTGTGACTGTGAATAAGGCTTCCTCTCTTGTACATTCCATTTCTTTATCTGTAAAATGGGATTTAAAATACTCGTGCAGTCTTGCTCACACTTTGCACACTCCTCCATGTTTCCAAAGTGGGCTGTTTTATTATATAGCTCTTGCATTAAGCTCTCTTACTAAGGAGCCAAGGGTGACTGAGAGGCAATGTAGGTAAGGGGGAAATGCACTAGACGTAGAGTCAGATGATGAATCCTGCCCCAGATATTTGTTAGCTGTGGTGGTGTAGGGCCCAAATTCAGTCCTGCCTCCGACACTTATTGGTTGTGTGACCCAGGGCAAGTCATTTCACTCTATGCCTCAGTTTCCTTATCCGTAAAATGAAGGTGTTGGATTTGATATCCTTTCTCTAAGGCCTCTTCCAGTTCTAAGTTTTTGATCCTAAGGAACAACTTGTCAGAGCCTTAGTTTCTTGAACTGTAAAATGGTCACTGTTGTACCTGCAGAACCTGCCTCACAGGGTAGTTATGAAGAAAGTGCTTGGTAAAACCTAAAGGTTACTGACATGGGAGTTGGAGGACTTTCCCTCCTCATTCTGCTGTGTTTCCTTAGGGCTCAAGGTTCCCTGGTATTCCCACTCTTTGGAGAAGGAGAATTTAAGGAGAATTTAAGAGAACTGTATAGTGTCTCCCTACCTCAGTAGGGTCTTCCCATCTCAGACTAGTGAAGACGTGCACTCTTGTCTTTGGAGGACCCAATGTTTTAACTACCAAAAATGCATAGGATTACAATTCTCTCCAAAATGATTACCAAAATATTTCTTAAAAAATGTTACCAGGGCAGCTAGGTGGTGCAGTGGATAGAGCACTGGCCCTGGACTCAGGAGGACCTGAGTTCAAATCAGACCTCAAACGCTTACTAACTGTGTGATCCCAGGCAAGTCACTTAACCCCATTGCCTAGCCAAAAAAAAAGGTCACCAAACCCAGGTTGAGAACCCACGTACAAGGCATACAAGCTTTGTCATCTGTATCAGTAGAAGGCCATCTGTGTCAAGTGTGGCACCTTGAAGCTAATAACAAAATGTATCCTAGGCCTGAAAAGTGTATGGAAGCATAAGGCTATCATATGCTGAAGGGCTTATGCCTGCTTTGGTAGAAAAGCCTTCCCACCAGGAATCCCTCCTTGGCAGCTTCTCATTCCACCCTCCCAGTGGCATCAAAAGTACTCCAGAGGGACTAGAGCAGTTCACAGGGTGATGTGAAAGTGAAAGTTTTCAGCTTGCTCTTTGATCATGTGCCCAGAGTCTGTCATCTGCATGAATGGCACTGCCTCCAAATTCATTCATCGTATGTAGAATTGATTTTCATTTTCATGCATCCTTGAATTTCTTCTGGGCAAACATGCACCTTGTTGTAAGAATTGCATGTTAGTTGTCACAGATTCTGTTTTCAGCTCCAGATCCTAACGGCTCCTTTCATATCACCTTTGTTAAGTTATGCTTAAGGCCTTTGGAGATTTGGCCTATGGATTTTTCAGTCTCTTTGAGTCCATAAAATTGCTTGATACTAAAGTATTGATGTTTCCTTGAACAAAATTTAAATTTTCTTGAAAAGAAAATGGGGAAATAGGTTTTATTTTTCCTGTTCATTCTTGTATCTTGTTATTTGTTGCCAAATTGGATTGTCTAGGTAATCTCTAGCCATACAGATAAACCACGTGCATAAAACAGACTTTACACAAAAGAAAAATTTGTTTGCTTATTGCCGTTGGCTATTATTACTATTGCAAGGGCCTAATAGGAATGCCCAGGGAGAATCTGGCCCTTGTTGCTCAGGAATATCGTTGAGTAATACAACAGGCATCCATGTGGTTGCATGGGACTCAACAGGCCCTGTAGGCCGAAAGTCCATTCTAATAACTATTTAGCAAAGCTTTTATTCTTACTGAATGTTTATGGTATTTTTTTTCCTGACCTGTAAAAGCAGCTTTACTTTTCTAGTTGTGGATGTAATTATTGCCCAAGCAAGCCCTCCAGTGCTTGGGGGACTCACAAGAAGAGGGCTTTTGGGTATGTGACATGGATATTGTTAGATGTGCCAGGACAGGGAGGGGTTGCTTTCAGAGAATTGGTTAATAACAGTGTTGCTCAAAAGGTTCTAAAAAAGTGTAAATGGAGAAGTGAAAAAAAACAAAACCAAAAACAAACCGTTGGCTTTGGAGTCTGAAGATCTGGGAACAAGTCTGGACTCCACAGCTGACCACACATTGATGGGTAACCATTGATGAATTCCTCAGCCTCTCTAAGCCACGCTGAACTTTCTTCATTGGTAAAGTAGAAATAAACCCTTCTTTTCTCCACTTCAGAGGGTCAACTTAGAAAAGGTAGGTAAAGCATGTTAGCAACCACAGCATGTCCTATCAATGTGGGATTGCTATTTTGATGGGTTTTTCCACTTCTTCAAAACTCTCAAATAATTTTGAAAAACCCACAGTTTCAGCAATATGTCTGCCTCATCACTTCCCATTGCAAAGTCCACATCCCCACTTCACCACACACATTCACACAGCACCACACACGTGTGCACATGCTACGTGCATGTTCACATGCGTGCCTCATACATACTACACACGTGTACACATACATGCACCCCACGCATTCTCACATCTGCCACTCATACACACACACCACATGCACATACACACAAAATTAGATGCTGTAGTTTAAAAAAAAAATCATCACATCGTGTCCCCCCGAGCTGGTCCTCAGAGGACAGACATACCACCTGGTCTGCCATCTTGGTAGAGGACCTACTAGAGCTTACATATTGATGCCATAACTTCTTAGAGCACTAGGTCACTTCCAGAAGATGATGAGGCATCCAGAGGGGGCTTGGATTCAGAAATGCTGACATCTTTTTTTAATGGGTGACTTAAAATCTTTAGTCATTGCTAGTAACTTTTTTCAGTGATGCCCTTCCTTATTCTCTGGTACTGAGTATTTTCTAAAACCAGGTCATTGCTGTTTCCTTAATGCCCCTTTCATTGTTGTGGCTTAGCTGGACATATTGATCATGCTTTTTTTTTTTTTCATGACATCCTGTAGTAAATTTTGTATAGCATTATCATCAACATTCTTATCATCATTATTACTACCCTCTGCTAAAGTTGTATTACTCAAGGCTAATGTGGAAACATATTTTGCATGTATATTTCACATGTAAAATGGGTATTATATTTCTTCCCTTCACTATGGATAGGGGAGGAGGGTAGAGGGAAGGAGAGGATTTGAAACTAAAAGAAAAGAGTAAAAGGAAAAAAAATGAACACTCAAACGTCATGCTCCACTAATTGCCCCAGCATGACAGTGTGGTGCTGACTTTGGATTTGGAAAGCTATGCCAGTGGAGAACCAGCTCTGGCATGTCCAAGCAGGCTGGAAAGGCCTTGATTATAGGCGTAGCACATCTGTCTAAAGGCCAGCCCCGCCAAAATCAGAGGCTGAGCTGAAGAAGGCAGGTCAGCCACCAGGGCATGGTTTTGTTTCACAACAGCTGTGAAGACAAAGAGAGGTTAGGATCTCGATTGGTAGCAGGAGGCCTCACACAAGCAAGATTGCATCTTGTGGAGTATCATAACAGCATCAGTAGCATCCATGGCATAGCCATGCATGCTAGTAACCCGACTAGATCTTTAATAATGGTTAGCAGTCTGGTTTTCATTTAATAGTACTCCTGCAGTTCAATAAACACCCCTGATGCCAGATAATTACCTTACACACATACAGTGCCTTATAATCTATAAAGCACTTGAATATACATTATTATTGGAACCTTACAACAACTTGTCAGGTAGAGCAGACAATGATAATGCCATTTTACAGGTGAAGAAACTGAGGCTTGACCAAGTGAAGGTCACACAGCTAACAACAAGAGCAGTGATAATAACTGCCCTGTACACAGATTGTTAACATTTGAACAGTACTTCACTTACGGGACTTTAGTGGAGCCCCACAACAACCCTCTGAAGAAGGTACCACAGAGATTATTCCCGTTTTATAGATGAGGAAGCTTAGGTATTAAATGCCCATGGGCAAAACACAAAACTGAGAGGTGTTTAAGAGGCTGGATTTGAAGGCAAGTCTTCTTGTCTCCAAGTGTAGCATTCTGTGCATCATACCCTGTTGTTTCCAATGATCTTATCTTTATGTTAGGATTAACACACTCAGCAGGTAATTTTATATATATTTGGTTTTGATAGGGAGAACCTAGATTTAACTTCACTGCCTGCTTGTGATGAGATTTTACTCATAAATGCTTCTTTGCCCTCCAAATACATTGACCTGAAAATTGAATAATTATTGTTCAGTGAAATTAAGTTCAACAAATTTTCAGGCTAGAATTCTGATTGATTCTTACTTTCCTACTTTTTTCTTCTCTATTCTCAATTTTTCCCTTAGTAAATAATCATCCCATTGGTTAAATTATCTTTTCTCCTTATATAGCCCACGTAACTTTTTTAGCTTTAGAAAAGACAAAGCAAAACTTAACACTACCTTGTATAGTAAAGTTAAAGCTGTCTATAGAAATAGGTTGATGAAAAGATAATGTTTAGAAACTTTTAAAGAAAAATAATTCATGAGAGCTATTTTAATTTTGTTTTCCTGACATTAGGCTGAATTCATGCCTAAATTAAGTCATGATGGGAATTAATAGCAAATACTGTCATAATTCTAATATTTCTATGGGTTCTTTTACTTAAAAAAAAATCTTGTTTATTTTTATGAACAGCCCAACTGTACAGAATGCCACACAAGATTGGATTTATAGTCGTCAGTTCATCGGGACACGAAGATGGTTTCAGTGCGAAAGAATTAATGGTCCATGCACCAACTGTTAATGGATGGAGATCACCAAGGTATTATGAATGAAAAGGAAGTGGAGGGTGAGGTAACAACATTCTGTTACTTGGGGACAGTGTATATTGTCTTGAATTCTAGGCCCCCAATTTCATTGTAAATCAAACAAGCAAGAGTCTGTGAAATGGTCGTAAGAGGCACCTCCAGTACAATTTAATTTATAGTAACCTGACTGCCTTTAAAAAGCACTCCACCTAGTGATCGATTTATTATAGCTGTGTCATGAAACCAGTATAAGTGTTCCTTATCCTGCTGCCAAACCTATGACTTCAGTGTGTTTCTGAAATCTTAAGTCTTTTTTCTGGGTTACTTTTTCTTCAAGAGAATGATCTTTTTTCCATGACTTATGTCATCCTTTTAATGTCTCATTAACTGTTTGTACAGTTGGCCTCTTCTATGTTCTTGAGTGTATCTGACCAGTTTTGTTACTGTCAGAGGAAAGAGATTCCTTTCCCAAATCTGAATGGAAATTCCTGCATTTGACATGTTGAAATGATTCATACAGGCATATGTCATGTTAAAAAACTGAGTGCACGTTGACTTGTTTTAAATTGAATCACTTTTTGTCACCACTAAGGGTTTCCTCTGGCTTTTTATGGTGGTTCTAAGATGACCCTGGACTCTTAAAGACTCTGTCAGTGGGGCCCATGCTGGCTTTGCTCCCACCAAGTCCCAGTCTAGACCTGGTCATCTGAGACAGATTGTGTATGTGTCCTGTGGGAGCCAGCCTGCTAGTGATGAATGTCACTGCCACAGCACCGCAGGAAGACCGTCTCCTAAGGCACGGGGGAGGGGGGCGTTCTCCGTCAGTGAACAGATACCCCAGCCAGGTGACATCCCAGAGCCACGTGAGTGTTAGTGCCGTATTTTACCTAACTCTCTCCTGCCCTTGGCTCAGGGTTCTTTGTGTACCATCTTCACCTGCATTGAAGTTTCTATTGTCTCTGTTTTTGCGTTCCCGGGGCCTCCACTGTACTTGGGGCTCAGCTGGACTGTGATAAATGCTTGCTAAGTCAGAGCTTGTCAGTTATTTGGCTTAATGTTGACAGGAGCCAGCTGAACATTCAACACTTTAGCTTTCAGCTAAGGACTTGTTTGGGTTTTTTAAAGCCACTTAGATACGTAAGGAGGCTTACTATGGAAAAGACTCATCCTGGTGACAGGGCAGCTGGGTGGCACAGTGGACAGAGTGCTGGACCTGGAATCAGGAAGACTCCTCTAGATTTGAGTTCAAATCTGGCCTCAGCCACTTACTAGCTATGTGACCCTGGGCAAGTCACTTCACTCTGTTTGTCTCAGTTTCCTCATCTATAAAATAAGCTAGAGAAGGCAAAGGCAAACCACTCTAATTTCTCTGCCAAAAAAACCCCAAATGGGGTCACAGAGAGTTGATCCTAACTGAAACTAATGAACAAGTTCTGATGATACCAGAGATATCTCTGCTTATGTGTTTTGTAAGTTGATAGGATGTTTTCTTAAGGTGGGCAATACCTAGACTTGCTTTGACTTCAGGACATTTACCTACATAAAATGCATATCGCTTTTTTACCACTGAGTCTCAGCTGAGTGTGTCCCAATGGCCCCCTGACTTTAACACAAGCAAATTCCTTGAGGTCAAACATGTCCCAGGAAGGCAGGGGAAAGTGTTCTTCAATGAAGTCTCCCAAGATTGAGACAGACTTGGGGCAGCTAGGTGGCGCAGTGGATAGAGCACCGGCCCTGCATTCAGAAGGACCTGAGTTCAAATCCGGCCTTAGACACTTAACACTTACTAGCTGTGTGACCTTGGGCAAGTCACTTAACCCCATTGCCTAGCCAAAAAAAAAAAAAAAAAAAAGATTGGGACAGAGTAAATTCTGCAAGTTCAGGAGAGCTATACCAAAGGATAAAAGCCCATCCTGTTGTATTTTTGTGCCTTTTCCATTTTGCTCCTACTTTGACCTCAGACCAAGAATGACTCTAACCTTTCTTCCATGGAAACAGCCCTTCAGAGACTTGAAAAGAACAGCCATGTCCCCACTTGGACTCTTCTTCTCGGGGCTAACCATACTTTGTTCCTTCAGTCATTCCTCATGGCATCCTTGAGAGGGCATTCACTTCTGGATGGAATCTTTTGATCCCAACATACTTTGCTTAGTTAGGAAGTTAGGGATTTCAGAATGTTTCACTGAAAATTCTCAGGTCAAGTGGCATCTAGAGGGCAGGTGTATAAATACAAACTTAATTTGCAGTGATAGTTCCAAGAAGAAACATTCTCTTTCAGGTTTTGCCAGTTTCCCCAAGAAATTGTCCTTCAGATGGTGGAGAGGTGCCGAGTTCGAAAGCTTCAGTTACTTGCTCACCAGTATATGATTTCCAGTAAAATTGAGTTCTACATTAGCGACAGTTTGCCTGAATACTTTGCACCATATCAAGCGGAGCGGTTTCGAAGGCTTGGGTGAGAATGAAAGTACAAAGTTAATTCTTAACTTTAGTCAGTCTTGTGATCTGAATTTCTATCTAGGTCAAAATTCTTATTATTTCTTAGGCATAGAGCTTCTGTATCTGTTTTGTGTGCTTTTAATAATCATGGAAATACAGTTTGGTTTAGTCTGAGTGTTCATTCCCTATTCATGAATAGGCGATAACTGTGCATGGAGAAAGAACATAACTCCTAAAAGCTGAATTATCACTCAAGAATGTGTTCCTGGTGCTACATAAAATATAGGTTGACTCTCGGTGTAAACTGCCAACTAGGATCATATTGACATAACAATTGTTAGTTTATTCGCATGCACTGTTAAAATATTTAAACCACATTACTGTGCTAACTTTTATTACTAGTTCTCATTCGGCTTTTTAGACATAGAGCTTTTCCCTAAGAAGTCTATTGCTCCAGACAATAATTCAGTTACCCATTATATGGTGATTCTTTTTTCCCCCAGTTTTCATTGCATTGGGTATTTGGTTTGGTTTTTAACCTTAGTATCCAGTAGGAACAAAGGAACAATTTACTTAATTGCGAATGCTTATAGAAATAAAATTCTTTCATTTTGTTTGGTCTTCGCAGTTATGTGTCTCTCTGTGACAATGAAAAGACAGGATGTAAGGCTCGAGAACTAAAATCGGTTTATGTGGATGCCGTAGGACAATTTCTCAAGTTGATTTTTCATAAAAACCATGTCAATAGGTACAATTTATATAGCCAGGTAAGGTTACCCAATCTTCCTCACTAGCTTTAACATCCTTTTAAAATTTGTTGTCCAGTCTGGTCAGAATACTATACTGTGATTTCATTTTCTTTTTTGAAAATAAATTTTGTTTTCATCTTTTGCTTCTGCATATTAAAATTGCTCTCAAGTATCCTTCCTCCTCCACTCCCCAAAGAGCCTTTCCTTATAATGATAACACTTTTAAAATAATCAACAGACCTGATCCATACATCACAAAAGTCAGAAAACATACAGTGTTACACAAGCCTGGCCCTCCACCTCGGCAGAGACATGGATGGAGTGTCTTCTCGGATCTCTCCTTCGGGCCAGCTTGGTCCTTATAATTTTGCTGCATTCACTTTTGATTGTTTGTGGTGGTGGTTTTGTCCATTTACGTTGTGGGTAGTCATTGTTCATTGTTTTCTTGGCTCTGTTTATTTCACTGTGCATGAAGTAATGCAGCATTATTCATGATTCTCTGTGTTCACCATGTTCATTTCTTACAGCGCAGTAATATTCCATTATATTCATGTATCACAGTTTGTTTAGCAGTGGGCTAAACTTTGTTTACAATTCTTAGCTACTACAAAAAGTGTTACTCTAAATATTTTGGTGTTTCTTGTCAGTGACTCCTGGGGTTGAGGGGCATATGCCTAGTTAATGGGATCCCTGAGTCAAAGGATATGCACATTTTGAAGGCATAATTCCAGATTACTCTCTACAGTGGTTATACTGATGCACAGCTCTGCTAGCCATGTGCCACTAGTGTGCCCACCTTCCCCTGGCCCCTCCTACATTGACTATTCCCAACTTTTGTCATCTTTACCAGTTTGCTAGGTGTGAAATAAAGCCTTCTAGTGGGGTTTGGTTTTGTTTTTTTGTTGTGGTTTTTTGGTTTTTTTTTTTTTGGTGAGGCATTTGGGGTTAAGTGACTTGCCCAGAGTCACACAGCTCATAAGTGTTATGTGTCTGAGGCCAGATTTGAACTCAGGTGCTCCTGACTCCAGGGCTGGTGCTCTATCCACTGCACCACCTAGCTGCCCCCTTATAGTTGTTTTGATTTGCATTTCTCTTATATTGGTGAATTGGAGCATTCTTTCACGTGGTTATTAACAGTTTGTGATTCTTCTTTTGAGAACCATTCATATCCTTTGGGATATGAAGGACATGCTCTCACTTTCAAAGCAGACTCTTCCAAATTTTCCTTAAACATAGCATCTTTCATTAAAGAATCTCAAACTGAATTTAAACTTCACCAAACTTCTGTGAAATGACTGTCCTGGTCAAAACTCGAAAGCATTATTTATAATGATAGATTGTTCTAGAATCCCATCAGTACCCCTGACTTCTCATTCTTAACAGTTTCTCTCTTGCAAAGTGATGATGGAAATGGATTTTAATGTAACCCTCTGTGAGTAAATGATTGCAAAGATTTGCCACACATACCCATACCCACCTTGTCACAAGTGACACACGGGCTTCCAAACACATAGATAAACTTTTTGACTGTATCTGTATGGAATAACAAAATTAAGCCAGAACTGTAAAGCTTGTAAAACAGAATTGTAAAACAGAAATTGTTTTACCTTCCTATCCAAAACTCTATGGCAAAAACTAAAATCTTCAGGTTTTGCCACTTCCAAAACATAGGGAATGGTCTCCTAGGAAATCCGAGCTGTTTGGGATTCTCTTGAGTGGTTCCCTCTGGCTTAGAAACATGACTTGAATGCTTAGGTTAGGTAGTTAACTATTTTCATAGCTGTTTTAAAATTTCCCATATTTGATTTAACATTATTTTAGCAAGTTTCATCCACACATTTCCAAGTAATTAGTAAAACTCTAGGCTTTTCATTTCTATTGCTTTTCTCTTGTAAAATACCTGTGAAATTGCTATGATCTGCAGGTGACCCTACATTCTCAAAGACTGCCCACAAAGTGCAGGGCCCTGACCGGGCTTCCCCAGCTGGAAATGCTTTGAGTGAGGGCCCAGCAGTGGCATGTATGTCATCAGACCCAGCTGAGCAAAATTAATAGCAGCTTCTCAGTCTTGAGCAGGCCACCAGGTGAAGAGTTTTTCAGCTACAGCAACCACTTCCTAAAGCCTAGAGGCATCGTTGGGGTAGAGGAATGATCCATACCAGTGCAACCACAAGTCTTTAAAATGTTGAAATCTGTGACTGATGGGAACTTAAGATTTTTAAAAACATGAGTGATGTATTATTAGCTTTAAAGACAACTTAAGGTCCAACTTAAGGCCTGGCTACTGTGGAGACCAAGGTTTTTGTAATTTTGTGTTTCAGTTTTTCTTTTCCTGAATGAATTTGAGGTTTTTTGTTAATTTATTTAAAACTTAAATACACAATAATAAAAGAAAAAAATTAGAAACTTAAATAGAAAATAAGAAAAGAAAAACAGCATTGCCATCTGCACAGCAGAACATAAGAGAGGATTCAAATTAAACAACAATAAATTTCCATTTCAAGAAAGCCTATGTAATAAGTACTACACATTGTATTGGGAGCTGTCTATCTTTTCTTTGCTTCCTTGTAAGTTTTCTTTTGTTCTCTACTGTGCACTTTTTTCTGTGTTCGATGAAGAAGTTAGTCTTTTAAATTCAACTTTTTAATGTTCACTTATGTGTAGTTTGGAGAAAAGTAAAAGTATAAATTGGCAGTTTGTTTTGAAGGGACCAAAATGCCTCATACCCTTTGTGTTTAATTTCTGTTGTTTTGAATTTATTTTAGGTTGCTTTAGTGGCAGTTAATATCATTGGGGACCCTGAAGACTGCAGTGATGAAAGCAATATTGTAAGTTTGGGAAGTAAAATTCCAAAGGAAAAAAATTATTTCTAAATGAAAGTGTTTCTTAAAAAAAAAAAAGTGTAATCAAACTGTCATGCAAAGAAACTAACAAAATTAAATGTAAGATGGCCAGTTTTAACTCCTATATTAATAATAAAATTTTTCTTTCATCTGGCATTTCTGACTCTTTCTGTAGTAAATGAGGGACAGTGAGCCATTCTGAATTCTCAGGGTATTAAGTGATGCCGTCTTGAAAACATAGTTTCTCTGTTTTTAACATATAATCTTCTATGATATTAAATTTTTTTTTCTTTTCTCTAAAGAGCTCCAGAGAGAAGCTGATTGACCATTATCTTGGACAGAGTTCAGAAGATTCAGGATTAGAGGGATCATATGTTGGGTAAGAATATTGGTCCTCTAGGAGAATGACTTCCTGTAGCCATTTTCCCAGGAACCTTGGAACTGTTACAGAAATATGAATCATTTCCTTAGAATCCTGGTTTTGTGTACCCTATAGTCCCCTCACTTCTCAATAAGCCAGTAATTGGATTGTCATAAATATATTTACAGATTAAGGTCAGGAATTAAAAAAGGAAACATATTACATTACCCTTTCAGAGATGATCATGTACTTTAGGTTGTTCTTCTGTCTAGACAATTGAATTTCTCAAGTGCTGCTAAGAAGTTAAAGATATACAGCCATACAACCCAGAGAAGTCTAGACTGTTTCGCTATGGCTACACCCTAGGATTTTCCACCCCTACCTCCCTGGCCTACTTTTCTGCCTGTGATTTAGGGGGCTCTGCTAGCAACAAACAGCCCCAGAGCCATTTATCAACGAGTACAAAGTTTAGCCTGAGGTGTAGGACAAGTCACAAATACTCTGAAGAAGGAAACTCCCCACTTTCCTATCCTGGCCTCTACCCCTAGTGGTTTTTTCCAGTCTGGGAGACGTAGTGAAGTTGGGCTTTGTGGTAATCACAGAATCCTGGAATTGTAAATTTGGGAAGGACCTCAGCAGTCATGAAGTGCAACCCATATATGAAAGGAATCTTCGACAGTGGCGGCCTTTGTTTACAAAGTCCTCCAGGGAGAGGGAATGTACCTTGTCCCAAGGCAGCCCTTTCTCTTCAGGGAATTTTTAGGAAGTTTGCTGGTGACATCAAGCCTAAGTTCGCTTTTTGGCAACATTTAGCCATGATTCCTGGTTCTGCCATCCAAGACCAGACAAAGCATATGAGTCTTTCTTCCACATGACAGCCCTTTCTGTCCTTGAACACGTGTGCTCTCAGAGTCACTCCTTCAGTTGATATTCACATGACTTGGACTTCAGGTACTTCACCATCCTGGTTACCTTTCACTAGTGATGGTCTCCAACTTCTCAGCGTCCTTCTTAAGTAGTGTGCCCAGAACTGAATACAGTATCTGAGATGCAGTCTGGCCAGGGCAGAGGACAGACTAATTATCACCTCCTTCTTCCTTGAAGTTGTGCCTGTCTGTAGCCTCACGCCCCTCACTACTAACCCATTTTCAGTCTGCAGTCCATTCAGATGCCCTGATGATCCCTTTTAAACCAATTGCCATCAGGCTCTGTCTGTCCAGGCCTAGACTTGGGAAGTTGATTTTCTTTAACACAAATGTAATGCTTTACCTTCATGTCTTTTAATTTCTTCTCATTTGAATCTGCTCAGTGCTCTAGCCTACCAAAATCTTTTTGGATCCTGACTCAGTCATCCAGTGTGTTAACCGTCCCTCTAAGTTTTGTGGCTTCTGCCTCTTGGCTGAGCACGCCGTGTCTGCCTTTGTCCGCCATCTCTGTGTCATTGACACAGATGTAGAAGAGCACAGGTCCTCTCCAAACCCTGAGGCATTCCACTGGAGACCTCCTTCCCCAGGGACAACCATGGGCCTTGAATGCATCCAGTCATATTAACACCTAGTTCCCATCTCTCCATCTTTGCCACAAGAAGAGTATGAGACACTTTATCAGGAACCTTGCTAAAATCAAGGTAAACTCAAACTTATAGTTTAATAATGGTCAGAAAAGGAAATAAGGCTAGAATCATGTGACCTGTTCTGGATGAAGCCCTGCTTACTCCTTGTCATCACTGCTTTCCTTGCTAGATGTCTCCCAGCCATCTCTTTAATGAGTCTTTCCATAATTTTCTCAGGAATCGAAGTCAAGCTCACTGGCCTATAGTTTGAAGACTCTTTTATCATCCCTTTTCTGAAAATAAGAACAACATTTGTTCTTCTCCAATCTTGTGGTACTTCTCCCGTTTTCCAAGATCTTTCAAATATTACAGACAAAAGCTCAGTAGTCCTATCTGCTTTTAACATGCCTGCCAGCACTTAGCATAGTACCTGGTATACAGCAAACACTTTTTTTTCTTCCTTCTTTTTTTTTCCCTTCTCCTTCCTTCTTTTCTTTTTTCTTTCATTCTCCTTCCTTCCTGCCTATCTTTCTTCATTTCCCCCGTCCTCCTCTCTTCTTTCCTTCCTTTCTTTCTTTTCAGTACACAGAGATATAGTTCATTTGGACAAAACTGAATTTATCAAAAGTGACTAGACATTCAGTTGCTGTTTCCTCAGTCATCCTTTGATGTCAGTTTCCTGTCAACCACTTTGGTTCTCTCATTTCCAGTACACAGTGAAAATCAAAGTGAATTAGCTTTGAGCAGCTCTGCCTTCTCCATATTGCGATTATCATTGACCTGTCCACTCCACGCTTTGGTTCTATCTCTTCTTTGTCCTCCTTTTCCTCCCAGTGTAGATTTTTTTTTTTTTTTTTTTTTTGGTGAGGCAATTGAGGTTAAGTGACTTGCCTGGGGTCACACAGCTAGTGAGGGTTATGTGTCAGAGGCTGGATTTGAACTCAGGTCCTCCTGACTTCAGGGCCGGTGCTCTATCCACTGAGCCACCTAGCTGCCCCCCAGTACAGATTTTAAAACAAAACAACAAAAAAACCTTGTTCCCTTTAGGTTCTTGATGGCATCAGCTCATTCTGAGCTCTGCCAGTCCTGACATTATATTTACAGGACTTTGGCACACTTTTCTATTTATCCTGTTACCTGACTTTGCTTTCATCTTTTGTACATTTCTTTTTTAAATCTCAGTCGATTAGTCTGATCTCTCTGCATCATCTATATGAGCCTCTTGAGACAGATACCTTTTTCTTTCAGGATTTCCTTTTTGTCCATTTCCCGTCCTTCCTTCACTAATTTCCCCTGCAGAAATATAATACATAAGATCTTCTCTTTCCTTCTTCTGGGCCGTTTGAAGTCTCTTTTCCCCAAGTTAGGGATCGGTGTCAGGCTCTGGACCACTTTTCTCTCCTCTGTCATGTGCACTAGGATGGAGTGGTCACTTTCCCCCAAGGCTCCTATCATTTACAACCAAGCAACTAGTTCCTCTCTAGTATCAAATCCAGAAGAAAATTTCCTCTTGTTGGTTCCTCTAGCTTTTGAAGGATGAAATTAGCAGTAAAGCAAGTCAGGAAGTTAGTTGCTTTGCTTTTGGCAGAAAAAGAAAGCCCCAGCAGATGTCTGGATGATTGAAGTGTTTCTTCACAGTTGGATCTTACTGTAGTGCCAGACATGTGATCCATTTCCCAGATTTCTCATTTCTTGCTTCTCTCTGTTCAGACGTAGTCTGTCGTATATTCCATTGACAAAATATCTTCTGTTTCTTTCACCATTATTGACCTTTATTCAGATGTTTTCTACCATCTCTCCACCCTTGAGCTCCTGGATTTCTTCATAACCTAATCTTAATATATAATGCCACTTTACCCCACCCCCTTTCATACACCCTATCTCTTTGGGTTAATGTTTCCCCATCTATAGTGTCATGATCTTTATGTAGAGAATTCTCTGATACCTATGAGGTCAATTTTTTCTCCTCGCTAATTCCCTTTGTTTAATTCCCAAATGAGCCGTTTGTCTATAAACATTTGAGGCCATGAGTTTACTACTAGATCCTTCCTTGGGGTTTTTCTCCCATGAATTCCTGACTGCCTTAACTACCATTCTTTCCTCACTATTGTCTGTGGTGTCTAGTTTGGAAGATATAAAAGACAGTTGTCTCTGCTTCCCATCCTTTTTAGTTTAAAGTTCTTTTCATTAAATTTGCAACACTTCAGCAAAATACATCGTCCTCAACCCTTGTCAGCCATATTCCTCTTTGGCCAGGAGTCTAGCATTGCTTTATTTTAAGCTTTGGTCCAGAAGTCCAAATCCTATTGTCAGACACCACATTATGAGCCAACTGTTCATTTTCCAAATCAATTTTTCTTTTTATGTCTCTTGATTCCAGTGGGCAACGTTGAAGAACCACAACCCATGCCCTGTTGTCTTCATTTTCTTGCTTAAAACTTGATAATAGTGGGCAGTACTTGTTAGATTCCTTCTGCCTTGTCATTGGTACCCAGAAGAATCACCAAAAATTGGTAGTTGTCCTCCATGTCGATAAGTCTTGAAAGGTTCTCTGTTATGTCTTGGCTACGTGCTCTGGGATGACAGTAGGCCTGTATTGTTATTGTCAAGTTAATTTGCCTAACATCACAAAGGTAATAAGGGGCAAAGTCAGAATTGTAAGCAAGTCCTGTGACTCCAGATCCCATGTTCTTTCCACTACACCGCAGAATCTGACTTGAGGCAGAAATTTAGCTGGTTTTGTTGGAAGAGTTTGACTGTGTAGAATCCAACCATTTATAGCACTCTAGGATGGAGAAGGAAGTGTACAGCAGTATTTCTCAGGAACATGGCTTGATTCAGTTGCTAAAAGATACAGAATATATTAAAACTAGCCTGCCTTTGACTGCCTACAATACTTTATAGCCTATACCACCCAGTTTAGCAACTATTCGTATATATTATTCTCTAATTGCTTCATTTATGTTATCCTTGGCTTCCCAAGATTATAAGGGACTCCTTGAAAGTGGGGACCATGTTTTATACTGTTTTTGTATCTCCTAAAACTGTGATAATAAGTCATACGTATCCGGCACTTCCCAGCACACAAAGTACTTTTATTGAATGTTCAATAAATAATACTTATTGAATTATTAAAATTCTTTTTAGAAATATTTCTTGTTTTTCCTTTAGGAAAACCGACTATATTTCTCCCCTGGATGATTTAGCCTTTGATATGTACCAGGATCCAGAAGTTGCACAAATAATCCGCAGGTTAGATGAGAAGAAACGAGAAGCCGTCCAAAAGGAGCGGTATGATCACGCCAAGAAACTGAAACAGGCTATTGCTGATCTGCAAAAGGTAGATTGAGGAGAAAGAAAATGATAGTAATAATAATAATAGCTGGCACTTACATAGTTCCTACTAGGGGCCACACACTATATACGAAGTGCTTTATACATAAGATCTAATTTGGCCTCACAACAACCCTGGGAGAAAGGTGCTGTTATTATCCCCGTTTTACAGATAAGGAAGTGGTGGCATATGAAGGTTAAGTGACTTTTTCTAAGGCTATACAGCTGTTAAGTGTCAGAGTCCTTCTTGAGTTCAAATAAAAATCAAACCTGGTTAGCGTGCCTTTAGCTAGGCTTGACCCTCATGTGAGCATGTAAACAGAAGCCACATCACTTAACACAGGCAGATAAAAACTTCTTAACCAAAATGAAACATCCAGTGCCTAGGAGTTGGACACTAACGTGCTCCGTTATTTTTTTTCTGGCTGTTGTGAGAAAGGATAATTTAAAAATTAGAGTACAGTGCAAATCGAAGATGAAATTTAGGCAGCTTAGAGGGATTTTTAATAGTCAGTAAAACAGGGGCATCTAGGCAGCACAGTGGTTCTGGAGTCAGGAGGACCTGAGTTCAAATCTGGCCTCAGACACTTGACACTTACTAGCTCTGTGATCTTGGGCAAGTCATTTAATCCTGGTTGCCTTACCAAGAAAAAAAAAAGTCAATAAAACAAAATGATATTTTTACCTTCTCAATACAGCGATTATTTGTAGATAGTCTCAGATCCTATAACACTTCAGTGAATTGAAACTTGAAATTGAAAGTGCAATTTCTGCCTGTCAGGTTGGGGAACGTCTTGGCAGGTATGATGTGGAAAAGCGCTGTGCTGTGGAGAAAGAAGACTATGACCTGGCCAAAGAGAAGAAGCAGCAGATGGAACAGTATCGCAGCAAAGTGTACCAGCAGCTGCAGCTGCACAATCTGCTCGATTCCGAGATGGTAAGCCGCTGTACCAAATGACACGTCGGGCTTTACGCCATTTCTGGGACAGGCAGCTTTAAGACTGATGGACAGAAGTTACACAGATGGTCTGTAAACATATTTAAACACAAATATTTAACAAAACATTCGTTCGTTTACTTGATATGCATTTAAAAAAAAATACCTGTTATGCTTAAGGCTCTGTGAAGATACAGAGATGCACAAGACATAGTCCCTGGCTTTGAGCCATCTATAGTGTGTGGCAGGGGGAAAAGTAGACAGGTGCACAGATAACTAAAATATAAAAGAGAAGGCTCAATTAAATAACCTCCGTTCCTGTGTTTATGAAAGGTTTAATCAAATTAATCATTTTGTATTCTATATGCTCATATGCTGCCATATGTATAGCCAACACAGTGAGGGATACGGCTGGAATGATATATGATGCACCAACCCGGGTCATCCTTAGTGCTGAAACACTAGCTCTTAACATGTGTTGTGTACTTGAGGGTTTAGTCTCGGAGCTGCTAAGACAATTATGATGTAGTGAAGGAAAAACAAATTTTAAACTAAATATTCGTGTTTCTCTTTCTAGATTCGAAAGCCTTTTGATTTTCCCCTCGCGCCTCTGGTGCATTCTGGCAGCCCCTGCCTGCAGAAATCTGCGCAGTCGCCACTGCACCAGGAGGAGCAAACAGGAGAAAAACCCTATGTAGAACCGTTCCCCCCAGCCAGGACGCAGCTTCCCAGTCCTCTGAATGTTCCCCCTAAACAGCAAGCTGCTGTGGGCCAGCTGTCAGCCTCAGTTTCTCTTTCAAAGATCAATGTAAGTGGTTCAAAACCAGGATTGCCCTGCCTAGACCTGAAGGAGTCATCAGGACAAATTTAATTCAGACCTGATCACCAATACCACAGAGACCCTCTTTCTCCTCCCCCCAAACCCCAGCTTGCAAGTGCATCTCCTTTAGTCCATAGTAGTGTGTGAATCAGTCAGCAAGCATTACTGAGCACTTACTATGTGCCAGGCCCTGGGCCAGCATGTGCTCTGATGCAGAAGCTTTTCTCCTGGTCAAGTCCAAAAGAAGGATCATCTTACATGTCCACCTCTTTGAACTTCACTGTCAACTTCCCTTTGGTATTTAATACAAATCTGTATCACCTGTGTAGGAGACAGAGCTCTGGCTTGTAGACAGGGAGCCTGAGTTCAAATCCTGGCTCTGCTACTGAATGCCTGGGTGACCTGGGTCAGTCACTTTATTTCTTTACGCCTCCATTTCCTCACCTGTAAAATAAAGGGGTTGGACCATGTGACCTTCAGTCTTTTCACGCTTAGTTTGTCTTTACCATATGTACTGTATATATACACTATATACTGTGTCTATCTTCTTTACTATAACTGTGTGTATATGCATTTGATGCAAACAAATGTCTGATATGTTTTTCAAATAGGACTTAATTTGAAAACTGAGCTAGCTCGGTATTTCTGTAGTAAATTATTGGAGTATTAAAAAGAAATGACATGACCAAAACTACATATAGTAGACTCTTAATAAATTCTTTATTTAATGAAATTGAAAGCTGTCTATCTGTCCTCTGGTTTCCTTCTTTAAATGGATACTTTAGACCACCAAGTGAATGAATATACTCATGATTATTGTTTGTCCCCAAGCCTGCAGTCAGCTAGGTGACACAGTAGATAGAATAATGAGCTTGGAATGGACTTCTCTTCCTGAGTTAAAATCTGGCCTCGGATACTTACCAGCTGTGTGACCCTGGACAAATCACTTCACCCTGTTTGCCTCAGTTTCCTCATCTGTAAAATGAGCTGGGGAAGGAAATGGCAAATCAGTCCAGTGTCTTTACCAAGAAAACCCCAAATGGAGTCCTGAAGAGTTGAATATGACTGAAGATGACCGAACAGCAACCCGGGCATAGACTTAGCTTGACATAACAATAAAATAATGGAGACCTTGTCAATATCAGCTAATTATTTTTTACTTTGATAGTGCTTTAGTGATTTAATTTCTTGTTGAACTTATATTTTTAAAGGTAAATAAATAATAATTCAGTTAGAATTTGTACCGCCGTTGTTACATAAAGTACATAGAGCCGTAATCTATTTTTTCTGAGTTAAGTGTCACATATGTATTGAATTGTTCTAATGTAGTAATGTTAGTAAACCCTATATCAAGTCTGGCTTAAACCAGGCCTGCACCACATATGGCAGGACTTCAGGAGGCAAGAAAAATGTAGGCTTGCCACTGCACACTCTCCTGTTTGTCACATGACCCGCGACAACGAACCATCGCCAGTGTGTCTCTAGTCTAACCTCTCTGTGGCCCGAAGAAGTTTGGCCTATTTTAATTTGGCCCCTACCTACTGCCAAGTTGTGCAGGTCTGGCTTAAACTGGTATCTTTCAGATGTGACCTTTATTTAGGGAACATTGACACTGAGGGTAAGGGAATAGAGGGGAAACCGCAGTGCAGAAGATCAGAGGATATGAGATGTTTAAAATAATTTTATTTTCATTCACTTTCAGGTTGATTTATTGCCTTATGATGAAAGACCCCTCCCAGCTGTTCTTAAGCAACAAGGAGAAACGAATGTGGAACCAGAGAAGGTTGAAGAAGATGTCAGTGTGGTTCCAAAAGGCAGCACTGTGGGAGAGCCAGAGCCCTTGACCGAGAAAGCGCTGAGAGAAGCCAGTTCAGCCATTGAAGTGCTGGGAGAAACTCTGGTAAAAAAAAAAATGCTCATATAGCTTGGTATTAGTCATCTGAATGTTGATTTAACTTATAAAATCCTCTAGTGAATGGAAATATTTTAATTATAAAATACATGAAGTCAGCAGATATTAAAACTAAAATTTAAAGTGGTGTAATTCAGAGGGCACTGAGCCTGGAATCAGGAATTCTCATCTTCCTTAGTTCAGATCTGGCCTCAGACACTTGACACTTAACAGCTTAGCTGTGTGACCCTGGGCAAGTCACTTAATCCCATTGACTAGTCCCTCCCCCTCCAAAAAAAAAACAACAAATTACTATCGTGCTATAGGTATAACCAATAATTTTAATTTTTCATTTCACATAAAAAATGAGAATTTTCTTTGCATTAGGTTGCTGGAGCTTATTCTAAGACCTGGTCATACCGAGAAGATGCATTGCTCTCGTTGTATAACAAAATAATGACGGTGCCTGTTGGGACATCAAAGGAAGATCTCAAGAGCCTTCTCAGAGCCACTATCTTTCTGATCAGAAGAGCCATTAAGGACCTCGTGCCTTCAGTGAGTAACTGAACTTTGTAATGCCAGGCAAATAGGCTTCCACATTCTCAATGTAATTGCATAATGACACCCAGACCAGATTGAACAGTGCGTAAACGGATAGTTTTTTTCTCAACTCCAGAGTAATTATTTAAGTGAGGATTAGGCTTCTCTGGGACCAACACACTCCATGTATTAAGAAAAATGGAGCCCTGAAATCAGGAAGACCTGAGTTCAAATCTGGCCTCAGACCACTCGATACTTACTAGCTATGTGACCCTGGGCAAGTCACTTAACCCCAATTGCCTAAAAAACAAAAAACAAACAAACAAAAAAAAATCAAGAAAAATGGATGAATAATAATGTCCCTTAATTCTAAGTAAAAAGAGTGGGAAGCTGCCTATTTTTGAAGTCCTTTTTAATCTTGAGTTGGACAACATCAAGACGGTTTTGATTTTCTCCATACTGCCTAAAAGCAGATTTCATTTAATAGTTTACAGAAATTTGGTTCACACATAATAGCATGATGGTCAGCTTGTATTTATATTTTCGTGAAACCTAATATGAAAGATGTCTGACCTTTTGATAGTGCTGAAACTCAGAATTCTGAGTCCAGAGGGACTGACAGGTGGCCCTGTCCCTGCCCACAAGGGCTTGCCTTCCCTTAGGAAGCACCATTTACATACAAAGAAACACCACCTAGGGATTTAAGAAGGATGAGGATGGCTTGAGTGGCTGTCCTCCTCAGCCCTCAGGACAGTCTTCGGCTTTTACTGACATAATTCATGTTTGCCATAGATGCCAAGCCCCACCTTCTATTTCCCATCTCCTTGCCTTTGCACATTACCCTCTGCCTGGAATGTTCCTTTTCCTCCCCAAGCGCCTTCTTGGAGCTCAGAGCTCCACTTCTGCACCACCACCTTCCTGAAGGCCTTTCCCGGCTCCCCCCTTACCATGCCTTCTATTATTTGATGTTTGTTTTGTAAATGTCAATGTTGACTTTTCCATGGACCTGATCTCCTCAACTACTCCCAATGGAGGAAGTCTCCTGGGGAGCCGAGGCCATTTCATTTGGTGCCTGCATCCCCAGTGCCCAAGACCATATTTAGCACCCACTTGTTAAATGGAAGCAGGCCCCTGGATAGCTGGATGCTGGGCTTCCTGTTGCAGTTTATGTACATGTCTCTGGTTGTGGTTGTTGTTTTACAAAGGTCTTTCAAGCATCTCTGAAATTATTAAAAATGATCATCACACAATACATTCCTAAGCATAAGCTTGGTAAGCCAGAAACCACCCTCTCTGTGGAGAAGACTCTTCCCAATCTGCTGACCAGAACTGGGGACTCTTCTGCTCGCCTCCGCATCATAGCATCGAACTTTATTCAGGTAAAAACCTCCTCCTGTGACTCAGAGCAGGCGACCCTTAAAGCTGTCTCAGTGGTTACCTTTGAGCATTTCCACTGGGAGCAGCTGCATGCTGTGACCCAGAGAAGCTAAACTGTGCTGGTTTAAACATCAGCCGTGAATGGGATGTGCGGTTCTGCCAGGGGCCTCCCATCCTCAGCCTCTGGGACACTGAGTTGGGGATTAGAAAAACGGGGGCAGAAGTGCAAACCCAAAAGTAACCGTGATTCTGACACACAGTCTACTTTTAGCAGCACAAAAATGATCTTCGTTTTCTTTAAATTATCCATTTGGTCCAGTCCCATTAGCAGACTCACAGCAAGTCTCAAGATAAAACTGCATTAGAAATAAAACACACAATCCATCAGTCAGTCAATCCAGTCCGACAGTACATGCTTGTTTTTCTACTGGCTGAGAGTGATGTCTACCTAAATACTGGAGGATTACAGACTGTTTTCTCCAAAGGATGTAAGAAGATGGAGCAGCCGCTCTTGTGTGCACAAGGTTTAAGCATATTCCAAGGAGGGCATCACCTTAGTCATTGACTTATGATTCTTTACTGTGGCACGCAGCCAGAATTTGAGCAAAGGGAAAAAAAGACTTTTGCTCTAAATTCTTTGACTTCAAAGTTAAGAAAGCTGTGGCATCTTGTTAGTTTTATTCCAGAGGTGCCCATTATCTTAGGGCACTGCTTACCTCTTAGAGAATAGGTTTGTAGCTATATACTTGAAAGGGATGGAGAAAATAAACACCCCTGTTGCTTTAAAATCAGGGCATGTGCCATTAACTTTAAAAGGAAAAGGAAAAAGTAACCCATGTTTTAATGTAGCCAAAAACATAAAAGAGAAAAAAAGGTTCAGCATTGATTTTTTGTAACTAGCCAGTTTTTAACACTCTCCGCCGGTGCAGTGCCCAGGTATCACTTATAAGATTTGCATCTCTGCCTCAGTTCTCTCCTGGTGACAGCGCATGATCCTTCCAGTTACCCAGGCTCAAAGCTTCAGTTATCCTTGCTTCTTTTCTCTACTTCACCCCCATAGTCAGTCAGTTACCAAGTTATGCTGCTTTTGCTTCCATAATATCTCATTAGTCCTTCCCTGCCTTGCCACTCCACCCTAATTCAGTCTCTACTTACCTCTTCTAATAGCCTTCTACCCAGTCGCCTTACCTTCATTTTCTCCTGCCTCCATCCACAGCCTATCTAATACTACTGCTAAGACACACTTCTCCTGACACACCACTCCAATCATGGCATGCTCCTGCTCAAAGACCTTCACTGGTTTCCCATTGCCTACTAGATAAAGTATAACCCTTAGCTAGGTACTCAAGGTTTTCCCTACCCCAACCTGCCTTGCTTCACAGAATACTCTCTGTCACCTACTAGTACTTCAGACACATTGAATTCTACTTGCTATCATTCAGTCTCTCCTTGCCCTCTTTTCCCTCAATGGCTTTGCTTAGTTCACTTCCCTTTCTGGGAATGGACTATCCCCTAATCCAGGAGTGAGGAACCTGCCCTAATCTCTGCCTGTTGAAGTCCTTTTCCTTCATGGTTCAAATTCTGCCTTCCCTGATCACAAGCAAAAAGTGATATTCTCACCTTTGAATCTATTATACCACTCTGGTTAACCTACCTCTCCTAGGTGCCTGATCACTTTCTAAGTGGTATTACAGTTGTTTAATTACGCATCAGCTCACAAGTAGGAGGCCAGGGCCAGAATTATTTTTCACCTTTATAATCCCAGTGCCTAAGAAAATACCTTGCATGTAGTAGGACTTTAATAAATGTCTGTTGAAATGAATTTTCTTTCTTTACAAAATAATGATTATTATGAACATAGATGTGAGTAGCATGCATGGTAATACTTACATTTTTATCCATATTTATACATGACTAATACTTTTAATTTTACTCATCCAATTAGTAAGCATACTAAGCTGAGTACACAGCCATACCACTACCACCCTCATTGGCATTTAATGCCTAAATGATAAGAATACTAGCAACAAAGCCATTATAGCTTAAATTTATTAGCATTTATTAAATCGATTTTATGAGAACAATCAATGATAGGAACAAAAAAATCTGAAATTTTCCATTAAATATTCATATTTCCCTATGTCCTAAATGATAAAATAAATCCTAAAATGATCAAGATTTCAATTACTGCACTTAGGGTTTGGGCTTTTTTAATTGGATTATAATAATAAGCTTCTCGACCTTAATCATCTAATTTCCTCACAAACCATTTAATTTTCTATTTCTCTAGTCTTTATTGGGTGGTATTATATCATAAAAGTTCTCCTAAATGAATGTTAAATCACAGCTAGGATTTCCTAGTAGAGTTAACAAATTCTGCCCTTCTTTTTTAGGAACTGGCTCTGTGTAAGGAAATTAAGCCCCTCCAAATTATTCCAACTTATTTAGTTCAACCATTAAAACAGAATTCTTCAACTCATCTGGCAATGAGTCAGACGGACTTGCTAGCACGGTTGTTAAAAGACCTGGGCACAGAAACCTCTGGATTTACTGTCGATAATGTTATGCGGGTAAGAGCCCTGTGCGGCACCGCTGCTGTCTCTGCTGCTGTTGTTTGGTGGGTTGTTTAATCAGAGGAGACCTCGGAGGTGAGCTCATCCATCTCTTACCCAGAGCATGAGTCCCTCAAAACATTTATTGCTGTTTTATGTAAAGTTGAGGAACTGGACCAGGTGGCTTATCCCAGAAAGTGCCACAGGAAGTTATAGGAAAGAGGAGTGATTACTGTAAGCTGGGATAGATGGGAGGGGTGGGTGAAGGAGGAGGGAAGGCCTCAGACTGGAAATAGCAGTTGAATCTTGAGTCTTTATTAGCAGGTAGGACTTAACTAAGTCCAAAAAAAAGCATACAAGAAGAGAGAATGGTATGAGCAGAGGCAAAAATTGGGGAGTGCGAGTGACATCTTCAGGGAATAATGAGTTTGCTTCCGTTTGACTGAGGCAAAGGGCTCCTATAAAGCAGAAGTTGGAAATAAAGTTGGAGGCACAAGTAAATTGTAGTCACGTTGTAGACGCTCTTGAATGCCAAACTAAAAGTTAGACTCCATTGTGCAATCTGTGAGTAGCTGCTCAAGAGGTTTGAATGGAGCTGATGTGCAGAACCCTGTTTTACTAGCAGTGTTATACAAGTAGATCAGAGGAGGATGAGACTGGGGGTCTGGGAGGCCCAGCTCCAAAACTCTTGGAACTGCCCAGGTGAGAAGAACCTGCAATGTCCCTCCATTGTAAACCTGTCCTCTGTTTTTAGTTTTCAGTGAGTGCTCTGGAGCACAGAATCTACGAAATACGAGAAATTGCTATTAAAATTATTTTGGATATGTATAAGAAGCATCGGACCCTAATTCTGGAGTACCTGCCTGCTGACGATGGCAACACTCGCAAGAACGTTCTCTATAAGACGCTTTTTGAGGGATTTGCAAAGATAGATGGCAAAGCTACGGTGGCGGACGTCAGGGTCAGTGTTGAAGATTACCACCTAGTCTTCCAGTTACGAAAAAACAAATGTGAGGAACATGAATCTCCAGCTGGAAAAAATGTAGGAGCTAGGTCAAAGGCCGCATGTGGGACACTGGTCATTTTATGTATTTTGAAATGGTTTCCTTTTCAAGTTAAAACTACAGAATTTACTTTTCACTGTGAATGCAGCATTAGTCTAAGTGAATATCATAAAAAGTAAGGAGGCATTTTTATATGTAGTGATTGCATCCTGTTTTCTGAAACAACACTGAAAACACTTTAATGGGTTTTTTACCAGGCTCAAAAAAAAGCAGCAACAGAAGAAGCAGAAAAACAAAAGAAAGAAGAAATAAAAGTTCTGCAGGTACAGCTGGCAGCGTTGAGAGAGATTCAGGCGGAAGCTGAGATGGAAAAGGTCAGTCCATCTTGGATAAGTTAACACTCAGCCCTGGCTACTTAGTTACACTTCACACATGCCTGTCCATCTTTTACTCTTCACGTAACCGTGTAGGTTGGGTGGCAGTCTTTAATTTTCTTGAGTCTCTGACTTTCTTTATGTGATGCATTAAAATAAACATTTCTCATTGGATAATAAAAATGATTTGTGAAGTAGTCTCGTTGTCCATCGTAGGGATTAGAGTCTGAGTTGTTGTAAATTTTCAGAGAGAAACCCACTGAGGGTTTATGTGGAAGTGGAGAGAAGGTGTCTTCTTCCCATAGGATCAGTGGTGGCTGGAGGCTTTTCTCTTTTCCACAATTCAGAGGATACTTTTACTCCTGCAGAAGTGTCAGAATCACTTAGAATGTTAAGATTTTATTTAAGTCTATATTGGAAAGAAAGGTCAGAGTAAGCATTCTAATTGAGCCAGATAATTGAAATTATACTGGAGAGAGCCAGCAGCACAGATGTGACATATGGGATCACATGGTACTTGGTCCAGTTCTACACACTTTCATTCCAGACTACATGGCTTCTATAGTTTAAACCAGGGGTGGGGAACCTGCAGCCTCGAGGCCACCTGTGGCTTTTTAGATTCTTGGTTGCTGCCTCTTGACTGGGTCCAAGTTTTACAGAACAAATCCTTTTATTAAGGGGATTTGTTCTGTGAAGTTTGGATTCAGTCAGAGGGCCGCACTTGAGGACCTGAGGCCACAGGTTCCCAACCCCTAAAACCAATGTCATAATACTGCCATGTTTCAGTCAATTAAATTTCTTAAGAGAAAGAGTTTCTTGTAAGAAGAATAAGAAAAAACAAGATTCTTAGTATGTATGGAGTCAGCAACATCTTCAGCCCAGGTGCCATGGCAGAGGCAAATGACCATGGACACTACTAACAAGCCCAAGTATAGACAGTAAGTTTAAGGGGGAAAAAATGGAAAGGGAGAGAGAAGTGTTATAAATACTATCTGGATTTAATGAGTACTATTACAATATCTAATTCTGTATAACAAAACAGATGGCACATTCCAAGAGAGAACCCATAAATATTTTACTTGTCAAGTAAACAACAGATTCTATTAAATACAAAATTTTATGACTCAGCTAACTTCACCAGCTCATGCTGATGTAGCAATCAATAGTAATATTGATTGATCTCTGTAACTAAGGTGTAGCATAGCAAATATGGAAATAATTTTTTCATGAATTCACACGTATAATTGTTATCAAATTGCATGCTGTCTCAAGAAGGGATTGGGCAGGAGGGAGGGAGAGAATTTGGGATTCAAATTTTTTTAAATGAATGTTAAAATTTTTCTTATTGTAATTGGGAAATATTTAATGAAGCAAATAAAAATATATTGGAAAAATATAAATAAGGTGTTGCTTTGATAACATTTTTTATTTCTACCTTGTACATTGTAGATGCTTGATGTTTGTTAATTGAGTTGAAGCCAAATGCACTGTAAGATAGTCTTATTATCTGAGAAGTCTTATAAAAGATATTAGTATTTAGGAAGTTTCACTGATAGGTTGGGGGGAGGGAGGGGGGGAGCAGGAAAGTAAAGTATTAAAGTGTTTCCCATGATTATGGGGTATAAACAGAGAAGGAAAAAGGATTGATGGTCAGAGGTTACGGTTGGGGTTGAGAAGTACCTGAACCTAAAACTATATCCCTGTCTATATAATTCTTTATTTTTTAAATTTAGTACTATGTAACCGAGTAATTTTTTTTATTTTTCTATCAGATTACCTTTAGTAGGATTCTCTTTATCTCATCTGCTGTCAGTAGAACTCAAAATCATTGCCCGTTGAAGTCACTGACAAACTCAAGCAATTGACAAAAAGGGACTAGAAGAAGGAAAGAGGGAAGGGGGGATAAGAGAACAGGATTCATTTGATGGAGGAGCTGAGATCAGGCCACTAAAAATTAGCTCGGTTCCTATAGGTGGCTTGCCTCTGATACAAATAATGTTTTTGTCATACTTTGTTTCTCAGAATGAGCCCTACCTAGACCAGAACCTAAAAATGTCCTTTTGGCAGGAGACTGGGCTCATCACCAAAGGGTTTCTTGTTTGTTTCTTCTTGTGACCTCATGTTTAGCCAACAGAACTTTGACCTCTCTGTTTTTGTATCTTAGGACAAAGAAAGCGACACCAGAAAGGTGAAGAACCAAGGTGCGTAGAAGGTTCATCATGACACCTGCACGGAGGAAATACTGCTGAATGAGGCCTTTGAATGACCTCACAGTTGTTTTATCTTCTACAAAATTCTGTGGGATGCTCACTTTACTTCCCATAAGTCCTGTGCATGTTGAATGACAGAACATTGATAGAGAATATTTCCAGTCAAACTGATTATAGCCAGTTTTGCAAAGAAATGTTAGAAATGAAGTCTCTTTACTTAAATCACTTTTGCTCATTTCTGTAGATGACCCCCAGAGGAAAGCAGGTCACCCTAATGCTCCAGAGGTTCCCGATGATCACACCTCCGTTGGAAATTATTTGGATTTGTGAGTAAAGTCATAGAGAACTCTTTAAGGTCACTCAGACTGCAGCAGCGATGACAGTGTGTAAAACAGTGTGTAAAAAAAAAATTTTCCTCTTAATTGTTCAGTTGTTGTTTATTGAACTCATTTTTAATAGTGGAAAGGAGCAAAAAAATTCTCTTCTTTAGTTAGTATTAACAGTGGGCAAGGCATGACCCTTTTATTTCTTCCTCTTCCACTACAGACAGTCAGTCTCAATTAAAAACTCAGAATGCTATGAAGGAGCAGGATTATTTCTGAATGCAAAATGGCCATAGTGAAACCTAAAGAAACCTAGAAATTAGGGCCTCACTTAGCCTTTGTGTGACAAGATTTCTCTTCTGATCTGCCACGTGATATAATCACAATAGTTTACATAGCTGGGGTACTTGAATGTCTAAAAGGTTTTCCTCAGAACAACCCTGGGGGAGGCAGATAAAACCAGTGTCATGACTCCCTTTTATAGATTAAGAAACTGAGTCATCTCAGAAATCAAGCGGCTGCCCCAGGGTCATGCAGACATTGTCAGAACATTGTCAGATGCTTCACTCTTCTCTTCTGAAGTCATCAAATCTCTGATTTGGGAGGGACCTCAAAGGCTACTGAACTCAACCCCCACCTCCCAGCCGGCCCATTCCAGGAATTCTCTTAGTACTTCAGTGATTCCAGTAAGGACAACAACCTGCCATCTGGATCAACCTTTTCTATGTACAAATCGAAAGTCACAGTATCAACATTGTGTGGTGAAGGGCCCAAGGGACTGTGCTCAGGCCTTGAGACCTTTCCCTTATCTCTAGGCTAGCTACCAAATGCTGTCGACTCTTGTTTCCTCAACACTTCCCACATCTGTCTTCTCAGACAGCCAACACCCTAGTTCAAGCCCTCATCACTTCTCATGTGAACCTTGGTAATAACTTCCCACCTGGTCTCCCTGCCTCTAGTCTCTCCACCACAATCCACCCTGTGGGGTCCAAAACAAAATATAGATCTGATTGTGCCACTCCCCTGCTTCAAAACAAACAAAACAAAACAAAACCCTTTTAGTGATTCCCTGTTGTCTCTAGGATCCTGATAGATTGTAAGCTCCTTGAGGGTAGGGACTATCTTTTACCCTCTTTTGTATCCCTGGCACTCAGCACAGTGCCTGTCACATAGTAGGCACTTAATGTTTATTGACTGAAATACAGACTTCCTCAGCCTGGTATCTGAGGCCTTTCCCAGTCTCCCTACTTTTCTAGCCTTATTTCATATTACTCTCCATTTACTCTTCTGTCCCACACTGGACTGTGAGATGCTTCCCATACGTGAGGTTCTCTCTGCAGACTCAGGGCCTTCACCTTGGACCTGTAATGTGGCGTGTGTGCCGTACCTCTTCCACTGTGGCTTCTCTTTCTCTAAGCCCTCCCAAGTGCCACCTCCTGCTGGCTCCCTCCACCAATCAGGATATGTGCACTTCTCTGTGCATGTCTTATATCTGCCAGTGAAATCTAAGCTCCCTGAGGACAGGGACTGTAGTTTTTGTCTGTGTAGAATAGTACCTTGTACATAGCAGGCACTTAATAGATGTTTATTGTATTGAATCATTAAATTTAGGAAAATTAAAGATGGCTAAAACAGGACTGGACAAATGTTAATATACCAGATATTTGCATACATATTTCTTTTCCTGCTTTATTTTAGTCTTTGCATCTTTTGTGGGGAAAGAGATGACTCATTCACAGAAGAAGGCTTGGACCTCCATTACTGGAAGCACTGTCCTATGTTGACCAGATGTGAACATTGCAAACAGGTCATGCGTTCTACTCAAGACACTTCCCGTCCACGCAGCACCGTCTGAGCATCATTTAGTCCTAGTTTACGAGAAGGCAAAGAAAGGCAGAAAAGGACCCAAGCCCCCAGTTAACAAGAAAGAAATCCATAGCAGAAAAACCAAAATCTGATAACCACCAGAACAGTCTGCTTTCTTTTCAGTAATGATGGAAGAAAGGGAGCATAAGCATCCTTGGCTTATAGATTAGAACTGGAAGGGACCGTATAAGGAGTCAATCTTGTCTGGTTTTACAGATGAGGAAACTGAGTCCCCATGAAAAGAAGTGACTTGCCCAGGATTACCCAAGTAGTAACTTCTGGCCCAGGGATTTGAACCTGTCTCTCCTTACGCTCCTTGCTCCAAATCCAGTGTTCTTTCCATTATACAGTCTTTTTTCTTAAGCTTGAGCCCTCAGTGAAAAAAAATTTAGTTGAGCAAATGGCAAACACAGACCTTGCTCCTCTTCTCTAATAGGTACCAGACTCAGCTATGAGAAACCAAACACTGGAGCTGTTTAGAAGAAAAATGTCTCCTCCCTTAGAGAATTTTGAAAATTGTATTGGCCCACACACACCTCTTGGGCTTTGGTTTATACTAGTCCAAGAAAATAACGAGATAACCCCTCGAAACCTCTAGCATGCTAATAGGGCAGTTTACCAGGGACTTTCATCCCTCTAGTATCTCTGTCATGGGGAGCCTCTTCATCCTCTCATTTAGCATCAAACAGCCCTGTGAAGTTGGCAGAGACTATTTGGCCCATATTTGGAGCTAGGTTTTATGTCTTTGCTCCATGTCATTCATTGTAATTGATGATAAGAGCACTGGCTCCAGCATCTTGCCACTAAGAGCTATTATTTGTGTGACCTTGGACAGGTCTCTTAACCTCCCCAGACTTCAGTTTCCTCAACGGTAAAATGAAAGGGTTGGACTGTATGGCATGTGAGATCCATCCCTTCCAACGCTCCAGCTATGATGCCATAAGGTGAACGGGACTTCAGAAACAACGTAGGGAATTTTTAGACCTACTTTCTTGTGATAGTTGTGTTTCCAGAGTATATTCCATTTGTGTGTGCTGAACAGCAGTTACCCTTACTTTCTAGTATAACCTTTGCCTATAGTTCTTTGAGCCTTTCTGTAAGAAAGTTTACATTGGCCACTTTCCCACCAATTGTTCTGTGGCAACATCTGAATTGCTTAGAAACAGCCAACCAGTTAAAAACCCAGTCATTTCAGGGAGGGTGGAAAGTGTATGTTAAGACTTGAACTTAAGTGTGTTTTGGTAATGGCTTATGTTCTGAATATTTCCAGACATTTTTAGGAAAATCAGACCTTCTCTGAATGAAATGTATAAACTTACTTTAGTTTTAGTCTTTGAAAATCCTAAATGGAAAGCGGCACTTAGCTTTGTATACATTCAGCATACTAACAATATAATATCAAACCGAATCAGGATCTGAGAATTCCCTCTTCATTCAGGAATTCCATAAGTGTTCACCAGCAGCTCTGTTTCTTACCCCTTTGAAATGTCCTTTTATGTGACTCTTTAGCACAGAAGCAGTTGAGGGATTTTTTATCCTTTGTATCTGTTGGCTGAGTCTAAGGCTGAGCATGGAAAGATTAGCTAGGTGTTAGAGAGAATGAGCTTTCTTCTTAAATTCAGTTGCATGTGCATTATACACATAGAGAACATATGTGTTTGTGTATCTGCATGCGCTCACATACATAAGCCGGGGGTGCAATCCTGACTTGAGGTGAAATAGAAGCTTAGACCCAGCAAGACCTTGTCCCTGTGCCTGATAACCAACAGGCTTTGTTGGTTCTTGGTTTCTCATTCCAGGTGGTCGAGATAGCCAGCCTGACAGAGCACCTGCTGACAGAGTGTGACAAAAGAGACGAGTTTGGAAAGTGTCATCGCTGCTGTGAAGCTATCTTAAAGGAAGAGCTGCCCAAACACATAAAAATCAAGGCTTGCAATCGTACGTAGCCAGCTTCCCAGGCATCTTTGCACCTCTCTGATGTCCCTGCACCCTGGAAAGTTCTGTGATAAATATAGAATAAACAGAGTACACTTTCAAGAAGACCTCATCTCGTCAGACACGCAACAGGCAATTATTGAGTGCCTTCTGTGTGCCGGGCCCTGAATGTTAGATTTGATGATAGCCGTATATGACATCAATGTGTCCTTTGCAAGATGTAACAGTGATCTTTCCTCTGGGCTTAGTGTGCCTGGAAAGATGAGCCTGGGATTGGGAAACATCAGTCTTCTCTGCCATGAGAGGGTTAATGCCTCTGGTTACCCAGCCTCTCTTTCCAGTTCTATTATAACTGATAACATTCTGTCTAGTTAACTCAACAGCATTTTACTTAATGTCATTTTAGCTGCCAGATCAGAAAAGCTTGCAAACCGGTGTCCATTGTGCCATGAGAATTTTACGCCAGGAGAGGAGGTAAGGAGTCTTAACTATTAGTCTAGCAAATTCTGGCCTTTATGATATTTAATTGTTTGAATGAGATTGAGGTAACCTGTCTATAAAACAGCCTGACTGATTATAGTATAAAGTTTGCCTCCTACCAATCAGAGTAAATTTATCTGGGCTTTTGGAACAGTTATTCCATTCAACCCTAAAGTAATTTTATATATTGATAAGGTCTTAGTCACTGGAGTAAACTTTGTCTTGGAGATAAGGTTCCAGATTGTACATCTGAATTATCTGCCTGCTTCTCATACCATCATGCCTCACTAATTCACAATAATTGAGAAACTCCCACACACTCTATTAGATCTGTGATCTTAGGCACTTACGCATCTTCAGTGATGAGAAGGCAGCCCCTCCATGCCTACCGCTTCTGTGCACCTCTTGTGTATGTCCACCTATGAGTTCACTACAGGGAGCCCACCCATTATTGGCCCTTCCTTGATTTCTCTTGACATCACAAGAATATGAGTGAATCACTCTAATCATCCACCTTTTATTCTGGGCCCTTGCCACTCGTCTATTCTTATTATACATTTCCCTGATGACATTCATTACTCCTGTTCTTCTTTTGATTGAATACATCAGAATAAATTTCTTAAATGTCTGAATGAAATCCAAAAATATATTGTTTGCAGAAAACACACTTGAAATATAAAGATCATGCAGTTAAAATGAGACTGGAGCAGAATTTGTTAGGTTTCAAGGACATTCGGAAAAGTAGGGATGGCAGTCATGATCTCTAGACAACAGTACAAATAGATAAGGTTAAAAGAGATGAGCAAGGAAACTACATTGTGCTTAAAGTAAACATAAATCATGCAATACCAGTGCTTCATATATATGCACTAAATGGCATAGCTTCAATAAGTACTTAAAAGGAAATGCTAATTAAATTATAGTGGGAAAATAGGCAGCAAAATTATAATAGTTGAGGATGTCAATATGCCCCTTGCAGACCTAGACAGATCTAAGAAAAAGATAAGAAAGAAGCTAAGTACTTGAGTTGAGTTTTATAAAAGTTGAATGTAACATCTCTGGTGTTTACTGAATGGGAATTCAAAAACAGAGATGTTTCCCAGCTGTGCGTGACAGTTTTACCAAAATCGTGGTAGGCCACAAAAAGCCTCAGTGATCCAGCATTGTAAAGGAAATGGTGTTTTAGTTTAGTTTACACTTGAAAGTGTATATAGTGACCTGAGCTGAGATGTCAGAAAGCACCCAGACTCTCTAAGTTCCACCTCAGTTGGTACTGGAATGGAATGTTACTGGAATGTTCCTATTCCATTGTGGTGCAGCTCCACTACTAGTGACTTGCATCGCTTCTGATGACCTTTTTCATTTCGGTAAGTGTAGGGAGATACCTCCAACCTGTTTTATTTCAAGTCTCTTTGACTGTTAGTCTCAAGGCCCAAAGGGTAGAAATGACTTGATCAGTAGCCAGAGTCAGAGTCTAGCCCCGGTCCTCCAGCTCCAGGTCTAGCTCCCTTTGCATGGACAGACCCTCTCTGCTTCAGCAGCCAGTCACAGCTCACAGGAGCGGTGTCTTTTTCAAACGAATTGACTGTTTTCACTTGTTCACACCACTCATCTCCATATCGGAGATGCAGCTTCCCAGTGAAACAGGACCGTGGTATAACACCAGTGCTGACGGGGGGTGACATGGACAAGAACTACTCAGCAGGAAAGGGTTTCTTTTCACTGTGGTCCGAAACCAAGGATTTAAGAAGGTTCCGTCATAGAGAAGAGGCTTTGTGAAGGAGATTTCCGTAGGTGCTCAGCTGTCATGTTGGGCTTTGGGCAGGCCGTCCCTCTGATGCTGCAGCTCCTCCTCAGCCTGGTGACCGTGGGGTCCCCCCTGGGCTCATCCCAATAAGCCCCGGGTACCTTGAGGATTACCCCTGGCAGCCCGGGGCTCTGCTGTCTTTGTGACTCACTCCTCCTGTCTTCTGTGATTTTCAGGCCTGGAAATCTCACCTGACAGGGCCGGCGGGCTGCACAATGAACCTGCGCAAGGCCTACTACCTGCAGAAGACACAAGCCACGCAACTGGGTAGGGTATTTCTGCCAAGGTGGTGCAGACCAAGCAGATTTTTTTCTTTTTTTTTCATCAGGATCTGCTCCGTAAAGCAAGCTGTTCCTCAGTGAAAAAGTGTTTTCATATGATGGATACTTTTCTACATAAACTTAATGAGGGCAGGGGCCATGTCTTATGTATCTTTGTCTTCTCTACAACCCTTAGCAGGGGGCTGGCCGGGCATGGGAGCATTTCATCATTCTGGGAGAGTGAATGAAAGAGTGAGTGAATGAGTGTGTGCTAGCCCAGGTGCGATGGCCATTTTAAAGGCCTGCCGAACTAGTTTTGGTTGAATATATTTGACCTGACTTTTTTGTGTGTGTGTGTGTGTGTGTGTGTGTATTTTAGCGTGGAGAGGCCTGCTGAAAACAAAAAGACTAAATACATGCAGGTGTATTTAAAACATGAATTCCTGGGGTGCCCTTTTACAAGCCTGCTCCATGATTTATAGCCCTCATTTTGGCCTTTGCATGTACCAGGTTCAGAGTGACCTGTTTAAGGAAGTATTTTGTTTTGCTTTTAATTTCTTTTTCTTCTGACCAGGAAAAAACTTTGGTGATGCCCTTTTATTGTAGATAGAATGAATGTAATTCAGGGATTCAGGTATTGGAGACCTGAAGAATGTGATTACATATTTATTCGTGGCTGCAGGTTTTTTAAACCCTAATGACAAAGCAAATGTGGCTGAATTCCATCGTCTCCCAGATGTGGATGAAAGTTTATTCAGTCTTTGGTCTTTCTGCTCCTGCTGCGAATGAGTATTACATATTTTACTGGTAGTTTGGATTCTTATCCAGAGAGACTGTTTTGACTTCTCCTTACCCACCAAACAGCCCAGCCAGATGACTGGGTGGGCCTCGTCCAACATGGCTGACACAGCCTGGATTCGGACCTGTTGGGCTGATTCTGTCTATTGACACAGATCTCAGTGCACGCCGCCCACCTGCCCACCCTGGCAGTGTGATTGGTTCAGCTGGTCAGATTGCATGCAGTTACAGCCTTTCTTGGGATATGGTTCATGCGTAAGATCTCCATTTTAATCCTCTGCCTGTATTTAACATTTCTGTGTATTTTCACTGCAGGGAAAGCAGTAGACTCAGTGATGGCCAAATCGGGCACTTCAGGATCCAAATTTGGAAGCAAGATCCCCACCCCAAAAGGAGGCCTGAATAAAAGCACTAGCAGGGCATACACAAAACGATGACATATGACAAGTATTTTGTTCCCCTTGTCTCCATAAGTGACTGAGGAAACTTTCTGATTCCCTAACATTTCTTGTAAATCGATCTTGTGGACATGGCCCCATCCAATCTCTCCTTCCTGAATTGCAGGTGGCTGTCCCTCTGCCACAAGTAGTATCCCCTGAGTTCCGATCCCTCAGTCAGTCCTTATGTAGTGACATGTGTGTACTCGACCAGAGGAGCTGCATCTCCGATATGGAGCATAGAAGGCCTGTTGGCATTCGAACCTTCCCGATTTCTGATCCTCTCTGGGATGACAGAAGGAATGCCGCTGTCTTAGAACACAATCAGAAGCCACTGAAGTCAAGGGCTTTAGTAGCAGCTGACCAGTAGGACAGGGAGCCAAGGAGGGGCAGGATCACAACAACATCCTTTGTAGTTGCTCTCAGAATCTTCGCAGTAAGTAACATGCCTCTTGCCAACCGATCTCCACCAAACCTTCTCTCTGTGTGGTGCGACCAAAGTGATGTTAGATCATCAGCACCTTGCTGCCTTTTGACCCCGGCCCAGTGTGGCCTTGCTGAGGGAGCTGTTTGCAACCATATTAGAGCCATGCTTTGAACGTCTCTTGTCGTGTTTTTCTGTTTGTTGTGGCTTCGTCTGCTCACGTTCTGCCAGGTGTAGTGAGGTGGGGTGACCCAGCAGCATGTGTCTCACTGTCACAGAAAGTGAAGGTAAAGAAAATCTCAAGGGGAAAGCACTGAGGAGCCAGTGCTCCCCATAACTGGGCACTTTTCTGCAAGTACCTTTCACCTGGGAATGCTTTGTGGACAGCAGATTGTGCTGATCCTGACTGCACAAATGGAAATATTAGAGCAAGCCTTGGATCCATATCGTGCCCTTTTTTGGGAGGGGCTCTGAGGTCATTACACGTGTAAATATTCCTTCTTTTAAAAATAGTGAAAGTGCTTTCTGGTTGATATCATGTGATCATCTGACTACATGTAAATCAAACCGATTCTTCCTACAAAACATTAAGTAGAATTTGGGACTGGTTGTATTCTAATCTGGCACAGAATATCTTCCCCCAAATGCTTACTACATATACAAATGTGTATCTGGTATTATGGAGCCGAGTAAAGCACATACTAATTTGGGACTGTCATCCCATGCCCTTGACATCTGTACCATCATTCCAAAAGGAAGTCTACCTTTTGAGAAGGAAAAAAGCCCCATTCTTCAATGTACCAAGATATTTATTTCAAGACGTGCTGACTATAAGAAGGAAAAAGCTTTCAAAACTGATGTGCTCTGATCCATTTGTCAGACACAGTCCTGTGATGATGCCTTGGTAAATTAGCAGATCTCCTTTCAATAGCTATTGCCAGGGATCCTTTCTTGATAAAGGAATAGCCGCAAAAGAACAGCCAGTATTTGACTAAAGTAACTTTTCTGACTGTGTGGGTAGTCTGCCTGGAGATTTTTATTTAAACAGCTATTTCTTAAATAGCCAGTCTTCTGTCTGATAGATTAAGAACCTAGGAAGAAGCTGTCACCAGATCCTGTATTAAGATGAAGAATCCTGCTTTTCCCTGAAAAACTTTCAGAAAAGGCTGGCAAAATAAATTAATGACAGGTGGCGGCCTGTTGGAGATTTGTAAATTGCTAATTAAGAATGATTTTATATACTATGACAGCAGACACTTTATGTTTGGTTTGCTTCTATGAAACAAGGGAAGTCTTATAAGCATCAATGGGGAGGCATTCTTTTTCTGGCTACCTTAGTAATTGTGAAACTTTGTAAATCCCCACTTTGGTAAAGTAACACCTTTTAAGATGGATTTATTAAATAAGACTGTGAAAGTAATAACTACCTAACGTAGTTTAGTTACCTAAAGTAAAAATAAGAAATGAAACTAAACAGTCCATAACAGGAGCACAGCATCAAAGTCTTCAAAACTTTAGTCTCAAAGAGAGAGAATAGCTGGCTTTTTCTAATATTTTTAAGTGCAAACATACAAATTGTTCTTCAAGCTGTCTCATCTTGGTTAGGTGAAGGAAATATTTGCCCTTTGCCCACGCAAGTTTTGCAGCTATTCTCTGTGTGTTCATGGTACAATTAAGCCGTTCCCCAAAAAATGACTTTCTTTTTGGTAGGGAGGGACGAGGGAGATTCAGATAAAAGGTAAGGTGTAAGTTATAAGCAGGCCAATGTGTGGTGGGCTGAAGTGAAACTGTTTGGTTGTTAGGCAGGAAGGATTGCTTGGTAATGATTTGATTCCATTGAGAGCCATGTGTCACCTCTTAGGCGTCCCTAAAGAAATTGAGTTTTTAAAGGAGCAGAAGAAAAGTCAAGCAACCATAAATCGTTATGTCACTCAGAAGTAAAACATCTAAATTGGAAACATTTGCTTCATAAATGAATTTTCTTTCACGAATAAGTTGTGTCTACGTCATAGTGTCCTTTAAAGTATGGTTCTTTCCATGTAACGGACTATTCAGAGAATTATACCTCTGAGTTTTCTGCAACAGAGCTTTTAGGGACAGTTTTTATGTAGCAATTTTGAATGTAATTTTGCTACTTTTTAATGTCCTAATTTTCTGTTTGTTTTTATTTTAGGAAAATGGTTATAAGATAACCATCTCATAATTTTGACTATTTAAAAATCAGTCTCTCCCCATCTTAAGCATATTTATTTAATAATTGATCACCTCATAAAATTTTATATTTTTATTCTAAGAGTTTAAGAAAATAATTATGTTATTAAAAACTAAGTTTAAGTTAGAGCTATTCCAGTTGAATAGCATCTATGCTAACTCAGCACTAACACCCTAAAAAGTTCGAGGAAAATTTCTTAGAAAGAGAAGAAATTAGTGTTAGTGTTGCTACAGAAAGTTTGCACCTTCAAGTCAGCCCAAACTTTTTCTGCAGAACCTCAAAAAACTTCAGATCTTTGCTAAGGCAAGAAATTAGTGACCAAATGTACAAGCAACATTAGCTCAATGTTGTATGAAGACAGTCATTTGTTTGCATATGTAGGAATTATACTATGTAATACCTTATCTTTTGCCTAATGAATTATAGCATCCTTTCACCTTCAGTTGGGGGTTCTGCACCAGGAAATATAACTGATCTATTATTCTCTTTTTGTTTTTTACATAAAGATGCATAACTTTATAAGAATTGTAGTGTACAGTTTTGTTACCTTAATATTAGCACTATATATGATTTTATAATTATGTTTCCTTTTTGAAACCATATTGTTTAAATCTTTATACAGAAATGTATTTATTTTAAATTGATAGATTATAGTTATTTAGTTGACAAAATTTGCTTTAGAAATGTTCTCATGATATATGTCACCCCATCATACATTGTGAGAGTATGTGTATGTATATATGAGAGAGACAGAGGCAGAGATAGTGCTGTATAAGCCATAATTTAAAGTGAATTTAAGCTCTTTGCCCATTTGGTAAAGAGTTTTACCTATGAAAGAGTTCTTGGGTGTGCTGTTCTGAATTAGGTTTTCATTTTTTGCAAATTCAGTTCACTTTCAAAAAGAAATAAATCAATTCAAAGAACAGCTTGTCTCCTCTTTTGGGGTACTTTTAAATCCATGCTATTTAGGTGTTTCTTAAGAACATTCTTGTTTCTCATTCATATGTCTTTAACACAAATTCCACCAAATTTGGGAACTGGTCTCTCACTGCCTTACTGTTATTGGCCAGGGGCAAAAATCGTGTGAATGGAACAAGGAGGCCGTGAGTAAACAAAATAGAGATATGGTAGGTTTGCAGCACTGACTCTCCTATGTCCTTACCAAGGTTTTAGATGACCCATCAATGACACAGTAGCTAAAGGGAACATCTTGTGTATACCTTCCTCTAGGACTTCAGCAGGGAAACAACTGTCTTTGAACAATGTTGGAAATCCCAGTGCAAATAAATCCTGAATATTATATGGATTTTGAACATGAAAGACTGATTTGTGTTAAGTTTGATACAATCTCTTTTATTAAATGATGTGTTTGTTCTTTTAAGAAATATACCTCATGGCCCTGGGGATGCCCAGAGGGATTAGCCTCAAATATAATGGTTCATTGTGATGGGGAGGAAGAGAAGTTAATTGCAAAAAAGTGGGGTCAAGTTTTTCTCTCTAGCTTGGCCTGTATCCTTGATTCACTCCACAGAAATCTAAAACAAAACTTTGTTTTATGCTTATATCTATGGTCCCATCAAAACACGAGTAACAGGATTCCCTCCAGGAAAGGCACCCATAGTACAGTGTGGGAATCAGATCTAGGACATTTCCTCCACCACAGATGAGCTACATAAGACCCAGGACTTGTAGGAGAATATTAACAAATACCAAAAACAAAACATCTCAAATAACTCATTCTATTGCCCCTGGAATGCAAAGACCCTTTATGGGACTGCTGGACAGATATTTCACATTTACTTGGATAGCTATCCAAGCAACTCAACAAGGTCCAGATCTGGCCAGCCAGGGGCTGACTTTCTTTAGTCCTTCAGCTGTGAAATAGTCTTGGCACAGGTCATCCCCAAGAATTGTGATGTTCCATAAATCTCCCTGTGGTTGACTGATGTCCAAAACTGCAGATATCTGTCGTTAGGATTACCAGTGACCAAGCTGTACTTGGGACATAAAAGGGCAGCCAGAAATCTACAGTCCAATCTCAGTTCTACCTAGACTGTTCTGTTTTTCATGCAGCATGTGCTTCTGCTCCAAGATACCATTGAGAGGTAGTGGGAATGAGGAGGCGGGAAGAACTTTGTTCTCCTTTTTGTCCAAGGGAGAAAAAGCACTGGAAAAAAAAATCACCCAAAGGAGGGTGGAGCCATGTTTCCCCATCTCCTCTTAAAGTCTACAGAGGTTAGTTTTTTAACAGGAGTCCACCTCAGCGCACCCCTTTGCCCCACCGCTTATTCAGTTAGCTTCAGCTCAGCCCTAGTCACAAGGGACCGATCTAATTCCTTCCGTCCTCCCAGCAAAGAGCCAGAGCACGTGCTGAAGAGGTCTAGAGGTTTGGGGTGCTCGGGAAACCCCAAGATCATGACGCCGGGCCCTGCCTGAATGAATTCAACTCAAATAATCTTCCAGCCAGAGAAATAGTTTATTAGAGATAAAACATATAGGCCAGGTGACACCAGTAAGGACAAGTGGGCATGGGAAAAGCTCAGCCTCTGGGCATGAGAGATTCTCAGCGTTTGAATGGGGGCCAGGGTGGATCTTATATACACTAAAGTAACTTTGAGTGGCCAGAGGAAGGGGGGGGTTGGGAAAAGGGTCTAGGTGAGAATTCCGTTTGGAAGGTCTGAGAGATTGAATAAACAATGGGAATAGATAATGAAGGGAACTGGAAGTAGGAAGTTTGAAAGGATCAGAAAGTGGAGTTAAGGCTTTCAAAGGGAGATAAGGAGAGTAGATAAGGAACCAAAAGTTTAAGGGTTTTCTGGGACCCATAGACAAAAAGGGAGCCAGATTCTTTTTATGGCTAGGGGCAAAGGTGCATCTGAATAAGATCAGAAGGGGGGGCTAGGGCTTTCAAAGGGAGATAAGGGGAGTCTATAAGGAATCTAAAAGTTTAAAGGTGTTCTGGGACCCGTAGACAAACAGGAGCCAGATTCTTTTTAGGGCTAGGGAAGGTGCATCTGAATAAGATCAAAAGGTAAAGCTAAGGCTTTCAAAGGGAAATAAGGAGCTGGGGCCTGTAGAGCCAAATTCCCTTTGGGGCAAGGGGTGCAGATCTCAACTCGGGCCCATACTGTCAATGCCACATACCCAACTCCATGGTAGGTGTGTAGCAAGGTAGCGAATCCAAAGTAGCAAATCAGGGATTCCACAGATCGTTCCCGCTACAGAGAAATTGAGTATGACCTCTGGCCTAATACTGTAACTCCAAAATAATACTGCTTTTAAGTGTAAGTTTGTGTTTTCACAACTTTGTAGCTATCCCCATTTTATAGATAAAATTTTATCTATTTTATAGGGATTTTATAAGGAAACAGTAGTATGAAGTGACTTGTCCATGGTTACCCAGGCAGGAGTAATAATCACAATTGTTTATTGTTTTAAGGCTTGCAAAATGCTTTTCTCATAACCCTAGCAGGGCATAAGTGCAAGTATCTCCATTTAACAGAGTGAGTTTCCCAAGTTCCAACAAAAAGCTATTGCATGTATTTGATCCAAGTCTCAAATGTACATCTCCCAACTCCAAGACCATTGCCTTCTCCCGTGGACCACAGTGGTTACTTCATATGTTGATGTAGAGCCTGTGGTAGTATGTACTCTGTACAAGCATTGCCTCCACGCTTCCTCAAAAGCATGACTTTAAGGCACTTAACTGAGATGACATGCCAGATTCACTTAACCTTTCCAGTCGGATTCCTAGCAGTTAACACCAAGATGTATTTTCATCTCGTTGGCAAAGAGGAAGAAAAAGGGGATTATTATGACTGATATCACAGAAGAGAAAAAATGGATAATTCCGATTTCATACAATTGTTTTCACAAACCTGATGCAGTTAAAATTAGAAGAGAAACAGTTGACTGGGAAAGAAATCTTTGCCACAGGCTCCTCTAATCAAAGTCTCCCATTCAAGCTATGTAAGAAACTGATTAAAATTTGTAAGAACAAGAACAAGAACCATTTCTCCAATAGACAAATTGTCAAAGGATATCAATAGGCTATTCTTAAAGGAGAAGTCTGTGTTCTTGATAGCCATATGAAAAAAGAAATGTTCCAACAAAGGAAAATAACAAAAAAGAGAGGCTATGGGAAAACAGGCACACTAGTGAGCGTACTGTTGGTGGAGTTAAGAATTGGTCTGGCCATTCTGGAAAGATTTTGGAAGTATGATCGGAAAGTCACCAAACTGACTCAACTGTGCATATTCTTTGACTCAGTGATACCACTAGTAGGCCTATACCTCAAAGAGATGGAAGAAAAAGGAAAAAGTCTCATGTTTGTGTGAGATACATAGATAAGAGAAAAATATCAGCTCTTTTTGTTTTAGCAAAGAATTAGAAACTAAGGGAGTGCCCATTAAATGCGGAATAATGGCTGGACAAATTAACATGGATGTAACCGTATCATTATACCGTAAGAAACAAAGAGATAGCTCTTAGAAATATTTTTGCACATGTGGGTCCTTTTCCCGTTTTTGTGATCTTTTTGGGATATAGCCCTAAAAATGATATTGCTGGGTCAAAAGGTATGAACAGTTTTATAGCCCTTTGGGCATAGTTCCAAATTGCTCTCCAGAATGGTTGGTTCAGTTCCCAACTCCACCAACAATGCATCAGTGTTCCAATTTTCCCACATCTTCTCCAACATTTATCATTTTCCTATTTTGTCACGTTAGCCAGTCTGATAGGTGTTATGTGATACCTCAGAGTTGATTTGCATTTCTCTAATCAATAGTGACTTAGTGAATTTTTTCACATGACTATAGATGGCTTTAATTTCTTCCTCTGAAAACTGCCTGTCCATATCCTTTGACCATTTATCAACTGGTGAATAACTTGTATTCTTATAAATTCAACTCTGTTCTCTTTACATTTTGAAAATGAGGCCTTTATCAGAGACACTGGCTGTAAAAATTGTTTACCAGCTTTCTGCTTCCCTTCTAACCTTGGTTGCATTGGCTTTGTGCAAAAACTTTTCAATTTAATGTAATCAAAATCATCCATTTTGCATTTCATAATGTTTTCTATCTCTTATTTGGTCATTATTCATCCCTTCTCCATAGATCTGATAGGTAAACTAGGGAATGAACATTTACATAGTACCCATTGTGTGCCGGGCATTGTAGTAAGTATTTTTTGTACAAATACCTCAATCCTTATAACAACTCTGATAGATGAGCGCTATTATAATCTCCGCCATACAGTTGGGAAAACCAAGGCATCCAGAGGTAAAGCCATTTGCCCGTGGTCCCATGGCTAGAAGTGTCTGACTCTGGACTGGAACTCAGGTCTTTCTGACTCCAGACTCAGGGCTCTATCCACTGCACCACAAACTTCCTCTGTGTAATGAAGCATATTACTCACCTCCTGACAGGGAATGGACTCAAGGTCCAGAATGAGACATACATTTTCAGACACAGTCAATGTGGCGATTTGTTTTGCCTGACTATTATTTGTTACAAAAGTTCTTTTTTTTTTTCTCAAGAGGGTGGAGAAGAGTTGGGAAAGTGGTCTAGCAATAGGGTTGCCAAAATAAAAGATTCACGAAAGTATTTCTTTAAATGCACAGAAGGGAACCAAAGGAAGACTGGGGGGGGGGGGGGGGGGGGGGAGGACCCCAGACAAGCCAGACAACTTTGAGTCGTTGTTTTCCCGGAGCAGAGCCAAGATGGCAAAGTTGCACGGTAGAGCCGAGCTCCCCTCCACAAAACTACCCCCAAAAGACCTAGAAAACACACAACCAAATCCTGGTGGGAAAAACCAGAAAAAGTCCTAGTGAGTCATTTCTTCAGCCCAGTCCAGCACAGAGAGGGAGGACTGTGGACACTGCCATGGAGTCTAAAGCACCCAGGGGGACAGGCTATTCACCAGGGCAAGAGAAGGCCCCAGAACCATAGCAGAGCTGACTGAGAAGGAGACTTGAGCCCAGGTGGTGTGCCTAGAAAGGAGGAAGTTCACAAGCAAAAAGCAGCGTGGCTCAGACCTCGGCAACGCCTGCCCAGTCAGTTCAACCTCAACAGCCAAAGTATCTTGACCGAGCAGAAGTGGTGTAATCACTACATAACAAGAGTATGGTGGAATCTCAGCTCTATCATCTAGCCCAGTCTACAGGGGACTAACCAAGGCAGGAATCCCAGGCCAAAGGAGCCTCTGGTTCTGTCAGTCTGGACCAACAGAGCTTTCCAGCTAACTAATAGGATAAAGAGTCAGGTCAGGAACTTGCAGTGCCCAGATTGAGGTGAGGGTGGGGGTGGGGGTGGGGTGGGGGGAACAGAAAGACTTTGGGAGCACTGAAAAATTGCAGGTCCGCAGCCTGTTTGTGACCCCATCTGGAGTTTTCTTGGCAACTAGGGGGCAAAGTGGAAAAAGAATCCATCAGCCACTTTGAAAAAAATCTCAAGATGAAAACTTGAAACATCAAGGCCAAAATCCAGAGCTTCCAGCAAAGACTAGAGTGATTTGCCATTTCCTTCTCCAGCTCATTTTTTTTTTTCTGCAGGTGAGAAAACTGAGGCAAACAGAGTTAAGTGACTTGCCCAGGGTCACACAGCTAGGAAGTGTCTGAGGCAGAATTTGAACTAAGGTCTTCCTGACTCCAGGCCTGGTGCTCTGTATACTAAAGTCGTTAGAATTAAGAGGGATTGGGAAAGAGGAAAGGGAGCATTCCAGGCATGGGGAAACCAATGAAAATGTCCAGTGTCTAGAGATGAAGTGTCTAGTTTGAGCAATATCAAAAAGATCAATGTCACTGGATCAAAGGTGGGGGACAGGTTATGCATGGCTTTGAATGGAGGATTTTATATTTGATTCTCAAGGTAATAGGGCACCACAGGAGTTAACTGAGTGAGTGAGGGGAAGGGGGTGACAGGGTCAGACCTGAGCTTTAGGACGATCATTTGAAAAATGAATGGAAGACAGACTGGAGCAGGAAAATATTTGTGACAGGCAGATCAACCAGCAGCCTCTTTCGATAGTCCAGAGTAGAGGGGCAGCTAGGTGGCTCAGTGGATGGAGCACCAACTCTGAAATCAGGAGGACCTGAGTTCAAATCCAGCCTCTGACACTACTAGCTGTGTGACCCTGGGCAAGTCACTTAACCCTAATTGCCTAAAAAAAAAAGTCCAGAATGGAGATAATGAGGGCCTGTGGTAAGAGGGGGTACTGGGGGGTCAGTGTCAGAAGGGTCATTTGGGAAAGATGTCACAAAGGTCAAATTGTTAGGCCTGGGCAACAGGTTGGGGATGGTGGATGAGAAAGATTGAGAAGTTGATCCTAAGTGCTGGGGAGATTCAAATGTAAAATAAGAAATAGCTCCCTAATTCCTCGAGAAGTTTATATTCTAATAGGGTGGTAAGAATATGTATGTCTATATGCGTATGTATATATACATATAATATTTATGTAGTATTTATATACAAATGGGGTCAGGAAGAGTCAGACACAATTGAACAACAAAATTATGTACAGCTTGATTCTAATAAGTATGTAATAAATTCAACATACTACTTTTAAAGCTGTCTTTATCTGTTTCTTTTCAAACTTCCTTATGTTCTCTTCAGTATATACAGATGTCATATATAAATATTACACTATGAATTAAAATTATATGACTAATATAATTTAATTGTTATACTATTATTACCTAGATATTTGTATAATATGTTTATGTGTTTATGTTTAATATGTCTACATACATTTGTGTGTGTATGTGTGGACGTGGGGAAGAGAAAACTTGGCATGAAAATAATTGCAATCTATAAGAAGTGGAGAGCAGTTCTGTGGAATTGCGTTTATTTAGATTTGTCCTCAGCTTCAAAGAGCAGAATGAGGCACAGTGAGTCGAAGTTGAAAAGACCCCAAATTTAGATTTTTTTAAAAGGAAAACCTTACTAATCAGTGGAGCTATTGAGAACGGAATGGGTTATTGGAAATACAGTCAAGTCAGAAGCATTTATCAATAAGCACCTACTATGTGCCAGGCACTGTGCTAAGAAGCAATACAAACAAAGGCAAAATATAATCCCTACTATGGGAGAGTTCACAGTGAGACAAGTTGCAAATAACTGCATGCAAGTACCTGGAGACAAGATAAACTTCTGATAATCAATAAAGGAAAAGCATTGGCACTGAGGGAGTCTGGGAAAGGCTTCTTATAGAAGATGGGTATTTTTAGTTGTGGCAGGAGTTCCAGCACAGACTAGATGGCCTCTAAGGTCTTCTCCTCAGTGTCTGAGGTGCCATGAGTATTTCTACATTCTCAGAAGAGATACCAGGGACTTAATCAAGTCACTTAGTCTCTTAGCATCCTGTTATTCATTCATGGAAACTTCAGCATTGTGACTGAAGATGCCCGTGAGCCCACCTTCCCAAACTTAATTTTTAGATGGTCTATTTTTTTTGGAAGAAGGCATTGTTTTCACAAGTGCCATCTCCTCACATGCTTGGAAGACCCAATGGTTGGCAAGTGAGGTGTGACCAGCTACTTCTGCTTAACCAACACTTCCCCCTATACAACTGTATGCTGGCAGTGGCCATTAGTTTCCAACATTCACCGTCAACGCACCTGCCAAATCCGACTCCAGGCCTTCCAGACCTCCCTCAATGTTTTGCAGAAGACACATCATGATGCCTTGTTAGAGACAGAACTGGACAGCAAGAAAAACACACATATGCATAAATATACAATAAATTTAAAATAGGTAAAGTAAATGTTAAATAATGAATGTTAAATTTAATCAAGACCTACTACTCCCATAATTTACAGTCTCATAAGAAAACCAAGAAGCTATAAAAATTACTAGCCAGTTGAACTAATTATAAAATGGCTTTTTTAAATTCCAATTTATGGCTAATTTAAAAGCTGTCTCTATTGATTTGCTCTACAAAAGTGTTTCAGACCAGTAGAAAAGGCACAAGAGAAGAGGAACACTCTTTTTTTCTCAATATCTCAAATATTGCTTTGCTGTATTGGTGACATAAACTACAAGGGGAAAATCTGACCAAACCCATCTCAGTCCCTCATGTGGGTTTCCTTCCTCCCTTACATGACTAGAAGTTCAAGAAGTTTCTCTTCAGGCTTTTTGGCCCAGACTTGCTAGGTTCTCAAAAATAGCACCCACAAAAGGAAGGGGGCTCACCAGGTCCTTTGCTGCTAGCGTCAAGTTTTAGCTATCAGTCAACGTATAATGAAAACCAATGCGAAACCTCTTCTGCTTCCGTTTCAGTTTGGGAACTGAAGGGGAAACAGGGTCCCCAAAGTCCATCAAGACAGCCTCAAAAATTGTGCAAGTACTCCTCCATCCGCTCTTTGGCCGGGACTGCCCAGGTCAGGGACACGGTCCTTTAGACAGTCCCAGGATCCATTCCTGTGGAGCAGGGCACTTTTACGGAACAGCTGGGGAAGAACCATCCCACTTAGAGAATTAAAATCACATGAATGATGAAGTTATTTATAAGATTCTAGACTTGAATCGGGAAAACGCTTTATAGGTCATCAAAGCCAGCTTCCTCATTTTAGAGAAAAGGGAACTCAGATTCAGAGATGATGACTTGACCATAACCAAACAATTAGTAAGGGATAGAGATCACAGCATCATAGAACTGCAGTTAAAAGAAACCTCAGACACCATCTAGTCTAACCCCCTTTTTTTTTCAGATGGGGTAACTCAGGCCCAGAGAGAAGAGAGAACAAACAAAAATGTTAAAGACCCTTCCGCCTCAAGACCATAAAGCTGTTTATTACCTGCCTCCATCACTAACTGCCAGAGAGGTACTAGCAAGACTCAGGTTCGGGGAAAGGCCACAGCTATAAGTTCACCTTACATTCGCTCTTCTCGAGCAAAAGGGTAGTCACAGGAGGCTGTTAAATTCTCTAGACTTCACTTTCTCTTTTTTGGGTTTTTGTTTTTTGGGATTTTTTTGGCTAGGCAATGGAGTTAAGTGACTTGCCCAGGGTCACACAGCTAACAAGTGTTCTGTGTCTGAGACCGGATTTGAACTCAGGTCCTCCTGAATCCAGGGCCGGTGCTCTATCCACTGTGCCACCTAGCTGCCCCTGCTTTCCCTATTTGTAAAATGAGGGGATTAGAGCTAAGGTCCCTCTCTGAGTCAGTCAATGTATGAGCTATAACCAATGCCCAAACTCTGAGACACCAACAATTTCATGGAAAACCCCATGCAAACACTTCGTAAAGGCGGAGGATTTTAAACACATAAGACTATATAATGTATGACTGTGTTGATGTGTTGGTGCGTTTTGTTGAACTGCTTCCCCTCTCTCTTTTTTATTCTTTGTTATAAGGGACAGATCGCTAGGAAAGAAATGAGGAAGAAATACATTGAGAAATATGGGTGTTGTAAAAACAAAAGATAGCAACCAAAATTGAAAAAAACAAAACAAAACAATCAACTAAGGCGTCAAAGTCCAATGGCAGGATGCTGAGGGCTTTGGAAAGTTTAATTCATTCTTATATATTTTTTGCTTTCTCTTCAACCCTGTGGTATACCCACCAGAACTCTGCTTCCAACACATGAGTGGGTGTGTTTGAAACCACAGCATGCCCTGCCACCATGGTGACATCTCCAAGCAAATAAGATCAGTGATTTATTGCATGTCAGTGATTAGGCCTGAAATTGTGGCTGACTGTGGTTTAGATTTTTCAACTGAAAGGAAGGGGAAGATTAACCCTTGATATCCTGGGCCTATCCTAAAACAAAGACTCAACTTTCACCATTTCCTGACAGCATCACTGGAACTGTGCTGGTGAATTCCAACTCTCTTCCCCTCTGGACATATAGCCTGTTCTTGCCTGAGGGAAATATCTGTTAGCTACATCGGATGTGAACCTTTAAGCTTTTTCTTCCAACAGGACAGCTTTAGTGGGGCTGAAAAACTGCCTACTTTTTATCTGTCCATAAGTAACCTGGAGCATCTCCCCTGTTAGAGCAGAAGGAAACTGAGCTGATTTAGGGGCTGTCTCCTCCATCTGTTTGAAGAGAAGGCTCTCAAGAGATACCTTCTATTATGTTTTGGGCATCTCAGTCCCTGCTCTTTTGGCATGGGCCTAGGAAAAACTTTATCATCCATTTTGTGTGTCTATGGTTACAAAGCACTTTTCACTCAGTTACCTCATCAGATTCTCTCAACAATTCCTATGAGGTAGGCAGAGTAAATATTGCTGTCCCATTTAGTATCTAGGAAACTGAGGCTCAGAAAGATGTGACTTTCCCAACGTCTCACAGCAGGTATGTGGCAGAGCTAAAACGGAAACCAGGTCCTCAGTCTCCAAATAGTGTTCATTCAGCTACCCGATGGTGCTTCCAATTGTAAGGGTCTATACTGCTCTTCAGTCCTGCCCCAGCCTTTTCCAGCCCCTGAAAGCAGCCCTGCTGAGGTAGGCTGACAAATACTCACTTCCTCCCCCAAAGTACGATTTTACAAAACAAGTCTCTCCTAGCCTCAGGTGTTTAAGGGTTGGGGTCAGAACTGGCCCGAGAATGGGGTAGCATCAAAGGATGCTTGATCCCAGATTTAGACTCTAGTCCAAGCCCTTATTCTGTCAGTATGGAAACTCAGGCCCAGAGAAGAGGATTAGGAGAAATCAGAGGGGAGATTTGGAATCCAGGCCCTCTGATACCTAAGTCAGTAATTCTACTGGTTGTCACACTCTACCTGCAAAGAACTGAGGTAGAGACAAAATAGGACAGGGAGACTCCCTTTGGGTGGCAAGAGACTCAGAGGAAGCTGGCAGTCTTGGCACAGTGCAGGTTTTTGCTGTGCACAGCCTCCCACATGTTGATGAGGGCAGGGGGCCCCAGCTGGTGCACCATGAGCAGTTCCCGGTAAAAGCAGGGATCCCAGTTCATGTGATTGGTGCGGGTCCGGTGAATGCCGAAAGTACGGAAGCCTGGGTGAGCCTGAGGCACGACTCCAAGCCTCTTCAGGCACATGCCCAGGAACACATCGTCTATGGGGAACAGGGGAAGATACTCCGAGACTGGCAGCAGGCGCCGAACCAGTGGGGCTGCCATGAGGATGCCACCCCCTCCAGCGTAGGGTGGGTAAGGCTGGTTGAAGAGCTCGGGTGGGATGTAATACTTGCTGTGCTGGTTGCGAATAGGCCAGGCCCGTCGAATCACGTCCCCAACAAAGAGCTGAGACAGCCTAGGGTCGCCCTGTCGGGAGCGTAGGAATTCCAGCAAATTGGCGGGATGTACAAACACATCATCGTCACCCTGGGGATAAACCCAGCTCATCTCAACATAGACTGATACTGGCTTCTCAGAACCCCGCCACCCCACTACTACAGAGCACCTTAGGATCTTTTTTTTTTTTTAATTTTTTAGGATCTTCTAATCAATCAGTCATTTAATCAATTAAGCATTTACTACTGTGCCAAACAATATGTGGAACATCAAATAGAGCAGGGGTCTTGGAATCAGGAAGACATATTCATGAGTTCAAATCTGGCCTCAGACACTCACTAGCTATGTGACCTTGGGTAAGTCACTTGTCCCTGTTTGTCTCAGTTCCTGGTCTGTAAAATGAGATGGAGAAAGAAATGGGAAACCACTCCAGTATCTCTGCCAAGAAAACTCCCAAAATAGGGTCACAAGGACTCAGACATGACTGAAATGACTGTACTACAATAACAAATGTGCCAGACAGTGTGTAGTCCCTGTACCCTACAAAACTGAGGTCCCTTGATCCTTGTACGTCAGGATGGTTAGGAGAATCAAATGGCAGAACACATGTAAAACATTTTGCAAACCTTAAAGTGCTATTCATATAGCAATTATTATTATTAGCTATACAAATAGTTATTATTATCATCATGATTATTATTATTATTGGATTCCTCCCTCTTCCTCTCAATCCGTGATCCCTGCAGCATGATATAGTTGGGGCAGGGGTGCCAGACGGGGGATCAGAAATCCAGATTAAAGTCCCAGCTCTGCCACTCTAGCTGTTGTCAGCTTGGTTGAGTTGTCTGGGGCCTCAGCTTCTTTACGTATCAAATGGGAATACCAATATTTGCCCTAAATCAGCAGACCAAGAACATAATTTCAATTCTCTGGGTCTGCCCTTCAACTTCTTTACCTAAAAAAATGAGTAGATTATCCTGGAGGATCTCTCAGATTCCTTCCAGCTCTGACATTCTATGATACCTCAAAGGGTTGCTGTGGGCATAGCATGAAATGATAATACAAATAGTAAATAATAATAATTATTATAATATAATAATAATCTGGCTTCCTTCAAGCCTCAGCTCAAATCCTACCTTCCACAAGAGGTCTTTCCTCTCCCCCAGCAGCTAACACCTTCTCTCTGAAATTACTTTTCACTTACATTGCGGATATCTTGCATGCACCTAGTCATTTACAGGTCTCCCCTATTAATCTGTGGGTTCCTTGAAAGCAGGGACTGTCTTTTGCCTTTGTGTCTTCAGCACTTAGCACAATGGTTGGCATACAGTAGCTGCCTAACACATGCTCGTTGGCTGAGTGGCATAGACATAGTATAGTGTATAGTGCTTTACATGGCATCTCACTTGGCCTTCACACAATCTTTATGAAATAGGGAAAATATTATTATTCCAATTCCTCAAGCTAAGGAAATTGAAACTGAGAGGGGACAAGTAAATTGACCAAAATCAGAACTCCAGGAGTTCATAGAACTAAGGACTGGAAGCAACATGAGAGAAAATCTAGTCAAACTCCCTCATTTTCTGGCTGAGGTAATTGAGGCCCAGAGAAGTGACTTGTTGAAAGTCACAAAAATAGGACAGGGCAGTCAGGCAATCCAAACCCAAGTCTCCTTATAGGGGCCATTCCTTAAGGTTTGCAAAGCACCAAACATATATTTTCTCATTTGATCCTCGAAACAGTTCTGAGAGGTAGGTGCTAATTACCTCCCCATTTTACAGATGAGAAAACTGAGCATGAGAGAGGTTAAGGGACATCCCCAGGTTCACAGAGCTAAAAGGGCAGGATTTGAACTCGTCTTCGTGACTCCAAGTCCAGCACTCTCTCACTTAGTTACCCAGTCCCTCTCTTCCCATTATGCCCTGCTATTATCCACAAAGTGTTCTGTAAATTGTGACAGTTATCCCCCAGTTTCCTGCCCTGTATTCCATGCTATTTCTCTCACTCCACCAGCTCTCAGATCAGACACGCACCTCCCCAAGTCCTGATCCCTTCTCACCTCTTCGATCTTCCAACCCTTCCTCCCCACGCTTCACCCTCCTGAGTCCCAGTACTGGCTCTGTCACTATCTTGCCATGGGACCTCGAACAAGTCCGTCCAGTCTTCAATTTTCCCCTCTGTAAAAACGAGGAGGTTGGACGAGATGATCCGCCACGATCCATTCTTGCTCTAGGCTAATATGACTCTAATCTTTAGTGCCCCGTCTACCTGTCCGTCCCCCTTCACCCCCAATTCCCCCAGCCCTTTGCCAATCCAACCCAGGGCCCTCCCTGAGAAGAGACACTCCCTCGTCCTGGCTCTCAGTCCGGTAGAGATAACGGACGGACTGGGAACAGACCAGGCAGACGGCAGGTGCCCAGCTTCTGCCTGCCGCTGCGGGGACCCCTCCGTCGCTCCGCTTACCTGGAACACGAATTCCACGCTGGGGCAGCGGCGCTGGAACCAGCGCAGGAAATTGACAGCCTTCAGCGTGAGGTTATAAAAGGTGTCACTGAAGTCCCAGCGCAGCAGATCCCCGTGCGCCCGGTCCTCCTGCTCCAGCCGCTGGCGAAGCGCCTCCCCGCTGGGCCCCTCTTCGGCCGCTCCTCTACCCAGCAAGAACACGGTGCGCACGGCTGCGGCGTCCGAGGCGGAGCCGGAGCCGGGCCCCGTCAGTTCTCGGCCCCACGTGCGCCTCACAGCCTCTCGCCGCTCGCCGTGCTCGGGTGCCGACTTGACGGCCAGCAGCAGCCGCACCCGACCTCCGCACTTGTCCGGGTGGTCTCTGAGCAGAGGGAAATAGCGACAGTGGCTGTGGCGAAGGAAGGCGCGAAAGCGTGCCTCTTTGGGCAGCCGAGGAAGGACCTGGGGCTGCGATGAGGCACACCACACGGTCCTCATGGCCTCTCCATCGTCGCCACCCTCCAGCTCCGGACCGGGATCAAGGCGCACGGATGCGTTGGTACCAGCCGGCCGGCGGGGTCCCTGGGGCAGGCGAGCGAGCCCCGGTGGCGCGACACCCAGCCACAGCAGAGCTGACAACGCTAACAGCACTGCCGCTAGGGCGCACCGCCTCCTGCCCGGGCCGCTGGGCGCCGGCCGCCACCGAGCGCAGCACAGCGACATGGCACTGAGCTCGTTGGTTAGGGTGCCGTTCTTTGTCCCGGCCACGGTCCGCGCCAGCCTGCCTCTGACCAAGCCCGAGGGGAGCGGTGCGTGCGCTGCCCCCACGGTTCCTGAGAAGCTACCCCCAGGCACTGGCGGGACTTGGGACTCCGCCCCGAGAAGAGCACAGGTGCCGCCAGCAAGATCCTAACTAAGGGCCCACCCGCCCCGCGGTTCTGGTGCTATGGCTGGGGAAGGGGAGAAGTGAAGCTGAGCGAAGACGTCCAGGAACTTCCGAAAGCCTGGAGAACCAGTCGGCCCAACTTCCCTGTATTTTGCTCGTCTCCCCTGCATCTCCCCAGGGCCCCGTCATAGCGATGCACAGAGCACTCAGGCGGAGCTGCTAACCCATCCCTCTCTGACCAACCGAAAGTTTCTACAGATTGCATCGAAATAGATCCCCCTCATTAAGTGGAGGTGGGGTCCGGGAAGTCCCCAGCTGTTTCCAGTGCTCTGTGGCTGTGTACTGTGTACTACGTACTGTGACTGAGTACCGCTGAGGAATCATCACCCAGGAATCAAAAGACACTCCTCCCCTTCCCAAGGCAGATCTCCCCTGACTTAAGAGTTAACGCTGAATCCGCACACGCAGCATCAGATGCCGACGAGTTCTCAGGAAAGGAGCAGCAGAAAAGAACTAAAGGTTACCTGTTCAAGATTACAATTAAATGCAGGGCGGGCAGGCTAGCTTAGGGGTCAGGAGCCTAGGGTGCTAGTCTCACCTCTGCAACTGACTAAGGAACCTGGGCACCTTCCTTCCTTTCTCTGGCATTTTTGATATTTCCTTGCTGGGCGCGTGATTTCTTTGGTTTGGGGAATCTGTCAAGGAAAATCTCTCAGCCAGTGCTGATCAGCACATGCACTCTAGCTTTCAGTCTCCAGAGAAGCCCGAGGCAGGGAGAGGTTAAATGAATTGCCCAGGGTAGCACAGCCTTACCAGTAAGCATGTGCCAGAGGCACACTCTGAGTTTGCATTTTGACTCACTGCCTCTTCATAATTGTAGTAACAGTAACTCATTCATAATAATAATAGTAATAATAATATAATAATCATTTCCAACGTGCTTTTCTCACAACGACTTTGCTTTTCTCATCTGTAAAATGAGGAATGATCATAACTTAGAGCTGGAAGGGACCACAGGAGATCTAGTCCAGCCCACTTTTCTTACAGAGCAGGAAACTGAGGTCCGAGTGTACCCCAGTAATCCAGGAACCCATTCATTTATTGAATAAAACATTTATTGGCTGCCTTCTGTACATAGGGCTCTGGGCTAAGTGCTGATCAAGATACAAAATTAAATATGACAGTTCCTGTTTTCCAGGAAATTACAGTCTAAATGTTTTGTTTTCTAATTGTTTCATAGTGTTGCCCAGAGAGATTGTCAGCTCCAGGAAAGCAAGGATTTCATCTTATGCTTCTGTTCCTGTACCTCCCACAAAACCTAGCTCTGATTTAGATAACATAATAGATACTCAGTAAAGATTTGTTGTTCAATTAATCTGGCACACCTCTTGCAGGTGCTTCTGCCAATTTCAAATTGCTCCCAGACTCAGCCCTGTGACGGAAAATCAGTGGATCCTGAGCCTCAATTTCTTCTGTAAATTTTGTAAAATTAGGAGTTGGACTGAAAGGTTCCTTTAGTCTCTAAATCCACGGTTCTATGACACCAATAATCAAATTGAATTACTACTGCCTTTGTTGGAAACACATCTTAGTTCAGAGAATCTCTGAGTTGCAGGGACCTCAAAAGGCCATCGACTCCAGCCCCCCTGAACAAGAATCTCCCCTACAGTGTCTCCCAAAGTGGTCATCCAGTCTTTGCTTCAAGACTTCCAGTAAGGGGGAACCCAATGCCTCTCAAAGCAACCCATTCTTCTTTTGGGTAGATCTAATTATGAGGTAGTTTTTCCTTATTGCCAATTTCTCTATAAGTCCCATCCATTTCTCCTAATTCTACCTTCTTGGTCCAAGCAGAACAAGTTTAACCATCTTTCATGTGTCAATCCTTCAAATACCTTGAATCATAGTATGACACCTATGACACGTGTGGCATTCTAAGCAGTCAAAAATCAAGCAATCTACTGTTTGTCTTAAGTCTATAGAAAGGAAGCATGTCACTGTACTGATTATCCAGCAATGGAGTGCTATACCTCATTTGCCCACCATTGTGCTCTTACTTGAGCCAGCAGCCCAGTGATTTCTTCAGAACCTCTTTGGTATGTGCACAGGATAGCTTTTCTAAAAGGTTAATTCCCATTCCTCCTATCTTCAGTTACAACTATATCCACATCTTCAAACTGGGCTGTAATTTTATCTAGGGAATGAAATGGAATATAACTCAAAATATTAAATATTAAATCCATAGTCTGTCAACCTGAATTAAAGAGAAGGCAGCCAACGTAGCAAAAATTATGATCTTTAGTTGGGGCAAGGAAGTTGCAACTGGGGTATCACATAACAGCAAGTGTTGGGGAGTCCAAAGAGGGGGCCAGGGTTCCCCCTCACTGGAAGCCTTCAAGCAAAGGCTCAATGACAACTGATTAGGTGTATATAGCTTGGGTCAAAAAGAAATTGAGTCATTTGAGGGAAATAATTCTCCAGGGGTGTTCCTGAAAGCTTAAGTGATTGTAATTCTATTAGATGAAGAAAGTTAACTCCAAACTGTTTTTATCACACTGTGACATTTACCTATGTTTATATTTATGATAGATAGAGATAGATAGATAGATAGATACATACATACATACATACATACATACATACATAGATGTATACTGAAATTAAGCTTTAATAGTTTAAAACTACACTAAGACTTTTGGGACATCCTGTATAAGTAACATTTTATATGTTTTTTTTTTGTTTTGTTTTGTTTTATTTTTACCCAAGAAACCATTTTTAATCTTCTACCTTGAAGATTTTCAATGTTTTCAACCAAAATTCCCAAAAGGAATTAGACTACATTGAATGGACAAAAATTTCCTCTGTATAAAAACCAATTAAGCTATGATAAATCAAATGCTTAACAAAATAAAAGACCAAACCCATATAGAATCTTTGAACATTGTCCTCTTCAGCCCTAACTCAATCTGTAAAGGGAATTCTTGACAATATATATGTAAAACAAGAAGGGAATACCATAGTCACAGACACAATCATTTTTTTAAGTAGAACAAAATATATATGGGAAGCCTGTAAATACAAATAGGATAATAGAATTCTAGATTTGAGAGCTAAAAAGGACCTTGGAGATCACCTTATTCACATTCTTTACTTCATAGATGAGGAAAGAAAGGCCCAAAAGGACTTATTGCCCAGTATCACCCAGTGAATTAATTCAGAGCTAAGGATTAGAACCCAGGCCTTGACTCCTAGCCTAGGGTTCCTTCTATTCACAAGGGAAAGACTCTTTTAAAAAAGTACACAGTCAGGGCAGCTAAGCAGCACAGTGCAGAGCACGGGCCCTGGAGTCAAGAGAACCTGAGTTCAAATATGACCTCAGACACTTGACATTTACTAGCTGTGTGACCTTGGACAAGTCACTTAACTCTGCCTTGAGAAAAAAAATTATCCAGTCAAGAACACTACATAAACAAAAATGCCTCTTACACTAGGAATGAAGGCACAAAGTAGAAAGAGAAAAAAGTTCAGTATATCAAAAGAAAGGTCTGAGAACTTCACTGGGAAAAATTAACTTTGCGAAGTACAAGCAGTGCTCAAATACTGTCAACTTTATTGTGTAATAGTGCCCCCCCCAAAAAAGAAAAAAGAATGAGCGAGCACTTATATTTTGTTTTTCATATCTCTGACCCTACTAATGGGTCACTTTGGGCAGTTGTTTGCTCAGTCCTCCATGTAAACTCACATTTCACCACAGCAATGCAGGATCACCGTGTGGTGTCCAGGGTAATGGCAGGATATACAGCGCATGGGGGAAAAAATTCCCCCACCATTAGGCTTTCCAGGAACAAATACATTGCAGGGAAAGCAGAGACCACAGGTATGTCATCAGGGAGTTGGCTGGTGGATAGTCTAAAAAATATAGAGATTCATTTTTATTTATATATTAAGGGGGAAAATTATATGGCTCCAGATTATCCTAAAATGTAACATCTTTCAATTAAACATCACACAATTCCCATCATCATTATGCCCTACATAAAACCTAAATGATATGACAAGTTTCTATCAATATTCAACAACCACAAAGTCCAGAAATTGTAACTAAGAAATAGCTGCAGAACCACATACCAGACAGGAATCTGTGTGTGGCAAGAGAGTTGGGACAAGGACCAGAGATCTGAGATCCCACCTCCGGAGTATATTACCACCCTACCTCCCACTCTCCATCACTCAGGCTCCTGCAGACCTCCAACTCTCTATCCATATCTGCAAGAGGGGGTGTCCAAGGGGTGAAGGAAGCAGCAGCTCCCCAGCATGAGATAGTCCCCTTCTATTTCAATATGATGTGGTAGCTTCCATTGATTTCAGCTTCTGTTGTGTCCAGAACAAAACAAAAATCATCTTAACACTGATGAGCGCGTGGATTCCTGTTGGCCCCTGCTTATAGATCTGATGAGGGGAAATACTGAATAGATGTTAGTTCTTCCACATAGACGCCATGGTACACAAAGAAAGCACCATCGCATTCTCCATTCTTATATTTCTGTTGCTGTTGCTGCTCTGCTGTTGCAAGGATTCCTGGCCAACATGAATCGTCAGCCCCATCTGCTCTTTTAAGACATTAAGGAGTCAAATTCCATCAGCAGGGCCACAAATTTGAATGTTATTTCTGGTTAACTTCAGTAAATCTGCACCTGAGCAGTTTGGGAAAAGCCATGAGAAGGTGGAGATGTAACCACTGTCGAGCTTACTGAGGGCTAGTTATTGGTAGAAGTTTATCTGCAATTGGAGGAGGTGGTTCTGGCTGGTGGCTTGGTGAACCATTCCCTTCTCCAACTGAAAAAGTGCTATGGTAATCCTTAAAGCCAGGGGAGGGGAATTACTGACATATGTCATCTCAGGTCACAGAGAACACTTCCTGAGTATTCCGTGTCTCATAGGGAGGTTGGTATTTTTCCTTTTCATGAGGGGTTCACTCCTCCATTTTCTCCCTGTCTGTTTTTTTGCTTCCTGTTGCATCTTTGGGATTGAAAACCTTGATCTGACAGCTGGCTGAAAGCAAATGTTCAGTGTATTTTCCATTCTCATTCTCCCTGAAGGTGTCAGTTTGAACTGGGAATGGCCCACCTTTTCTCCACCATGTTCTCTCATGATGAACTCTGTACTGGTACAACACCTGAACAAACTCTTTGCAGGGTCCCAGAGGAATTCCACAGGATTCAGTGGTGTTGGATTTGCCCTCGAGTCAATTATACCTGTAAACACTGAAATATCTATGGCAAGGATTCTGTCCCCTGGCTTATTCCACCTCCAGACCTCAAAATGCTGGTGCTCAGCGCGCTGCAGGTGTCTAACATGGAACACCACTCCACATTCTCTTCACTAGCTTGCCACTCAAAGTTTCCTGTTTTCCAGCATTGGAATTTCATCAGATTGTCCTTGATGAAGATATTGTGAGTGTTTCATCATGGAGTTTTAATGCAGGAGAGGTAGCAGCACAAAGCACACACTGGAAAGGTAGGATTTTATTCTCATTATCAGGTGGCAAACTTGACTCTTCTTGTTTAAAAATGGACAATGTAAGTTTTGAGGTTTAGAGGTGCTGGGACCCCGAAATAGTGGTGCAGGTCCTGCCTGGGATGAATTTGATCCAAGCCTTCTTTCAACTAAAGACAAGGTTTATTAGAACACCAGCTGAGGTGAGCTAGATTTCTAATAAGTCTGCCCTATTGGCTAGATTTTAAGAATCTGAACACTTGAATGCAGGCAAGATGGACCTTATAAACAGTGATCAAGGAGTGGCCAATAGCTTGGGTGACTGGTAGGTAACAGAGAACAGCCAGGGACCTGGATCACATGGCCAAGGGAGAACGGAGTCTAGATAGGGTGGAGGGTGGAGAAAATGAAGAGCTGGGCTAGGTTAGAGGTAACAGAATTGGGAGACTGGGCATGGTCACAGTGAAAGGTCAGTTGGGATGGGTCGATGCCTCAGGCGAACGCCAGACACTTGACCATGCGGCAAAAGGAGAAAACTCAAGGAGAGTTCGGGGTTTCCCAGGGCCCGTACCCCATCACAAGGACATCACAGTTCCTAGCCGATCCCGGACAGACTCGCGTCAAAGTCCGGCACCAGCCCGGACTCGATCGCCCCGTGGGCCAGCTGCAGCTTCAGAAACCAGGCCATCCGGCCTCTTTCCAAGGGACCCCCTGCAGACACCTACCAGCCTTTCTTGGGCTAGGCAGGGGGTTCGCGAGCACCGACCAGCGCTGCGGCGTGCTATTCTGCTCCACCCAACCCCGGCTAGAAGGAAGTCCGCACTCGCCCACCCCAACCCCGACACCCGGCCTTCAGCACTGAACTGCTAACTCCTGGGCCCCCTGCCTGACCCATGGCTCCGGAGAAGCGTTGAGGCCGAGGCCCCTCGGGGCTCTTCCAGTGCCAATACACAAATCCAAGATCTCCCTGCGGTCCCCACAAGTATTCCAACCCTCCAATGTAGTGCTTTTAAGATCTGCAAAGCATCATATGTTTGATCCTTATAGGCAACCTGTAGTTGCTATTACCATTCTCATTTCACAGATAAGGAAATCAAGTCTGGAAGAAGACAAGTAACACTTAGCTAGTGAGTGTCTGAGTCAATAATCAAACTCATGTCTTCCTGACTCCTAGCCTGACCCTGTCCACTGTGCCCCCAAGTTGCCTTATATGTAGACAACCCCTGGGAAGTGGCCAAGTTTCTTCATCCTATTAGAACATGAGCCTTGTGCAATATCAATCCAGAATGAGGGACTTCCTATTCAGTCCAAGACCAACCAGTGAGACGGACTTCACATCTTATCACTTAGGTTAAATGGGAAGGGGCTGAATAAATTAACCAGTCCCACCCTTACACTGTGATCACATGATTTATGCTAGCCACCTTTATCCATCTTGTAAACCTTTTTCCACTTGCCAGCCCAGATCTTCTGAGCTGTGGGGGAAATACCCAAACCACCCACTCTAGTGCTCATGGAAAGGAGTAAAAAACTATGGGGGGGGTGGAGTAGGAATGAGGGGGGTAGAGAATAGTATAGTATAGTATAGTATAGTATAGTATAGTATAGTACAGCATAGCATAGCATAGCATAGTAATCCAGTATCCTAACTGTGGGTCGCAGATTATAGCAAGGGGGAAATGTGACAGGGGAGAGATGAGGAGAGAGCACTGGAAATCACTCCCCCCTTCCCAGTTCATCTGCCCAACTAGATTTGTAAAACTGGCACTTGGCATTTCCTATTCTGTAGGATCCCACCTCTTACTGCTCGAGGTTCAACATCTCTTCTACCATACTTGGTCTTTGGCAGCCTCAGTCCTCATCCAAAAGAGTTTTGGACAGCAACAGCCATGACAGACGGGTCTGCTACAGGCAGAGTCCAGCTGTCCCACTTTACAACATGGAAGTCCCAAAGCCACAGTTCGTCTGCTGCTGTGTTACCCACAGACAGGCTAGCAGGATGGTCAGGATGTCTCTCTCAAGGGTAGCAAAAGGAGGAAGAGTCAGCGGCTAGCATACAGATCTTGAACTCCTTTCTCCTATCCTTTCCCCTATCAGTACCATCTCTCACAAGGATACACTCCCCAAGGCTCTTAGTGGGAGAAGGGCAATCAGTCTCTCCCACGTGCCAGGATCATCAGAAAATACTCTGCTAGCCTCTCTCCCACCCCAAATAACTATCACCCCAAGACCACAAGGAAAATTATCATTCAGAAAAATAAGAAGGCAAGTTGTGGGCATGGGTTATAAGAAAAACACAGATTTAGAGATGAAAGAGAACTTTAAAGTCTTCTAGTATCCTAGGTTATAACTCTACAATGAACTAGAACTTCAGAAGCTAGACAGCCTCCCTGCTTTTCCATTGGTTTCTTTGTTTGTTTGTTTGCATTCGTGTTTAAATGTTTCCTTTGTCTCTTAACTTTGCCCACTGGGCAGCCTGAAAAAGAACCTTGTCACAAGTGGGTTCTCAGTGAAGATTTTCACAAATTTTGCTGATCCTGACCGTTTGGAGTCTTGTAGCTATGTGTGCCTTCATCAGGATTTCCCCCTGATTCATGGAATCCTACATTCAAAGCTGGAAAGAACCCCCAAGGCTATAAAATCCAATTCATTTTATAGATGAGAAAACTGAGGCCTAGAGGTGAAGTGGCTTGCCTAAGGTCCCACGTGTCAGAGAGGCAGGATTTGAATTCACATTCTCTGAATCCAGAGACAGTTTGCATTTCACTGCAGCTCCTTCTGGCTATTCAACTGTTGGAAAGTGAAATCTTTTAGCCTAGCAGCCCAGATTCTGACTGAGAGTAGAAGGTCTAGACTGCAGAGAGAAAAAAGGGGCAACCTCCCTTCTGAGAGGAGCCCCCTTTGTTCAACCTTACTGACTGGACAAGAGTCTTGTAACAAGCAGATTCCGAAGGGCACAGTTTCACAGAATTGGCTAATCTTGTTAGACTGGAGACTGGTAGCTGCTTTGTGGCCTCCTCAGCATTTCCTTCCTGTTTTAACTAGACTCACAGAAGTATTTCAAATGTTACCAATGTTTGAGCTCCGCCTATGCCTCTTCAGAAATTTGGCCGGGGGCGGGGCGGGGGGGGGGGGGGGCTGGGAAACAACTCAAATCATTTCAAGATCTCCCAAGGCCAGGGTAATTAACTCCACAGACTTGTGTAACAGCTCAGTACTCCATCAGAGTTCTCACACCTTATCTGGCATTCACATCTACTAAAATGAATGCTCTGAGCCCCCATACCCCTCTATCTGAATCTCCTTTCCTTCAGACCAGCCAGTTGTATTCCTCATATGACTTCATATCTAGTGGTGAAAAGAAGACAATTTACTTATGATAGAAAAGCAGTATAAAACAAAGAGATTGCAATAGTTAGAAAACACTTCCAATATCTACTTCCCAAAACCAATCAGTTCCTCACGGGAAGAAATGCTGGGGAGCAATGGTCTCAGTAAAGCGTTGCTGAGACCAAAGGCACTCATGATGATGTATGTAGATGGGAATTAGGGAGCCTTTTAGAAAGCCTTGTTGTCTCCCTCTGCACAGCAACTGGGTCAACAGGATGTCAGCACCAAATCTTGGCTTCCAGTTCCTCCCCAATTTCTGCCTCTCTCTCTGGCATTTCTCCTCCCCCCCCTCCAGTTCAAACCTCACTCATTAGTCCACAAACCTCCGGTTGTACTTTGCAATACCCAGATCAAACTTTCCCGGCACTAAAGGGGCCAGAGTTCAGCTACATCGGAGTCCAAAACCTAGCATCACAGCAGGAGAGAAGAAAAGCCCCACTCTCTAGAAACCACAATAGGATGAGGTATGGCATTTGGGAAGTCTCCTGGTTCTGCAGCCATTTCACTCCCTTCTGATTCTTTATCTTCTCTTTCTCCACCAACCACATGCTTCTCTTCAAACTCCCATGTAATGTCATAGCCTAATGTAAGCTCATACAGAATTCTTGGGGATGTAGCTTCCAAAAAAAAAAAAAAAGACAGTGGATCCATAGTTTGGGACATATGTACCTGCCTCGTGTGTGGTTCCTAGAACACAGAATGATTTCATGAACCTGATTTATCGTTTGATCTGTAGCTACATCAGTGATAATGGAAAGACAGTTTGTATTTTGGGTGTCCTTTATGAATCACTTTCACCATTGAGTGGTTTCCATCTGCCTTCCTACACACATACACAGCTCACCAAGGCAACTCTCAAGAGCAAAGGAAATTTTGCCTCCTTGCACTATAAGAGTGTGAGAAATTCCAGACCACATCAGACCCAGGATCTGCCCCAGGCCGGGACTTTGTCTCCAAAGAGAACACCAAGGAGATATAATAGTAACTATAGCAAAACATTCTGATTTTACCTCAAAATTCATTCTGAAGCCATAAATTTGAATGAATTTTTTAAAATGTATGTTTTCAGTTAATACTACTTGTCAGGGTAAGGGAGGTGTGAAGCTGGTAGATCATAAATTCCACAATTTTACTACCAGTGGGGTAAAATGTCCATTCTTTTATGTGTTCTAAACTTACCTATGAAGCAATTTGATGAATTGGATCATTGACTCGTAGCTAAAAGGGAGCTCAGAGGCCATCTAACCCTACTCTTCACTTTACAGAGGAGGAAACTGAGGCCTGAACAGGTTAAGGGACTTGCCTGAGGTCACACAGGTATTGAGGCAACCAGGTGGTACAGTAGATGGAAAACTGGACCAGCCGTCAGGATTGATCTGATTTTGAATTCTGTATCACTTTCTAGCTTTGTGACACTCAGCAAGTCATTTAAATTTTCTTTGCCTCAGTTTCCTCATCTATAAAATGGGGGAAATAATAGCACCCTAATCAAAGAATTGTTGTAAGGATCAAATGTGATTATATAGGTAAAGTGTTAAAGAAAAAAGAAAGTTAGTTATCATTATTATAGTAAGTGATGGAGGTAGGATTCAAACCCAGGTCATCTTTCTCACTCAGTAACCTCTCCTTTGAGGTTCATGCTATTCATATGTGCCTATATTCATGTACTCATATGTATCAAAATCTTGGTACCTGTTGTATACAGACCCCTCCCCCTAGGTCACTCCGTTTCTTTCCTCATTGAGTTTAGTACATGGCTCACAATTTTTCTCTCTTCCCCAACTCCTTCCCTCATACTAGGGGATTTCAGCATACATATTGACTATCTCTCAAACACCTTAACCACTCAGTTCCTCAACCTACTCACTTCCCATGACCTTCTCCTTCACTCTGCCTCAGACACACACAAATAGTCTTGCAATTACCCATGAATATACAGCTTCCATGTTCAAAACTTCTGAAATCCTCTCATCCAGCCATAATTATTGGCCTTTCATCTCTACCTCTGCCTTCTCTTACAAAAATCCCACTTCTCATTTGCATTGTGACCTCCAACCTCTCAGTTCTCTTTCAGGCAATCTTCCTGACACTAGACACTCTTTCCTTTTTTCCCCATCCTAACCCTTGGTGAACCAGTCCAATTTTACACTGTCCTCCACTCTTGAATCTCAAGCCTCATTGTCATTTCACTGATTATGTCCTACTTATGAATCACTCCCACCCTTCACCTCTTTCCCTCCCACATACATGCTGCTGGATCAGAAACCATTCTAACTGGGTCTACCATAAATTTATGTTATACAGCCTCAACTGGGTCCTCACTACTACTACCAATCCTTTTATGCCCACCTTATCAACTCACTAACCCATTCTTCATATCAAAGCTTTCAAATTTTTCCATCCCTCTTCAAATCTCCCACATATCCTCTTTCCCACACCCTCTCAGCTGAGAATTTTGCCTCATATTTTACAGAAAAAAATTGAGCTCATTCACCTTGGGTTCTCTCTTTTCCCCTTCTTCTTCATCTTCTGTAACTCGGGTGTCATTATCTCCTCCTGCACTCCAATCTCACAAGACCAGGTAGCCTTGCTTCTTACCAAGGGTAATCCCCATCTCTACTAAAGTGATTCCATTCCATCCCGTCTCCTCCAACAGATTGCTCCCTCTGTTGTCCCGCCATCACTTATTTTAATTACTCCCTATCTACTGGCTCATTCCCTACTGCCTACAAACATGGCCCTGTTTCCCCCATTCTTGAAAGCCCTCACCTGATCATTCCATTCTCACTACCATCCTATATTTCTTCTGCCCTTTGTAGCTAATCTCCTCCAAAAGGCTTTTTGTAAGTGCCTCTACTTTCTCTCCTCTCACTCTCTTCTTAACCCCTTACAATCTGACTTCAGACCTTGTTATTCCACCAAAATCATGCTCTCAAAAGTTACCAGTGATCTCCTTAGTTGCCAAATCCAATGGCCTTTTCTCAATTCTAATTCTCTTTGATAATCTCTTCTCTCTAGGTTTTCAGGACACCACTCTCTCCTGGTTCTTCTCCTACCTATCAGACTATCCTCTGTCTCCTTTGTTGCGTCCTCTCCAGATCATGCTCTCTAACCATAGGTGATCCTCAGGATTTTGTCCTGGTCCCTTTTCTCTTCTCCCTCTATAATACATCATTTGGTGATCTTGTCAGCTGCAATGAATTTAATTACCATTTCTATGCTGATAATTCTCAAATCTACCTTTCCTGCTCCAACCTATCTGTTGACCTCCAATCTCACATGCCCAACTGCCTTTCAGACATCTCCAAATGGATGTCCAGTAGACATCTTAAACTCAACATGTCCATAATGGAATTCATTAACTTTCCCTCTAAACCCTCTCCCTCTTCCTCCTTCCCTATTACTATAGAGGGCAACACCATCCTCTCAGTCCCTTAGGCTAATGACCTTGGAGTCATTCTAGATGCCTCAGTATATCTCACCCCTCCCCATATCCAATTTGTTGCCTAGAGCTGTTGGTTTCACCTTAAAACATTTTTTCAATATACTCCCTTCTGTCCTTTGACACTGCCAATACTCTAGTGCAAGCTTCTCATCCTCTCACACCTGGACTATTGTAATAGCCCACTGGTGGGTTTGCCTGCCTCAAGTCTCTCCTCATCCTCCATTCATCCACTAAAGTGATATTCCCAAAGCACAAGTCTGACCATGTCACCCTGAAACTCAATAAACTTCAGTGACTCCCAATTGCCTCCAAGGTCAAATACAAAATGTTCTGTTTGGATTCAAAGCCCTTTATAACCTAGCCCTCTCCTAAATTTACAGACTTCTACTTTACTCTCTCCACATACTCTTTGATCCAGTGCCACTGGCCTTCCAGCTGTTCCATAAACAAGACACTCCACCTCTCTGCCCTGGGCACTTTGTCTGTTTATTCTCCATGCCTGGAATGCTGTTCCTTCCTCCTTCACTCCTCATATTGACTTCTCTAGCTTCCTTTAAGTCCCAACTAAAATCCCTTCCTTTACTGGAAGCCTTCCCCAACCTTTCTTAATTCTAGTGCCTTCCCTCTGTTAATTATTTCCTTTATCCTGTGTGTGGCTTGCTTCCTATATATTTGTTTGTATATCATCTCCCCCATTAGACTGAGCTCTTTGGTGGCAGTGACTGTCTTTTGCCTCTTTTTGTACCCCCAGCCCTTAGCACAGTGCCTGGCACATTGTAGGAATTTAATAAATGTTTATTGATTGATTGCTTGAATGAATATGGGAGAGTTATGGCTAGTCCATAGTTCTTCTGAAAAATATTTGGGGGTTCTAGATCACTGCAAGTTCAAAGGGTTAACAGTGTGATATGAACTCCAAGAGAAATAATTCAAGCTTGGGCTGCATTAAAAGAGAAATAGGGTCTGGGGCCAGGGAGGATAATAGTCTCTCTGTATTCTGCCCTAGTCACATGAGGTTGGAACTGCCAGTGAATGATCCTAGGCTGAAATACTATCAGTTTCACAATTGGTGAGCTAGCAGTAGTTACATAAAAAATGAGTCACAGGGTGGTGAGTATGGCAGAGTGGATGAGAAGTCAAATGACTTGACTCTGCTAACGACTAACCCCACCCCTTCAGTGAGACACTGTCTCAACATCCCCTTTCCAGCCCAAATCTAAATTTTCATCTCCAGGCTGTTAGACAAAGTTCCAAATCAGGAATAGGAAGACCTGAATTGAAATCTTGGCTCTTATTAACCCTCCCTTCCATTCTCTGAACCTCATTGTCATCATCTATAAATTAGAGATAATAATCCCTACCTTGCCTTTCTCATAGGGTTCTTGTGGTCTCATAGGGTCTATCCAAGGCACCATTTTGCTGCCCCTTCCTTCTGCTTCTCACCTGCAAGACTGTTATTTCCCCATCAGCCTGAGACTTTAGGGAAGATCTTTCTCTGTAGGTGTGTAAGTAACAAAAAGAGGTACTAGGATGCCAGAAGCCTACCCCTACCACTGAGGCTTCTGAGAAATTCTGTCAGGGAGAACTTCCATCCAGGAGGGAGATCACAAAATCCTAGAAACTCAGAGGTGGAAGGAATTTTACAGGTCATGTAGTCTAACCTGTGATGCACACAGAGAGAGCATAGAAGGTGTGTGTGTGTGTGTGTGTGTGTATGTGTGTAAACTTGGGTAACCCTATAGTTTTAAGGAAGGAAGTGTTAGAAAAAGGATTTTTAAAATGTTGTAGATTTTTAAAATGCTATAGAAAAGCCAAGGACAATGAGAACTAGGAAAAGATTATCTGATAACTGGCAATCCAGAGACAGCAATTTAAACCTAAATTGGCTTAGGAAGATGGGAGAGAAACAGAGACGTGATAGTCAAAATCATGAACCAGACAAAGTCCAACAGTTTGGGATATTTGCAGAACTGTAACAGCTTAAGAAGTGAGGAATTTGAATCCCCCGACCCTTCCATATTTCTCCTATACAGTTTTCACTTAGAATGTTGATCCTCCACAAACACCATCCTAGCATGACCCTGGGACCAGGGAGTTGTTGACCCTGTTGACCAGAGAATTGTGTAAGCTGGAGTTGTTGAAGGCTATGATGGTGAAGCATAAGCTTTGACAGATCATACCATACTGGAAAGGCTTCAGGTATCATCCCAACTATAAACTGTGCCTTTTGTCTAAAGGATGGCTTAGCTAAGCTAAGAGAGGCTTAACACAAGTTAGTTGACCACTAGATGAGGAAGTCTGTAACCACGGTGACCAGTGAAACATATACAAGTACAATTTGGTCCTCAGTCCTGTGTCACTACCTTAGTGGTAGAATAGTTTAAAAAAAAAACAAAGGGTACTAAGGATTATACCCATTTTTAAACCACTTATAAGCACTGGTTTCACCTTGGGAATTCAACATCAGATTCTTAGGTAACAAAGTTTACTTCAGGAGGAAGTGAAGTATATCCATGCTGAAATTTCAGGATTTGTCAGTCTACTTCCCTATAGCCCCATTCACTAATCCTGAAATTTTCTAGACCAAAGTACCTCTCCTTGGTCTTCACTATCCTATGTAGTTTGTTTCCCCCATTCCTTCTTGAGGGCAAGAACTATCATGACTTTTTCATTTGAATCTCTAGCACTTAGCACAGTGTTTGCATGTAGCAAATGCTTAATAAATGCTTTTTTAAATTCACAAACAAAATCAATAGACACAAAGACCTAGCAGATAAATGGAAGAATTTCTCAGTGGTTTTCCATGAACAGGCCAATAAAGATGTGGGCTCCATTGTGCTCTCAAAGACAGTGAGAAAAATGAGAGGCAGCATGACATAGTAGATAGACAATCTGCAAGTCAAGAAGATGTGTATTCAAGTTCCAACTCTAACATGTATTGGGTGATAGTGTGGTATAGTAGAAACCATACTAGATTTAGAATCAAGGAGACCCAGGTTCAAGTTCCAGCCCTAACAATGACTGTGTGACCTACCAGCTTCTTAAACTATAAAATGGGACTAATAATACTGTATTGTGAAGAAAGTGTTTTGTAAATATTAAATCACTGCATAAATATGAGTTATTAATAATGAATGTAGGTCCTTATACCCGTCAGGTTGGAAAAATTGACCCAAAAAAATGACAAATGCTGGAGGATCTGTGGGAAAACAGGTACTTTAAAGTACTGTTGATGGAACTGTGAACTAGTTCAGCCATTCTGGAAAGCAATTTAGAACTATGCCTAGAAGGCTATTAAACTGTGCCTACCCTTTAGCCTAGTAATGCCAATATTATTTCTATATTCTAAAGAGTTTATAAAAGAGGAAAAGAACCCACATGTACAAAAATATTTATAGTAGCTCTTTGTTGTGGTGGTAAAGAATTGGAAACTCAGAGGATGCCCATCAACTGGGAAGTGGCTGAACAAGTCATGGCATAAAAATGGAATGGAATGCCATTGGGCTGTTGTTCATCCTTTGTTTTGAAGAGTACCGATGACCTTATGGGGTGATATCTTGACTTGCCGGTAAATTGGATTTAAGTGAGGCAGAGTTGCACAAAGTCAGCTTCATTCTCTCTTCCAGAGTCATCAAAGTCCAGTGGAAGTCAAGACAACTAGTGATGGTCTGAGATGCAGCGGATGACTTTGGCGTCTTCAATGTCCGACCAAGCTCTAAGCACTCTACAGCACCTGCTTCAGGCACCTTCATGGACATTGGAACAAATTGTTGTCTTCCACCTATTCCACCCAATCCACCAGGGGAGGTCTTCATATGCTTGGGGTAGACATCCCCTAACTCACCAATGGGTTTGAGGCCTGTTGGTTACTCTCAAGTTGATTTAGCTTGTCTGCCAAGACAGTTTATCATGGTGCAGCTGCTGCTCATGCTACAGCTTCTTGGAGTCACAGGCGAAAGTTGGGTGAAAGGAAGACACCAAAGGTGAATGAACAACCCTAAAAAGGGGTCAGCAAGTCCTCACACCAGAGATGCTAGTCCTCCCTCAACATCTGGAAGAAATTATGAAGGGTGATTGTACATGTGTAACTTAGATTGCTTACCATCTCAGGGAGGGGGGAAGGCAGGAAGGGAGGGAGAGAATTAGGATCTTAAAACTTTAAAAAAATACCAATGAATGTTAAACTTTGTTTCTACATGTAATTGGGGGAAAATAAAATATTTTTAAAATAAATTCCTGAAAATTGGCTAAAAAAAAGCGGGGAGGGAGGGAGGGAGGGAAGAAGGAAGGAAGGAAGGAAGAAATAATGAAGGGAATGGTTTCAGAAAAACCCGAGAAGACTTAGATGAACCAAGGCTGACTAAAGTGAGCAGAAGGAAGAGAAAAATTTATACAATAATATAATTGTTAAGGTAAACAACTTTGAAAAGAACTCTGATCAGTGCAATGGACTACAGTGATTTCAGGGGACTCAGGATGAAACATGCTACCCACCTCTTGACAGAGAGGTGATAGACTCACATATATTGTTGTTGTTGTTATTTTAATGTTGACTCTATATATGTTTGTAACCAAGGTTTTGTTTTTCTTTATTTCTTGGTGGGGTGTAAGGGAGAACAGATCTGTTTCTATTTCTGGACAATCTCGGCTATCACTCTGCCTTTCTGATTCTGGCAGCCTTCACACCACCACCTTCCTCAATGCCACTTCACCCATGCCACCTGAGTCATAATCCCCAGAGAGACAGAAAGAGAGAGAGGAAATAGAACTTGTTATGCAGAGAGAAATGTCATTTTCTCTTCCCCCAGGGGGAAGACTTCTTTCAAGTTTAACAGCTTAATTCAGTGTCCTAGAATACTTCTCTACTCTGGACTAATTCAGGGGAAAGTCCTATCTGAAATCAAGAATATTTCTTAGACAAATGCAGTTATAAAACATTCAAGCATATAGACTAACTTCCTTTGGGAAAGGGCGTTGCTTTAGGGGACCTGCTTTAATGAATAGATAAGATCATGATGTTGGGACAAGAATTGGAGGTCAGGAGAGCTGGATTCTACTTTTATCTCTATCACTGACCAGCTCTATGACCTCCTCAATTCTCTCATCTGGAAAATGGGGCATTTCAAGGAAGAGTTAATAAGCAAGGTGAATTAAAGTATAGCATGAAACAGCTTATTACAAAAACATGAACATAAACCATTTGTCTTTGAGATCAACCACTGGCCTTGACATGCTAATTCCAAACACTGTCAAGGTTCTTGATTCCATCAAGAAAAAAAAGTTTTGGGGTATAGTGCCCTCTAGCTATTGCCAAAGTTTTAAAGCCTAGTTTGATCTACTCAAATTAATGCACAGAAGCCCCCAGTTTCCTCTGAATTTCTTCCTCAAAAGACCAGGCCATTTTACTTTTGATTATTTGACATCACTTGGTAATGTGAAAAGGATTCTGTTGTTGTTGTTGTGGATGTGGTTGTTGTGGTCATGTGGTTTCTTTCGTATAGGGGACTCTCTGTGAGGATATTCCCTGTATCAATGTGAGTAGGGTTTGTTAATATTTATAGCAACTCTTTTCTCATGTCAAAGAATTGGAAATTGAGAGGATGCCCATCAATTGGTGAATAGCTGAACAAGTTGTGGTATATGATTGTGATGGAATACTATTGTGCTTTTAAGAAATGATGAGTGGGATGGCTTCAGAAAAACCTGGGAAGATTCACATGAACTGATGCAAAGTGAAATGAGTGGAACCAGGAGAACATTATACACAGTAACAGCAATACTGTAAGATGATCAATTGTCAATGATTTAACTATTCTCAGCAATACAATGATCTAAGATAACTCTGTAAGACTTATGATGGAAAATGCTATCCATTCCCAGAGAAAGAACTGATGGAGTCTGCATATGGATTGAAGCATACTTTTTTACTTTATTTATTTTTCTTGAGGCTTTTTTATCTATTTTTTTACAACATGACTAATGTGGAAATATTTTTTGCATGACTACACATGTATAACCTATATCAAATTGCTTGCCCTCTCAATGAGGGGGGTGGGAAAGGAGGGCAAGAATTTGGAACTGAAATTTTTAAAAATGAATATTGAAAACTGTTTTTAACTGGGGAAAAACAAAATACTTAATACATAATTTAAGACAGAGTAGGGTTTTTTTTTTCATTTATGTATTTGTATACTAAGTGCCCAGCATAAGGTACTTAATAAATACTTGTTGATTGTTAAATTGAAGGCAAGTCAACAACTCTTCTACAGAATTACCTGAAGCAGAGAAAAGTTAGGTGACTCTCCCAGGGGAAATATATGTGAGAGGAAGGACTCAAACCCAGGATATCTCACTTCTATCACCATGCCATGCTACCTCTCAGTGGAAAAATAGATAACTGACTTAAAACAGAAAAGCAGAGTAAATCAGGAAGCCACATTAATGATAAACACTCAACTTCATATGTCCCAAAGCAAATCCAGCCTGGTACTCTTCCCACCTACACCCTATGCCACTCCAGGCACTGCATTAAGGGCTGGTGATACAAAGAAAGGAAAATAACACGGTCCTTGATCATTCTAATTATGGTTGCTGAGGACCCCGGGGACTCCATCCAGCACCTGCAATTGCAGCTGCTAACTAGAGTTTCTAGCAGGGTTGTTCTCCTGAGTCTGAGAGGAGTCAGCGGTTTGGCTCACTTGACATATCCTGCCTTCTAACTGTCCTTCTGGGCAGCATGTTATGGTGAGAGAGTCAAGAGCCCTGGGTTCAAGATCTCAGTCCTGGGGGCAGCTAGATGGCACAGTGAATAGAGCACTGTCCCTGGAGTCAGGAGGACCCGAGTTCCAATCTAGCCTCAGATACCTAGCACTCACTAGCTGTGTGACTCTGGGCACTTAACCCCAATTGCCTCACCCAAAAAAAAAAAAAATCTCAGTCCTCACTATCTGGATGACCTTAATCTCTCTGAGACCAGTTTTCTCATCTGTAAAGTGATCTTACAGATCATTACAGATGTAAAAATCTGTAAAATCTGATACTTAGAGGCATCTAGGTGGAACAATGAATAGGGTGCTGGTTCTGAAGTTAGGAAGACCAGAGTTCAAATCCAGCCCTAGACATTTATTAACTGTGTGACCTTGGGAAGGTCACTTAACCTCTATTTGACTCAGTTTCCTCATACATAAAATGGAAATAACAATATCATCCATTTCCTTGGGTTGCTGTGAGGATCAAGTGAAATATTTGTAAAGTACTTAGCACAGTGTCTCCTGATATATAGTAGGCTCTTTATAAATGCTTGTTTATTTACCCACTTATACTGTCTATCTCATAGAGTGATTAGGGGAAAGCACACTGGTGTAAGCTCCTTTAGGGACTTTTCTACAACATAATCATCATCACCTTCCTTAAAGGTGGGTATGATTTGAATGTCCTTCCAAATGGAAGATTCTATTGCATGCTTTCAAGTATGCATGCCACTTTTTACACAGAATACCTAGGGCAAACCTAGCCTTAAGAGTGGTGTGATGATTAAAAAGGTTGGAGAGACATAGTTTCTGGGTAATTTGATCATTTTATTAATAAGACCAGCAGGTTATTAATAAAAGGTTGATCATTTGGCTATCTCTCTTAGACCAGAGACAGTCATGGCGGCAGGCTCACAGTTTAGATACCCTTTGAAGAGTAAGTGTTCAACGAGGTGCTGAGAGGGACATCTTGTTGAAACTATCTTTATACTCAGACCACCCCCAGTCTTGGGCTATCTAGAACACAACAAGCTTAGATTAAATTCCTTATAATGTTGGGTAGGGTCTGACTGAGATTGAGGAAGTCAATGCAATCTCGTTATCAGTAATGTCCTTCAAGAGACTGAACTTTTTAACATCAGGAACTTGGAAGAAGGGGAGAGCTCTGAATCTCCCCAAGATATTAGCTATTAATAATCGTTTCTCTCAGTGGGACCTCCAGACAAAACTATTTCAGATTCAAAATGTTCCGTGGCTCTTTATCTACTCAAAACCATATCTCAAGAGCCCTTGCTTATATGTTTATCCATAATAGTCAGCCAGGGGACACAATTAATTCAAAGAAAAGGAATTTAGTGAAATAGCATGGTAAGAAAGGTAGCCACAAAACATTTCCCTCATGTACATGGGGCACATTCTCTCATAAATATACATCTCATCAGTGCAAAGAATGAATACATGCAGGGAATTTATATGTACAGGCCACACAAAGGGAACATGTTTGTCCAAGGAACATGACCCAGTAGATGATAACATGTCTCTGATGCTGCGGGGCCTCTGATGTTTTCTAGCCACATCTTCTGGTGATAGGCAGGAGTGTGCTGGTGAACATTTAAAAGTGACTCTCTGAAAAGGCAGGACACAGTCTTAAATTTTAAAATAAATTTTAAATTAAATTTAAATTTAAATTCTGCATTAATATTTTCTCCATCACTTTCTTAGGCCTAGGCCATAGACGTCAAATACCAGCTTTTTATGTTGTTTCTCAGTCTTGTCCAACCCTTCGTGACCCCATCTGGGGTTTTCTTGGCAGAGATGCTGGAGCGGTTCGCCATTTCCTTCTCCAGCTCATTTTACAGATGAGGAAACTGAGGCAAACAGGGTGAAGTGACTTGTCCAGAGTCACACAGCTAGGAAGTGTCTGAGGCTGGATTTGAACTCAGAATCCTTCTGACTCCAAGCCTGGAGATCTGTCCACTGGGCCATCCTAATTGCTGCGCAGATTAAAATATAATTGGGAAATGAGTAACAAAATAAATAAAAAATACAATAAAACATAGATAACATTATATTTTAAAACTAGGTCAATATACTGCCATCCTCATGTAAGGATTAGTGGTCCCCATTTCTATTTGAATTTGACTACACTCGGTCTAAATAATTGACAACACAATAAATCAAGCCTTGATCTGCAGGACTTGTACAGCTTTGCCTCATTCAAATCTAACTTGCATGCAAGTCAAGACTTCACCCTCGTGATGTCATTGGTCCTTTTCTAGAAAACAAACAAAGGTTGAACAACAACAATAACACCAGCTCCCCACTAGTCTATGACAGGTGCGTTGTCTCTCTTGGGTGTGTTATCTCCACTGGATGCTGGTCTGCCGGACATTGTTCCTCTGAATTCATAATCTCCTGCTAAACTCCACTGGGTGAATGAATGAATAAATGATATTCACTGGATGCCCAGTCCCTGCCAGGCCTGGCTCCCCTGGACACAAGGGGATGGAGCTTCTCTCTGCTTCCAGCATCTGACTTTCGATGAAGTCCTTTTCTATATTTTCCTCATGTAAAGAGTTAACTTTGCCACAGTCTTTTAATTTAAAGGTATGGAGCAATTCACAATTACTTTAGATACATAGGAGCCTTAATCCAGAGAAAAGTAAAGTCTTAGGAGGAAGGGGAGGAGAAGAGAGAAAAATTTCCTGGATATTTTCCTAGAGGAAAAGTCTGGGTTTTTTGTTTTTGTTTTTGTTTTTGTTTTGTTTTTCAAAAAGTACTGACTATCTGGGGCAGGGAGGTGTCGCAGTGGTTAGAGCACTGGCCCTGGAGTCAGGAGGACCTGAGTTCAAATCCGACCTCAGACACATAATACTTCCTAGCTGTGTGATTCTGAGCGAGTCACTTAACCCCAATTGCCTCACTAAAAAAAAAAAAGAAAAAAAGAAAAAAAAAACCCAAACATTAAAAAGTACCGACTATCGTGAGTTTTCATCTCCAGCAGCAGAATCTTTGCCCCAGAGGCCAAGCCTTTCAGATCACAGAGCAGAAATACTTCTGGCTATAGAGCCTCCAAGCTTAAGTCTATCTCTCAACTAAACTGTGGTGGAGAGCTTGGGTCATTCTGCCAGAAACCTCTGCCTGGCTCAGGCTGGGCATTTCCAATGCCTTTCTTTTTGTCTCAGTGCCTTCTCCCCAGTGGCAGCTAGGTGGCGCCATAGTGCATGGAGCGCCAGGCCTGGAGTCAGGAAGATTCATTTGATTTCAAATCTGGTGACCCTAGGCAAGTCACTTCACCCTCTTTGCCTCCGTTTCCCCATCTGTAAAATGAGCCAGAGAAGGAAATGGCAAACCACTCCGGTATCTTTTCCAAGAATACCTCAAATGGCATCAAGAATAGTTTGACAACTGAAAAATGACTCACAATAACAAAAGCCTTCCCCCCAAAATTCTCAAGAGCTCTGGGGTTCAAGGTCCACCAGCTTCTCAATTTTAAAACTCCTTATACTCACTCATTCAGATTGGGCAGGGGGTATAGAAACAAAGCTAAGTCATGGACTTTCCTCTACCTAGCTACATCTGTGTATTTATTATGTATAAATGCAGCCAGCGAAACCTGAAATGCTTCTGAGCAAATACACATTTGCTAAAGATTTTTAAAAAATAACTGTCCTTCATAGCATACATGTGCCCTAAGATGAATTTCAGTGGATTTGATTCTAACAGGAGAAAAAAAAAATCAAATGATGCTTCCCTGTTTGAAAGCTCAGTCTGACCAACATGGAACAAGATTCTTTAAACTTGTCAGTAATGGCGGGGAGAATTATATTTAAGGGGGAGTGGAGGGGGGCAAGATAAGATTTCAGCAAAAACTGGAGGTCTGCAAAGACTAAAAAGCAGAGCCATGGGAACGTGAAGGGGAAAACCTTCAGATGCAGATAGACATTGCCACCCTGAAAATGGAACTTTAATAACATATGAAGAGGTCAACAAGACAGTGAACACTACTCCAGGCATCAACTGCACTCCGCCTTTGTCCATAGCCACTCAGCTGCACAAGAGTCCCTAAGGAGTATGGCAAGGGAAAATGACTGTAGACAACATGGACTGGCTTATGAAGGCAAGGGACATCTGAGCCAGCAGGAATTTGTCAGTAGAAAAGGCAAGCCTTGTCTCATCTCCTCCCCATCGGTGGCAAACAATTTCACAAAAGTTCTGAGGGAGTCAAAATGGAAGAAGTTTCTGCTAATCCTAAACTAAGGGCTTATCTACAACTGGGTCATTGCCTTCTCTGAAATAATACTCCAGTAAAAGAGAGCTCAGTATTACGATTCCTTTGCACCCCTCTGCAACCTGATGTCATCTGCATATGTGCCAGGACCCTCTTACTTTGCTTGGTTTTTTGCTAGGCAATGGGGTTAAGTGACTAGCCTAGGGTCACACAGCTAGTGGGTGTTATGTGTCTGAGGTTGGATTTGAACTCTGGTCCTCCTGACTCCAGTGCCAGTACTCTATCCACTGCCCCACCACTGAGCCACCTGCTCCTGATACTTTTACATTGATTGTTTTTTATTCAGCCGTTTCAGTCACGTCTGACTTTTCATGACCCATTTGGGATTTTCTTGGCAAAGACACAGGAGTGGTTTGCTATTTTGTTCTCCAGCTCATTTTACAGATGAGGAAACAGGCAAACAGTTAAATAACTTGCCCAGGGTCACATAGCTAGTAAGTGTCTAAAGTTGAATTTGAACTCAGGTCTTCCTGACTGTAGTCCCAGCACTCATTCCACTGCCTTGAGCAGAGAATTGGTTGTCTGGCTTTCATCCTTCAGTGTATCTACATAAACAGGATTCCTCCTGCCCCAAATATCCACTTCCTTGAGGAGGCAGCTTGAAGTCTTGGAAAGAACCCTGGTTTTGCAGTCTAGAGACATCTGGCTTTGCATCCTGACTCTTACTCTGACTAGTTCTGGGACCAAGGGCTAGTTACATAACAACTTCTTTGAATCTCAGTGCCTTACCTGTAAAATGAGGGTAATAAGACCTGTAGTACCTACTTTATGGGGTGGATGTGAAAGCCATTCATATAGACATTCCAAAAACACTTATTAAATACTTACTTTGTGCTAGGCACTGGTAATACAAGGAAAAATTTTATTTTTTTAAGTTCTCTTTTCTTCCTTTTTTTTTAAATTTTATTTATTTTTAGTTTTCAACATTCACTTCCATAAATTTTCTTCCCCTCCCTTCCCTCCCCCCTCCCCAAGACAGCATGCAAATTGATATCAGCTCTACATATACATTCATATTAAATATGTTTAGTCATGTTGTAAAGAAGAATTAGAACCAATGGGAGGAACCACGAGAAAGAAGAAACAACAACAAAAAAGAGAGCCAATAGTCTGCTTCGATCTGCATTCAGACTCCATAATTCTTTTTCTGGATGTGGATAGCATTTTTCCATCATGAATCTACAAAGACAAAATTGTAAAAACAGTCCCTACCCTCAAGGAGTTTACATTATATTAGGGGAAATGACCAATACATAGAAAATTAAATATAAAACGTGTAGAAAATTTCCAGGGAGAGGACACTAGTGATAGGGGTTAGAAATGAGAAGAGAGCAGGATAGAATTCCTATAGAATACAATGCTTTTTGTTCCTATAGACTTCCTACGGAATATGGCAGTGGTGTTGGTGTTCACTGTTCATTTTTGAAGGGGCCCAATGATATCATGAAGTGATGTCTTGACTTGCCCATGAATTAGATTTAAGGGAGGCAGAGTTGCCCAAAGTCCTCAGCCTCACTCTCTCCTCCTGAGTCATCAGAGTCCAGTGGTAGGACAAAAGTCAAGACAACTGGCAATGGCCCCAGAATATGGTGATCTAATGAAATTTGGAAGGAATTTAGGGAATTCTATAAAGGAAGAAGCAAGAAAGAAGTACATTCCAGGCGTTAGGATCAGCTCGTGCAAAAGCAAGGAAATGGGAGATCAAAGAAGCATAGATTAGGCTGGATAGGATTTTAGAGGCCAGCAAGTCTAAGTCCTTCATTTTACAGATGGAATGTTGTGTATGGGGAATAGCAAATACATCAATTTGACTGGAGCATAGAGTGAATGAAGGAGAAAAATACACAAAAAGCCAGATTGCAAAAGGCTTTAAAAGCCAAAAAGAGTTTTTATTTTATAGTACAAATCATAGGGAAACATTGGAGTTTTTGAGGAGGGAATGACATGGTAAGATCCATGTTTGAGGAGTACCCATTGGTGACTGTGGAGGATAAAGGCAGGAGATCAGTTGGGAGACTGTTGCAACAGTCCAGGAGAGGTGTGATGTGAGGCTAAACTAGGGTGTTGGTATATGAGCAAATAGAAAGGGAAGATTAAAACACATTATAAAGGTAAAATTAACAAGACTTGGTAACTGATTGGATATGGTAGGGAAGGAGAGTGCAGAGTGAAGAATAACTCCTAGGTGGTGAACCTGGATGACTGGAGGGATGATGGTGCCCATAACAGGCACCCAGACAGCTAGGTGGAGCAGTGGATAGCAAGATGGGTCTGGAGTCAGGAAGACCTGAGTTCAAATCCCGCCTGAGATATTTGCTAGCTATGTGACCCTGGACAAGTTACCTGACGCGGCCGCTGCAGTGGTGAGCATGAGACCAGCTCAATACTCTTAACCCGGAGGCACATTGATGAGGCAGGAGACAGCAAGAGGGCAGAAGCTCCATTTATTAAGTGCTGGTAGCTTTCTTTTATATCCTTAGTAACACCTGATCAAAGCATGATCTCCACGTGATAGCCAATCACCAAGTCTGATGGACACCTGCAGCCCTCGTGTCAGGGGTATGAGTAGGACTTTTCTCCCAATGAGAGGAGAGCCGAGCCAACCGTGGGAGCTGCGTGTCAGCAAAGGAGAGGTCTTGTGAGACTTCCTTGTTTTTGCCACACAACAGGTTGTGACCCTCAGCTTCTGCTGAGAGAGGCTAGAACTCCCATGAGAAAATTACCCTAACAGTTTGTCCCGTCCCGCGGGACATCAACGGAGGTCCGGACCTGTAAAAGAA
>NW_020954710.1:14941435-14957104 GCF_900497805.2 Vombatus ursinus
AAAATGTGTTTTTGGTAATTTTTGATAGCAATAATAATAATAGCTAGCATTTATATAGTGTTTTGAGGTTTGCAAAGCACTTAAAATTTTTTGTCTTCGTTCATTCTCACAACAACCCTTCAAGGAAGGTGCTATTATTATCCCCATTTTACAGATGAGGAAACTGGGGCAGAAGACATAGATAAAGTGACTTGTCCAAGGTGATACAACTGGTAAATGTCTGAGGCTGGATTTGAACTCAGGTCTTCCTGAGTCCAGACCCAGTACTCTAACCATTGTGCCACCTAATCTAACATTGCAAACCTGAGCTCCTCATCTCTGTAAGCAAATTTGTTGGACTTAGTCATTTGTTTAGTACTTGTTTGCTGGCAAATTATTGTTTGAGTTTGTGCATATGTTGTCCCCCTCAAGTTCTTTTGATTCTGTTCTTGGATCTTAACTCACATCCTGGTGTCATTGGTTGTCTTCAAGAATGAAGGACAAAACAACAACAACATGGAGCTTAATCATTACATAGGGTCCTTCTGGCAGTGACTGTTGGGGAAATCTTCAACCCAGAGACTCTAAGAGCCTCCCAGAGAGTAATTCCTCCACCTTGGTCCATTTGACTGGAGGTCAATAAATCAGGAAGCAAGGCTAGAAGATAAAAAGTTTAATTAGCAACAGCTAAATGTCACTGCTGCTATTTGTCCTTCCTTCTTGAAGAGGACCATGACATCAGGAAGGTAATGCCGTGACATGCAAGTGGATTGGATTTAAGTGACGAAGGGCTGAACTCAATTGTCAGGTAACAAACGCTGGACATAGGGTCATACACAGAAATGAGGGGATTTACACAGCCTTAGGGGTGATATTGGAGAGGAACTTGGGGCTGACATTATATGCAGTAAAAAGAGCCCATCCAGTAAGCTGCTTGGCCACTTTCCTTATTTGGGAGGTTGAGTAATAGGGACAGGATGTTGGATGATTTTGGAGAGAATGTGTTAACCTTGGTGTTAGAACTGTTAACCATGGGATTCTGGAGTTTTTAAAGATCATATTTGTTCTAGTGGCGATGTTTTCTTTGTGGTTAATCTCATCAGAATATCCTACAGGGCAGGAGATCTCTAAGATAGTGGAGGCCTCCTTCTAGATAGAAGTCAGTAAATCTTATCCTGACTTTGCCAGCTACAACCCTGTAGCTCTGTTCTTTTGATTTTTTTTTTTAAGGCAGTTGGGGTTAAGTGACTTGCCCAGGGTCACACAGCTAGTAAGTGTCAAGTGTTTGGTCTGAGGCCGGATTTGAACTCAGGTCCTCCTGACTTCAGGGCCAGTGCTCTATCCACTGCGCCACCTAGCTGCCCCTTGTTCTTTTGGTTTCTAAGGGAGATATGTTCCCAAAACTCAGTCTACTTCCTCTACACGACTAACATAAGTTACTTTCAATAACTCCAATGATATATTTCTATAATCTGCTTTTACTATCCCTCTGAGCAGCGGTATCTGTTTATTCAGGAAATATTTCTGTATACTTTAACCTATTTGTCATGCATTCTGAGAACATCTCTGTTTTCTTCCTTCTTTTTCATTCTGGCATGTTAATCTTTCTATAGCTGCCTTAGGGTGGCCAGTCTGTGTTTTGTTCATATTACATGAGTTGCTGTTTGGATATTTTTTTTAAATTGACCATTCACCCATCTCACCATCCCAAAGGCTTATGTAAGATTAGTTGCAAAGGTGTTAATTGCTCTGAATGTTTTCTTATTATTAATGTAATAGCTTTTCTGTCAAGGCTGGCTAATTGTCTACAAGGAGGTATAAGTCACTAAAGACTTGGAGTTCTAGATCTTCCAAGTGGAGAGGAGAAGACTCATAGTGGGATCAGAGCTTTGGATACAGCAGGAGTTTAAAACAGCTCTCTTGAGAGTAAAGGGAAAGACCATGGGGTCACATGAACAACACAAGAGGACTAGACATTTTCTCTAACTCTCAAGATGACTAAAACCCCTCCAGAACTGAAATTATGTGTCAAATATAAAGCAACTCAGCTGTCTCCATGGTAGGACATCAAGAACCCAAAAGGAGGTTTAAAAAAAACTTCCATGAACTAATGCCTAACTTGTATTACCAGGACCCTTTCCCTGGTGCCCCCTTCCCATGCTTCCTGACAACAAGGCTGCACTAACTGACCTGAGCCATAGGCTTGCAATGAAATGCAACTCCACACCCCATAGTCCCTCCTTCTTTCCAATACTATGGAGATTCAAGCTCCAAACCGCAAAAATCATCTCATGCTGCAATAGCACCAATGTGGCAATGCTACATACAGTCAGGTCAGAGAACTGAAGAATAGAGGAAATGGAACAGAACACCATGTGTGTGGGCTGGGGGGAGGAGGAGGAAAAAGGACTATATGGTCCCCCACTAAGCCTAAAGGAAAGACCTCAGCATCCATTAAGGCAAGTTCTGTCCCCTCAAAAATTACTTGAGGCGGACACCTAGGCTAGTAAACCATGAATTGCTCAGCATGGGAGGAGGCTGAGAACCTTTGAGATCCAGCCCCAAGGGAAACCACCATCAGAGGGGAGGGAGTCAGAAAGTGAGCAATAGGGGAAAAATAAATCTGAAATTATCAAAGAACTCAGTATAAACAGATAAATCAACAGGGAAGAAAGACATCAACAGCAGAAGGAAATATGTTGCAAATATGTTCAGGCATCTATGAATATATATTGTAAAAACAAAGGAAAATGATTCAACACTTAATGAAAAAATGAATCCTGTACCATATGAAAAGAACATAAAACCACTACAATATGTCATTCCTGGATGGTTTACAGGGGAAATGAGAATTATGAGAACTGATTTTTATGGCCTACACAGCAAAAATAATTGGCAGAATAGAAAAACTTGAATCTGCCATGTCAAATCTCACCAAAGAAACTGAAGAGAGGACAGCTGTTTGGGAATGCAAATCTACAGAAATGAAGGACAATCTAGAAGAGGAGACAAAAAAAGCAGTGACACTAAAACAAAACATGCTCTCTATCCATGGAAAATAGATTGATCTCAAAGACAGGAAGTGTAGAGACAGAGAAAGGGGAGTTGTTGAAAGAGTTCAGAGGTGGCAGCAACATCAAATGGAAGAGCTTCCCAGGAGAAAGAAAAGTTTCTTTGCATTTAAACCCTTTTCCTTTCTCTGGTTTATTGATGCATCTCAGTTTCTTAAGAAAATTAAGAAAAGTCAGCAGAGGGTGACTGAATTCCAGCTTCTTAGAGAAAACCATGGAATAATGCTAAATCTACCCCACCCTCTGTTTCTCCACTTTGTGTTCTTGCCCAAAACAACAGATTTAATTGACAAGGTAAAAAAAAAACAAAAAAACTAAGGGTTGCTTTGACATTTAAGTTTGTATCCTAGTTATTTACTTTTTCTAAATATTGGTTTGAAAAAGATAATTTTTAGTGTATGTTTTACCATAGGAAGTGGGGAGAGAGGAAAGGAAAAGAGATGGATATTTGATTAAGCAAAATTCAAGTGGCTAGGAGACCTCCATTCAGCTTGGCAATCAGCGGCTTGTGTGAGGGCTCAAAGCATCTTATAAATTATATTTGCAATATGCATTTTAAAGGTGGATTTTTAAAAAAGTTTTTCAGAAGAAGGAAACCAAATAGAACTAAGACCTTCTCTTACAATTAAAACCCTTTATCTCCAAGTAGCCTGGTCACTTTGTGCCCAGGGGTTTTTTTCCCCTTCCACCTATTTCTCCACTTATCTCTAGAATAAGGTGAAATTAAAGAGACCTCAAGAAGGTCATGGTCTGAGCTAGTCACACTGACTTTTGATGGGCAATATTAGTATTGTTGTTGTTGTTGTTAATGGTTTGTTACACTACTTCTTTTGTGCAAATCATTGTGACTTACATACTTTAACTTATTTATGCCCACTAGGAATCTCTCTGTTCCCCTGGGGTAAAGTGAAATTTTCAATCTTCAGAGATCATGGTATCCCATAATTCACATCTATAACTTTAATTTATGTTCCATAAAAAAAAAAATTGGGATTTAGAAAGTCATTCAAAGTCATTTGGAAAGTTTGTTTCAGTTTTTGGTTCATGGGTTCTTTCTCTTTCCATCTCTCTCTCTCTCTCTCTCTCTCTCTCTCTCTCTCTTCCTCTTCCTCTCTTCCCCCCTCCTTCTTCTTCCTCCTCCTCCCTCCCTCATTTTTCCCCTATTTTCTTCTCTTCCTACCTTCTCATCTATCTCTCCTGACCTTTCCATTTCTTAGGGCAATGGTCTCCAAAATAATATTAAAAATATAAACAATGCAAGAGCCTATTAGTTTGGGGAAAAAAATTGACAGCAGAGAAAGTGGACATTTACTAGCCAAATTCAACAAAAACCTTTGCATAACTGGTAGATGGAATTGAAAAATGAGCATCGTGATTTGGTAAGCACAGTCAATGAAGTATTTTCACCCACTTGTATCTACATATCTTGATGTATCTTTTCCAGTTATGACAGCCTTTAAATCAAATATCAAAATAAACTTTGATATAGAACCAGACTTTTAAACTGCTGTATCATAAAATTTCAAATCAAATTTCAAAAAAAATGAAGCATATTCAATCACATTACTCTCAGCAAAAATATAATTAATATTTTAGTGAGAACAAAAATATTTTGTACTCTTAAAATATTATTTTCAAAGTATTATTTCACTTTTATTTCATCCCTTAAAAATTCTCCTTTTGGTATGTCTTATAATGTACATAATTACTTGTACAGTATTACATACATATAATTTATAAGAAGAGACTAGATCTGTGATGCAGCCAGTACAGTGAACTCCTGGATGAGGAAAGTCCTACCAATGTGGGGCTATAATTTCTATGTAACCTAAAGTCTTAGAGAGTTACCCAGGGCACTAAGAGTTTATGGCTTGACAATGGTCATGTAACCAGTATATGTCAGAGGTGGGATGTAAATTCAGATCTTCACGGCTCCAAAGCCAACTCTCTGTCTACACGATGCTCTCATACACAATTAATTAATAAGTAAATACTAATATATTAGGAGTGCATGTTAAAAATTTTTATTGATAAAATCACTCAATAAAAAAAGTTTAGAGACTATTTTCCTAGGAGAAGGCATATGGAGACCCTAAAGTCTAAGCAGAATTGCTGTGCCCCTGCCCAAAATAGGGCTGTCTTGATGGAGAGCCTGGAATCATCCTGTAAATATGTATTTCTTTCTGGTGCTGTGACAGGCACACCCCTGGTGGTTGGGAGACTAGATTCCAGATCCATGATCCATCCAATCATGAAAGCCCAAGAGCTACTTTCCACATAAGGTGGAGAGCCAGTTCAGGTAGATGGGAATGTCTTGGGGAGCATCAGTGAGATTCCATGAAAGAGTACAAGAGTGTTGATCAAGAAATCTGTTTCTCTGACTGTGAGACCTTGGGTAAATCACTTGCTGCCTGTTTGTCTCAAATCTTCCTATATGTAAAACAAGTAAGGTGATGCATTCCCTTCTTCACAAAGATAATGTCAGAATAAGGGAGATATTCAGGAACATCATCTAAAAGTCCAACAAAAAAATGTACAATGTTGAGAAAAGTGTTGCAAGAATTTTAAGGGTCCTTACTAGCCACTGCATGAATAACCTAGCTATGTGACCCAGAGTTTGGGTAAGACCAAGTAAGTTATTTAGGTAGGCTTAGAAAGCAGTTTTGGGGGAGATCAGGTAGGACAAACAGACAGGAAAAAGTGGTTGGTTGTTTCTTTTTTTGTTTTGTTTTGGTGAGGTAATTGGGGTTAAGTGACTTGCCCAGGGTCACATAGCTAGCAAGTGTTATGTGCCTGAGGCCAGATTTTGTTATAAAGATGACCCCAGACTCAGTTCCAAAGGTTAGTGTCTCAAATACTTTTTATTAAAGAGGTTGAAGTGCGTCCTTTCGATTCTCTTGAGAATTGGGCACACCTCCTTTGAAGGGGAGAGTGTGCCAAGTACAGAAGCAAGAGCAAGCTTTATAGTTAGTAATTGCCTACAGGATTGGTCCTAATCCTTCTGGGTTACAATCTTCCTTATACGCCTTGTTTATATATTTTATATACGTGTGATCCCCACTTCTTAACATGCACTTTGTGCCTAGAATTGTGTTGTCACTCCCTCCCTGGACGGAGAAGTTAGCCTGTCTGTGATGATTTCTTATCTACTTATGTGGAAACTTAATTCTTATTTCTCACAATTTGAACTCAGATCCTCCTGACTCCATGCCCGGTGCTCTATCTACCGCACCACCTAGCTGCCCCTTGGTTGGTTGCTGAGGACCAAAATGACATCACTGTGCTACAGTCAAGTTACAGTCTGTCGGATTGGCTGATCAGACCAATATGTACACGGAAAGGCAGATCTTCAGTAAAACAAAAAGGATATGTAAACTATTACAAATGCCTTTAGCATATCCATTTACATCAGACCAAAGAAAACAGTATCTTCTTTATCAGTCAGTTAGTTAATTAACATTTGTTAAGCTCCTACTTTCTGACTTTAGATGGAATAAAAACAAGCAAGTGAGTTCCAGGAACGATTCAAAGTCTTGGGAGTTTTCCTGTGTAACATAAAGTGACTGGGGAAGGGAAGGAGACATTCAGAACGTGTGCATCATAACAGCAAATACAGCGCAGAATGGAGCTGGTTACGTTCTCCCAAAAGCCCACCTTCAACAATAGGAACACATTTTGTGCAATGGAATGTTAAACTCGTAAGTCCTGGCCCTGCCACTCACTTGCTGTGTGACTGTTGGAAAGCCCTTTCCCCTCTTTGGGTCTCAGTTTCCCCATGTGTAAAATGGCACAGTAATACCCATCTCGAGGGGCTGTTGGAAGGAAAGCGTTCTGTAAAAACTCAAAGGGCCACAGAGATGAGATACTATTATTGTTATTAGTATTATTTTGTAGTTGGGTGGCAACATCCACAAATCCTGGGGTGCCAGCTGGGAAACCCTTCTGGAAACACAACCCTATTAAACTCTTTATTTTCCCCTGGAGCTCTCCATGGTAAAGTTACCGCCCTTTGGGGGGCGGGGCTGAGTGTAGTGGTCCGACTCTCCAGCCTCTCTTGGAGGTCTCTATGGTCAAAGCAACTCTAGTATTCATGGTTAACGGTATGACTCTCTAGCCTTCTCCTTCGTTCTCTATGGCAAACGCCCAAGCTTTATTTGTAGTTCACAGTATGACTCTCTAGCCTTGCTTGGAGTTCTCTATGGTCACGGCTCTATGGTCATGGTTCAGGGTATGTTAACTCTCTAGCCTATCTTGGAGTTCTCTATAGGGAGCGCTTCTTCCTTATTTACAATGTGACTCTCTAGCCGCGCACTGATGCCAAAGCTTCCCCTTTCCCAGGAGCAGAGGTGACTCTCTAGCGGGCCTTTCTTGGAGCTCTCCATGGTGATGGCTCCATTTTTTTTTTAATGGTGCCCTAGCTTCCGGTGGGTGATGGTGTTGCCTCCAAGCGCTCTCTATGGTGGAGCGTTCTTAGGGGAAGGAAGAACTACTTCCTATCCTCCCGTAAGTGTCTCTCTAGCTTTTCTATTCTATGACTTGAAGGAGACTTTCCAGCTTCTTGAAGCTGTGTCTGTGTTAGAACCTCGTGTTGCACCACCGGTGACGGTAGGGCTGCCTTGGCACCAACAACGGGATAGTGGAGCTCTAGCCTTCTCCTCCTCACCCCCCCCCCCCCCCCCACCCCCAGCAACGTGGAGTCTCTCTAGCCATCTATAGCTTTCTCTATGGTGAGGCAACTCTATTTTGCAACTCTATTGTTCCTTTGTGGGCCGATGGTCCACCCTCCGGAGGCCCCCCGCCTCCCCGTGGTGGCGCTCTAGCTTTTCTTTATGGATCACGAAACACCTCTCTGGCCTCCCACGTTTCTCGCTAACTTTTCCCACGGAAGTGACGCAGGCGGGGGGAGGGCCGGCGCGGCGCCCCGGAAGCGCTAGTGGCAGGCGGCCTGCGGTTGAGGCGGACGGGCATCATGGCGGCGGCGGTGGTGGCCGAAGCGCCGGAGCCGTGGCCGGAGGTGGACCTGGTGGAGCGCGAGCAGCGTCGGGAGCTGCTGTTGACGGGCCCGGCGCTGGAGGAGCGCGTGCGGGCGGCGGGAGGGCGGCTGCCGCCGCGCGTGTTCTCGCTGCCGCTGCTGCACTCCCTGGAGGTGTGCGGCTGCGCGAGCCTGCGCGAGCCGGGCCCGGGGCTGGCGCGCGGCCTCCCGCGCCTGCGCAGCCTCGTGCTACGGGGCAACGCGCTCGGGCCCGCGCTCAGCCCGGAGCTGGGCCCGCTGCCCGCGCTGCGCGTGCTCGACCTGTCCGGGAACGCGCTGGAGGAGCTGCCGCCGGGCCGCGGCCTGGGCCCCGCCGAGCCCCCGGCGCTGCCGCAGCTGCAGAGCCTCAACCTGAGCGCCAACCGCCTGCGCGCGCTCCCGACCGAGCTGGCGCGCTGCGCGCCGCGGCTGCAGACCCTCAACGTGGCGCGCAACCGCCTGCGCGCGCTCCCGGCCGAGCTCTTCGCGCTGCAGCTGCTGAGCGAGCTGGCCGCGGCCGACAACGAGCTGCAGGAGCTCAGCCCGGCCGTGGCGGGGCTGCCCGCGCTCAAGGTGCCCGCCGACCCGCCTGCCGGGGGCAGCGAGGCATTGGGGGGGGGAGCTGCTGGGGAGACTGAGGCAGTGACGGACAGGGAGGTGCCTCCAGGGCTGCCGGAGCGGAGAGCTGCAAGGGACCTTGGGTGGCTAGGTGGAGGGCCCTGCCCAGGGAGTCCACTTGGACTTCACGGGTCCTGGGGCTCTGAGGCTCTGGGGCCCAGCCCGATCCTTCCTCCTGCCCAGTCTGCGCCCGTGTCACTGACCTTGGAGACTTGGGACGGTGAAGAGGCGTCCGGCCCCTTCCTCTCAAAGGGAGAGGAGCAGACGAGCGGCGGGGCTTCCTGGAAGCCACCCCCTGCTTTATAACTTCCATCCTACCTCCTTTTAGAAAGTAGATCCTTGAGGGGTCATCAGATCTAGAGCTGGAAGGACCCGTCAAAGGCTCCCAGGGTGTGCGGGGAGCTTGCCGGGAGTCCCTCCCCAGGGCTTTATTCGGCTTTATCTGAGGAGGGGCAGAATGGCATCAGATGAAAGGACGTGGAGTTGTAGGAAAGGAGGAGAGGCAGCAGAATCCCCGGGCCTGCTGCTCAGGAGTCCTTGGTTGCCAGACCTTTTGTTTGGTTCTTAATACCGTAAAAAGCACTGTCTAGAGGCTGAGGCCCTTTGTTATCGGCCTCCAAGGCCTCATTTCTTTTTCTGCAACACCAGGGAGTTGCACTAGATTCTTAACCATTTTTGCGCCAGCATCTGGTGAGGTCTATGGAACCCTTATCAAACTAATGTTTTTAAATATGTAAATAAAGTATACAGGGTGACAGAAGAAATTAATCGTTAATGAAATAATATTAAATTAATTGAAATAGTTATCAAAATATGAAAAAAAATTACAGATTCCAGTTTCCTGGACTTAGATGACCTTTAATGTCCCTGCCATCTCTAAATCTGAAATCCTGTGATCCTTTTTGCAGAGAATGCTTTGTTGTGAGGAAAAAAAAACAACCCGAAAACCATTGATCTAAGTCAACCCCTTCAGGGTAGTGACTGTTTTTGGCTTTTTGTTCCTAACACCAAGCACAGTGCCACACACAGTAGGCACATTAGTCTGACTTAGAGCCTCAGTGACATCTGGGGCGCTGAGGTTCAAAGTTTGCTGCTGGTCCTAAAGCTCGTGTGTATTAGGAGCTGAACTTAACCCAGTTCTTCCTGAGTGGCTGGCCCTCTGTTCACTCTTCTCCCTTCCCAGTCAACCAGTAAAACTGTTTCCTTCTACTCTTGAATAATTTGTGCCAGGTAGCCTATGCCTTACCATCCCCAACCCTGAATCTCTCCCGCCATCTGCCTTCTCTGCTCCTCCTCACAGCGCAGTAGACTTAATAGACTTGGAAGTCTCTAGCATTGTTGACTGGGTCCACTTCAAATGTGTCTCCTAATTTCAATTGGGCTCTTGCTTCATCGAGGCAATCCTTTGATTCTTTCTTGATCAGTTTTCTGTCTCTCTTTCCATATACTGCTCCAGATCTTTAGTACTATTCAAACCTCTCATCCTATCCTATCTTCCTTTCTGGAGACCTCTTATATTTTACCAGTAAAATCAAGACCATTTGCCATGAGCTCCCTCTTCTTTCCCCATGTCCTTATCAAGCAATCTCTTGACAGTGGTGCAGTGAATAAAGGTGGACCAGAAGTCAGGAAGACCTAAGTTCAAATTTGGCCTCAGATACTAGCTTTGTGACCCTGGGCAAGTCACTTAACTTCTATCTGCCTGTTTCCTTATCTGTACAATGGAGACAGTAATAGAATCTTCCTCACAGGATTTATATGAGGATAAAATGAGACGATTGTGAAGTTCTTTGCAAAACTTAAATTTTCTCTTACTCCCCCCCCCCATTAGTTGGGTCTGACACATGACCCCATTTGGGGTGGTCTTGGCAAAGATACTGGAGTGGTTTGCTGTTTCCTTCTCCAGCTCACTTTACAGATGAGGAAAGATAAGGCAGACTAGTGACATGGCCGGGATCACACAGCTACTAAATGTCTTGAGGCCATATTTGAACTCAGGTCTTTATGACTCCAGGCCTCAAGTCTTCTCTATCATTAAAAACCCTTCAGTAGGTCCTGTCATATCTCCCTTTCTCAGGCATACTCATTGACATCACTTTTTCTCACTCTCTTCTGTACTCTGCATTGTGGCTTCCAGCTTCGTCCTTCACCTGAAACTGCCCTCTGCAGAGTCACCAGTGACCAGCCTTGACTGCCCGATGGAATGGAGTGGCCTTTTCTTAGTCTTCACTTTCTTGACCTCGGCAGCATCTGGCAGACACATTCTTCGCTCGGGACTTTTGTGTTCATGCTCTCTCCAGGTTTTCTGCCTGGCTCACCTCTTTGCTCAGTCTCCTTCACTAGGTCATTCTCTGCAGCATGCCCCCTAACTGGGGGTGTTTTCTGAGTGTCTTATTTTTCTCCCACTTAGTATCTTCCTCATCTCCTATGAGATCAGTGATCTCCATTCAAGACTTGCAGGTCTGTTAATCCAGCCCCGTTTCCTCTTCTGAATTCCATGCTTGTATCACCAACCTCAAACTCAGTATGTCCAGAACAGCTCATTACCTCTTTTCAAGACCTACCCCTCCACTGAAATTGTGAGTAAAGTGTACCACCATCCTTCTAGTCAACCGTGTTCATAGGCTTGGTGGCATCCTCAGCTCTCATCCCCTTCACCGCACATGTCCAAGTAGTTGTCAGATCCTGTTTCACATCTCCCCAGGCCCTCATTCCTTCTCCCCAGTCCACAGATCTGCCAGAGGGCATTTCCTAAAGCAGAGGTCTGACCACATCTCCCTTCTACTCGATAACCTTCAGTGGCTCCCTAGTAACTTGAGGATCAAATAAACACTGTGTTGAGCATTTCAACCTCTCTGCAGCCTGGCCGCATCCTACCTTTCCAGCCTTATTACACATTGCTCCCGTGCGAGTACTAGTCTACCATCTAGCCAGGCTGGTCGGCTTGCTTCTCACATAGGAGCCTTCCATCTCCGTCACCATGCCTTTGCACGGGTTGAGCTCTCCCTCTTCGCTTCTGCCTCTTAAAGGAATCTCTGCCCAACCCCTAATGTTTTTCCTTACCAAGATTACCTTCCTTCTGGTGATGTATCTGTTAAATACCTATATGTGCGTGCTTGTCATTGCCCTGTTAGAAAGTAAGCTTCTCGAGGGCAGGGACTTTTTGTCTTTGTATCCTTAGAGTTTGGCACAGAACTTTGCACAGAGGTGCAAATGTTGATTGATTACTCCATGATGCCTCTCACCTTGTATAATGGGCAAACTGAGGCCCGTGGGTAGGGAACCACTAGCTGGAGAAGGCTGATGGCTCAGTGGGTAGAGGCTGGGCCTGGAGTCAGCAAGACTTGAGTTCAAATCTAGCCTCAGACATTTAACTAGAAGTGTATCCTTGGGCTGGGAAAGTCACTTAACCTCTGCTTCATTTTCTTCATCTGTAAAAATGGGGACAATAATAGCAGAATTGTTTGTCATTTATAAGGCACTTATTAACACAGAGCCTGGTGCATACTAAGGGCTTAATAAAAGCTTGTTTCCTTTCTTCCTGTATTAGTCACTACCTTACATGGAGTTCAAAGACCTGGCCCTCCCCCTGCAAGGTCACTGTGAGGCTTAGACAAGTCAGGCCTCTCTCTGCCTCTCCTGAGGGGCTGGGATGCCATGATTTCCGGATTCCTCTCACTGTTAGTGCTTTTCCATCCACATTAGTACCCTTTATTCTAACCCTTTGTTTCTTTCCCTAAGCTGGCTCTCCATAGTTATTTTCTCCAAACCCAGTGATCATGTTAGTGTGCTTTTTTTAAATCACCTTTTCATGGTTGTCACCCTCAGCAAGTCTGCTGACAGATGAAAAAGCAGAATTTTATTTAAAAATTCAAAAGAGTTTAGTTGTTGAGTTGTTTCAGTTGTATCTGACTATCCTTTGACTCCATTTGGGGTTTTCTTGGCAGAGATACTGGAGCAGTTTGCCATTTCCTTCTCCAGCTCGTTTTACAGATGAGGAGACTGAGGCAAACAGGGTGAAATGACTTGCCCAAAGTCACACAGCTGGGAAGCATCTGAGACCAGGTTTGAACTCAGGTCCTCCTGACTCCTGGCCTGGCACTCTTTCTATTGCAACACCAGCTGCCCAAAGGCATGTAAATAGCTAGTGTGGTCCAGTCAGTGTGTGCGTGTTTTAATCTAAGTTCTGCCATTTGCTTCTCAATGATTTGGTTGGGTAGGTCATTTTCACCTCTCTGTGCCTCAGTTTCTTAATCTGTAAAATGAGGGGAGGGTTGGACTATGAAAACAGAGGTCTCTTGCAGCTCCAGATCTGTGCTAATCAATGTTGAATTGACCTATCCCTACATAATCTATCTGGTGACTTAGCCTCAGCGTAAGTGAACTCTGTAGATGAAGGATGGAGCAACTGTATACAAACAAGATATAGACAGGATAAACAGAGGACAGTCAGCAGGGGGAAGGCTGAAGTTATAGAGGATTGGAGAGGGCTTCCTGTAGAAGGTGGGATTTAAATTGGGACTTACAGGAAGTGGAGGTGAGGAGGGAGAGTGTTCCAGGCGGAGGGGACAGAGAGAATGCCCAAAGTGGAGAGATAGAGTAGTGCCTAGTTAAAGGGACAGCCAGGAGGCCGGTGTTTCTGGTCAGGGAGTAAGGTGTGAGAAGTTTGGAAAGATGATGTTAGCAGGGAGGATCAGGTTATGAAGGGCTTTAAATGCCAAATTTCACTCCTGGAGGTGATAGGAAGCCAGTGGAGTTGATTGAGTAGAAAGTGACATGGTCAGACCTTTGCTTTTAGGTGGCTGATTGGAGGCTGGACTGGAGTGGGAGAGACTTAAGACAGACAGGACTCTTGGGGAGCACCCCCCCAGCAGCTATTGCTGTAGCCGTGAGATGATGAGGGCCTGTGCCAGGGTGGGGCCAGAGTCAGAGGAGAGAAGTGGGATTCAGTGACCTCTGGGTTCCCTTCCAACTCTAGGCTGTGATACCACAAGCTTAGGTCTTCTCTGATCTCCCATTAATCTCACTTGTTTTACTTCCTCAGACTTTGGATCTCGCTAATAACCAGTTAAGTGAAATTCCCGGGGAACTTGCTGACTGTCCAAAGCTCAAGGAGATCAATTTCAAAGGGAACAAATTGAAAGATAAACGCCTGGAGAAGATGGTGAACGGCTGCCAACCTAAGTCCATTCTGGAGTATCTTCGAGTTGGGGGACGGGGCAAAGGAAGGGGAAAGACTGATGGCTCCGAAAAAGAAGAAAGCAGGAAAAAAAAGAGGGAGCGAAAGCAGAAAAAGGAGAGCGGAGAGGGCGAGGAGGAGGAGGTAGAGGAAGTGAACAAGCTTCTCATCAGGATTCTGCATGTCTCTGAAAACCCCACTTCTATGACTGTCAAAGTAAACCCAGTGGTGAAGGACGTCCGTCCCTACATTGTGTGCGCTGTCGTCAAAGGCATGAACTTGAAGCCAGGAAATGCTCTGAAGCGATTCCTCTCGATGCAGGTTGTACCCTGGGAGTTAGGCCCCCCTTACTCCAAACTAGGTTAGAGCAGGGAGCTAAAAGCGGTGAAAACTCATATAGAAAAATGAGATCATGGGAACCAGTGGGTCTCAAATCCCCACTGGAGTCCAGTTGTAGGAAAGTGTTAATGGTCCCTCAAAAACTGGGAAGGCCCCTTTTGTTAGTAAAGTTGTCTTGGCTTTCCCCCACATGCAAAACCTATTCCTTTTCTTAAACTGATGAATTTAATGAATTTAAACATCCCCTGAAGTTTGGGGCATTTTTGTGGATTTTCAAACTTTCTGCTCCAAGCTAGTTTTAGTTGTAAATCCTCAGGGTGTGAGAGATTGTTAAATTGTTATTTTATTGTTAAATTGGCAGGATGTCAACCGGTCTGATTTCTCTTGTTCCTTTTGACCTGTCCTCCCCCAAAACTTAAAGCTACATCTTTGAGCATATGAAATATGTGGCTTTTGAAGGAATCTACCAGTCTTTCAACTAAAATCTTAACATGTTTTTACCAGACCTTTCCTCTAGGTGGCCAGAATCAGTTTTTGACACACTAGGTTGTGAATCTGTACATTTACCATGAATTTTTTCCCTTGGTTGGATTGGCAATGATGATAAAACAGGTTGTCGGAAACTTTGCTTTTGAGAGTATAAATATTTAGGGAAAGAACTGTTCTCTAACTCTTCCTCTAGGCCTATTTGCTTTAATTCAACTCATTGAGAATCCAGATACTGTCTTCTACTTTCGATAATAGTGATGTGGGTGAATGTGAACAAAGAAGACCTTTTTCTGTTAATTTTAATTAACTGATTTCAATAATGCCATGAAGTTTTTTTCTCGATAAGACAAGCCATTCATTGGTTGTAGAGAAGGGCTGTCCTAATGGAGGATGTCGGAAACTTAGGTTACCAGTGTCTGTTCACTGAGTTGTTGGCGTGGACCCCTTGGGTTTAGCGATCATTTTGCCCTTCGTTTTACTTTTAGAGTGACCTTAATGTCTTGATAATCCCTTTGAATTTATGTTTTAGACCAAACTCCATGAAGACATCTGTGAGAAAAGAACAGCAGCGACGATAGCAACTCATGACCTTAAGCTGATCAAAGGCCCTCTGGTCTATGGAGCACAATCTCCCCAAGAGCTAAAGGTGCGCGATTGCACGGTTGCTTCTCCTATGGGCATGCGATGTTTCCAGCCAAATGTTAGGGCGGGCTGTATTTGGAGGACAGAATAAGCCTGAGTGTCAAGAGCCTATGATTTTGTTGGTACGAAAATTCCCTCCTCTGATGCAGATCGCAACTAGTCTGTCACTTAAAGTTTAGAGTTGTCTGAGGCTTGATTCCAGACTGTACTCTATCCCTTCTACATTTCTAGTCCTTCACATATTCCCAGAAAAACCTAAATATTTTCATTTGTGAATCCTGCCACCGGGTGGGGGTGTGTGTGTGTGTGTGTGTGTGTGTGTGTGTGTGTGTGTGTGTGTG
>NW_020954710.1:14957114-15059557 GCF_900497805.2 Vombatus ursinus
GTGTGTGTGTGTGTGTGTGTGTGTGTGTGTGTGTGTGTGTGTGTGTGTATCCCCAACACTTAGAAAAGCACCTGGTACATGGTATATAGTTGTTGAATTGAACTAAATTATGATTCTCTCACACACACACACACACACACCCCCACACCTCGGGCTCATTCATGCTTAAAACTCACTAAAAAAAAATTAAAAAACAACCAAACCTCACTCCCTTCTCTTCTTTTTCCCTGCTCCCAAATCCTGCCAGGCTATATTTAGAGATGACTTTGAAATCAATTGCTTAAACTCCCAGATTCCACTCCAAACAAAGTAGTCATAGTAAGGTTTCCCCTCTTGTAATCTTGTACATTTTTGCTCATTTTGAAACAAGGAAGGACTTGTAGGTGTTTGGTCTCTATCCTAAATTCACAGCCCTCTCATTTGGTATACTCCACACCTCTGTTAAGAGGTTTCCTCATAACCTGCCCCTTCTTCTTCTAAATTCTTCCCTAGCATAGCATCAGGGTTACTTGAGGATACCTGAGGTTTTGGCAGGGAAGTCGTTTCTCCTGGGCATACTTCACCTAACTTGACCAGCTCAGGTGGTGCTGTTCCTTCTTTCCTTTGACCCTACTTCCTCAGATCTGATAACCTTCGGGAATTTATTAACATGCTCACCTCCAGGTTAAGGTTAGTCTGAAAGGTATATTACTCACAGTGTTTGGAAATTGAGAATCTCCAGAAAGTGGGCCTGGAAAACCGGAGGTTCGGCGTGCTTGCCAGCCAGAGGGCAGGTGGTGTCCGAGGTCTGGTTACAGGCTTCGCTTTTTTCTTTCCATTCCTTTACTGCCCCAGTTGATGATTTTCTAACAGCTAGAGCTCGGGTTTTTGTCCTAAGGCACTCATGGGTTTCCTATGGTTCTGACTTAGCAAGTTGTATGCTTTGTTTTTATACTAACGAGGCTTTGATTAAATTATCCCATTTAGAAGCTTTTTAAAATAATGGCTTTTGTACTAGTTGATTTTCTTTGGAAACTTGTTCTAAGAATGAATAAATTTTTTGAGCTACAAGTTAACAGGAAATTATCTGGTATTAGAAAGTTGTGTGTATCCTAGAGTGTTGGGGAACATAGCAGGAGTGAAGCCTCAGGTATAGGAATATCTGTTACATGAGAAATGGTAAAGAATCAGTGTTGTAGGATTATGGTATTGTAGAGTAAAACCGGAAGGGGACCTCAGGCCATTGAATCCAACCCACGGAGGTTAAATGGCTTGTTCTGGGTCACGCGGGGTTGGTAAGGGAGCTGCGATCTGAACTCAGGGCTTCCAGTGCCCTCATTGCTCCACCACACTGCCTCTCCAGAAGTCTAAGGCTTTTAGTGACGGTCAGCTCAGAGAGATGCCTCCCATCCCCTTAGAAAACTGAGTAAGGTGTGAGAGAGAATGGGGGGGGGGAGATGTTTCTGTAGCATTTTAGGTTAGATCAGCTGAGTTCCCAAAGTTGGCAGTATCAACTCAGTCATTTTGTTTCTTTCCCATTTGGTAGATTGTCCCCTTAGGACGGAAGGAGATCAAAGCAAAGGACCTCGTCCGACAATTACAACTGGAAGCTGAGGAGCAGAGAAAGCAGAAGAAAAGGCAGAATGTCTCAGGTTTGCACAGGTCAGCCCCTGCCCCCTCCCCTCACTTGCTCGGAACGATAGAGGGAAGAAGGGACAAGGATAGAGGAGAGAAGTGAGTGACCCCCAGCACAGGCAGTGAAGCTGAGCCTTAGAGGGTGCTCTTTGTTTACACGTTGCACGTGCCCAGAGAATCAAGGGCCAGTGCTGGCTTTTCTTTATTAAGTTCGGTGTTATTTTCTTAATCAGTAAAAATCTTCCTTCTCTTCTTCCCCCTCACCCCAATCAAAAACAAAAGACAAACAAAATTCCTGTTACAAGCGTGTATAGCAAAGCATAACGAACGTTCACGTTGGCCATGTCCAAAAGGGAACTACCGCGTATTTATGTTTGTCTCCCTTTGCCCTGAGTCCTTTGCATCCCTCACCTCTGTAAGGAGGTGAGCAGCATGTTTCATTATTTTTTTTTAACAGGGCAATTCATTATATGTTTATTTTGAGTTCCAAATTTCTCCCTCCCTCCCACACCCGAGGAGAAGGCATGTAATATGATATCAGTTATAAAGTTAGAGGCAGGCCTAGAACTCAGGCCTCCTGGCTTCAAGACCAAACTCTTCTGTGCTGGGCTTCCTCTCTTTTAGTTTATGAACTGAAAACAACTGACTTGCAAGTTAGAAAGTAAATATCTGAAGGTAGTATTATACTAGATGTTGATTCTCACACACCCATTTAAAAATTATCTCCATAAACACTAAAGACATGGATAATTCGGAATTTGCAAGTGAAATAAATGGCCTTATTCCCAGATGGGCTTTTGCCATACTCTTCTCACATATTAGGAACTTTTTGAAAATTAAGAGCTTTTTTTCAGACACCCAGGAGATGCTTCCTGGTCTGGGTTTGTTTTTTTTTAAATGAGCAATAATCATTTTGGAGGTTTAAATACTGGTAGGAGATTAAGTATTTTCTTTCATCTAACACCTCCCAAATAATTAGGAAATGTTGTTACTGACAAGGATCAGAAAAATTCTAAAATTATGTGGATGGAAAAAAATTAAAACTCTGAACTTTAAAACTTACGGATCCTGGAAGGCCCAGCTAGGTACCACAATGCTGGGAAGCCTGATTCTTTTTACCCAGACCCCTTGTTTTGGTCAGGATGTCTTAGCCAGGTTAAGGTTCTTGTACCTGCTTTAATGAATGAGATGCATGATTTATAATTAGCACTTTGTTTATGTATAAATAGGGATAGAGACTAGACCTTGTATTTCTTAGTATAGAGAACTCCCAGGTGAGGACATTCCCTTCACCAGTGGAGGTCAGCAGCTTCTTTGTAGCTTAGAATTTTTCCCTGCCCAGTATCCTACAGGTATTATATGTCAGAGGCCAGACTTCCTGACTTTGAGGCCTGCTCCCTATTCACTAAGCCACACTGCCTCTCTTGGATCCACATACATTTATCTAAACTATTTATCCTCTACCATGTATCTGAAGCTTCCTCCTTGTCATTGTGCTCTTAATTTGTTTAACGGATCTTTTTTCAGTAGATTATAGGATCATTGAGTTAGAGTTGTGTCTTATAAACTTCAGCCCAGGCCCTTTCTGGATTGCTACACGTCAGTGATTGGGGTCCAGGTGGTTGAATAATTAGCTGTGTTTTCTAGTCATGCCCCTGGTTTTTTTTTCCTTCTTTGGCAGATACCTTCACTTATTAGATGGAAAAGAAAACTACCCTTGTCTAGTAGATGCAGATAATGTGGTTATTTCTTTCCCACCAATAACCAACAGTGAGAAGACAAAGGTATGTGTGACATCATAAAAGTATTATCAATGTCTTATGCTGTTATGTTGGGGATAGGTAAACACATCTACTTAAGAGTTATTAATACTTGATGATGAAAGCATTCTTAAAATTCCATAACTGTGTTTAGTAGTAAACTGAGGCAGAGAAAAACTTTGTCCTGTGTTAAGAAGCTGTCAGTGAAACAGAAAAATCTGCAATATGTCATTCCACACAAGTGTTTTCTGTTAGGAGAAGTGGAACTTTTTTGGCTTCTAGAATTGCATTTTGTATCTTTTACAGTAGAAATTGCAGGTGTTGACGCCCATTTTGACAGCATTCACTTTTTCTGAAATCTTTTGCAACTTCTTTAGATTAAAACAACAACCTCCGATTTATTTCTGGAAGTGACAAGTGCTACAAGTCTGCAGATCTGTAAAGATATCATGGACACCCTCATTTTGGTAAGAAGCCTAGTAAATCAAGTACATTAACTGTCTTTGAGAAGTAGAAATATCTTCAGAAGTGATGGGGATTTTGTCCTCTGGCTTTCTTAGTCTTTGTATATGACATGTTTACTTCCTACGTTGGTTTATAGAGAAATGTTAATTGCTTCACGTCCTTGGGATTATGAAGCTGGAAGGGACTCTAGAGGTCGCGTCATTCTTTCAATTAAAATAATACTTCTTTTGCAGAAAATGGCAGAGCTCAACAAATTCACTTTAGAAAATAAAGAGGAGCAGTCCCTCTCCGATACAGAAGCTGATGGTGTTTCTGGCCCATTCAATCTCCAGTCAAATCAGAATGCTGAAAAAGATGGCAGCCCTCCATTAATTGTGGAGCAGGTTCGAGTGGTGGACATGGAGGGGAGCTTAAAAGTTTTGTATCCTTCTAAAACAGATCTGGACATAACTGCTTCCCATATAACCATCATCCGTTGATGGAGATGGCCACAGTTCTCAGCAAGCTGTTTGTAAAATACTTGTCATTTTGGCCTATTTGACAGGAGTTTGTATATGGTATAATTAAATTATTCACTACATTTTCCACCCCCAAATTTTTTAAAAGAAGATAGGTAATAGTTCAGTTTCCAAAGCTACGTCTGTTCAGTTCCTCCTCTTGTGACAGTGAAGCTATCTCTTCTTGATGCCAACAGTGAAAAACCACGGAATCTCAGAGGCCACCTCGTCTAATCATATACATGTAAAACTCAGTGTTATGGTTGTTTTGGTTTTACAGCACCAAAGAGCTGGTTTCATCCATCCTTTTCATGAAATTTAAATGGATTTTGGAATGAACTGAGCAAGATCTGTGTTCTGGCATCATGACTTCACAGCCTAAGAGTTTCTGCTTTTAAAGGGCGGGGGGACATGAGTTGGACTGGAACTGGGGTGGGGAACCTGCACCCTCATCCTTGGGTGCGGCCTTTTGCCTGAGTCCAAGTTTTACAGAACAAATCCTTTTATTAAGGGTGTTTATTCTATGAAGTTTGGATTCAGTCAAAGCCGAACTTGAAGAGCTAGAAGGCCACATGTGGCTTTGAGGCTGCAGGTTCCCCACCCCTAGACTGGAACATTAGGTTTAAAATTGGGAAGGTTTTAAGAAGTATAAAATTATTCTTTTACTAGAAATCATCTTTGTTGAAAAGGCTGACTGACTTTATGACAATAGTACAGCTCAAAAGTACTGAGTTAAACTTTAATTTCCACTATGACAATACCTTGGAATAAATCATAATTTTTGTAAGGAAGGAATAAGGAAAATGGAGTTCATTTGATCTAATTCCTTTAACTAATAATGCTGTTAAGAATGCCTTTGGCTCTGTTAAATTATGAAAACTGTAGCCAAGCAGTGTAGTTAGCCTCAAAGTACTAACATATGAAGGTGTTCTTTCTGTCACTACAGAAACATGCAGTCTGGGACCTGTGGGGTGGGAATGATCAGAACCCTCGGTCACTCACCTAAGCACATGGGAGGGTGTGGTCCTAACCTGTGTCTTGTGTGGGTGTTTGAGGCGGGGCCTGTGTCTCCATTTTTAAAAAGGGCGACCATTGGCACGTGCACATTGTCAGGTTAAAGGTTGTTTGAGCAGTACTCAGGCGGCAGGTGTGCCTGGAGAAGCCCTTTCGGGCCTACTTACAGGAACGAATCTAGGAAGGTTTTAATGTTGAAATATAATCAAAACTGACTCTGGCGCCCTCCATCCCTTTGTCTCTTTTCACACCCCTAGTAGGGCTTCATTCTTCTTTCTTTAAAGACAGTGGTTAAGCAGTTATTTCCCTTAGGTAGTGATAAAGAGAAAACATTCTCTTCTGAAAAGTACCACGAAGCCAGAAATCTTAGAAGGAAGCCTACATGCCAAAAGCTGAACAGCTCTTCTCCTTAATTTGAGCAGTTTCCCACCTTAGTCCTAGGTGTGTTTATGTACTTCATGGGGTGGGCATGCCATCCTCCCCCCACCGCTGATGCAGGTTGCGACTCCCATAGATGGTCCTCAGGAGTTACTGTGGCCAAAAGACAATGGAATCTCTTAGTGGCCATTGCCCTCCAAACGCAGTGAGGCTGATTCTCATTTAACAGACACGATCTGCCGGTGGCCCAGCATTTGAGGCTTTTCCAGCTTGGTATCAGACCTCCGTTCGTGCTCGGCTGACAAAGGTTTTAGGCCCAGGGTCACCTTTGTGCCACCATCGGAGGGGGGCTTAGCAGGTAATATGTATCCGAGTACCCCGAAATCTACGAGTTCCGGAGTAACTGCAGGCTCTTCTTGCTCCAGAACAGGATATGTGAAAGGAAGTCAAGCTTGCTGCCTTAAAATTAGTGTCAATTAGCAAACTGGCTACCTTCAATAAAAAATAAATAGCCATCAACGAGGTCCTTGGGGTTCTTCTCCATTGAAATTGTGGGAAATTACGATTATTTGTGCCATAGACCATTAATGAGCCCAGTGTCCAAAATGCCAAGGTTTGTTGACAAGCCTAGTGACCAGCAGCACCAAATGACATTTCTAACAAGGGACCCTTGTTTGCCCTGGGTGGAATATTAACTTAACTGTTGATGTCATCTGTAAGTCTCCTGCTCTGGAGCCTTCCTGGTCATATATTAGCTATTCATACTGTAAATCGGAGGGGTTCATGATCATATTCTGACTCCTGGTCCCAGACTTGGGTCCTAGGTAGAAGGTTGAGAAAATAAGATTCATAATTGCTGAATTGTTCCATCTAATCCGGATTACAATTTCTCCCTCTGTATCTTATTTTTGCTTCCAACTCTGCTGATGTAAAGGATGGCTTACCCCTTGATGTCACTGTTCGGCTTTCTGTGAGAAGCAAAGGCTGCTAATGAGCACGGTTCTCTCTTTAGAAAGTATTTTTGGGTGCAAGACCCAACAAGTGGACGGGAGGGGGAAGACCACGTGGGGCCACCAGATGCCTTTCTCAGCATTTCGTGTGTGGGGATCACCATCCTATCAGCTGCTGTGTCACTGCTATAAAGTCGGTCCTGTTCTGAGAGCCTGTATGGGTGGCCGAGGGAGGGGAAAGAAGGGCCCTGCTTGGCTGCTCTGTATCAAAAGGATTCAATAAACTCTGTAACAAACCAAATCTTTTCTTTATTAGCATGTTCTTTTGGTTCTGGGACAGAAACCCGGGACATTCATTAAGTACCTGCTGTGTGCCAGGCATGCTGTTTGCCTGGGATATTAAGATGAATAAGCACTTACATTCTGCCCAGGGCTTAGAATGCAGAAGAGGGAGTAACAAGGAAGAATGAGGACAGTGGAAGCCCCCAGCTCACGGAGGATCCTTGAGCCAAACTTCAGAAAAAGGGATGTTTGGGGAGTCCAGAGTCGGGGTGGAATGTCAAGCGTGAGGACAGCAGTCTTAGTTTGGCTACAAGGTGGCATTTGTGAAGGAGAGCTGACCAGGCTGAGAAAGGCTTCAAGGCCTGCTTGAGAAGTTTGCATTTCTCCCTAGAAGCAAAAGGTCAGTGTTGCCAAGGATCTAGTGTTCCCCCTGGTAGATCGCCTACTGTAAGAGCCAGAATGGATCCTTAACACCTAAGGCTTAGGTCACAGGATCGGAGACTGAGATTTAAGGGAACTTGGAGACCGTTTAATCCAACCCTCTCATTTCACAGCTGAGGAAATGGGTAGCAAGGATAAAAATGAGTTTCTCAGGGTCACACAGCCAAGTATCAAGCTGGGTTTGAACCCAACTCCTGACCCCAAATCCAGCACCGACCATTGTGCCAACTGCTTCATGGGTGTGGCTTATGTGAATGCAAAGTTTCTCAATTAAACCATCACCCTGGCAATGACCATTAAATAACTGAGATTTAACCTTTAAAAAAAATTCAAAGGGTTAGGAGACAGTATTCCATGTGGAAGGAGCCTTGAAGCTTCTCAAATCTAAGCCCTTGGTTCTTAGCACAGTGCCTGGCACCTAGTAGGCTCTTAGATTTATTGATTGGGAGTCAGGATACTTGGGTTTGTCTACTTAGAAGCTACAACCTTGGGCTGTAGCAAGAAGAGTTCTTGCATACAAAGTACCCTTCCTTCACTTGGCGGTAACCAGGTAACATTTCAGGACAACAAGCTTTACTGAGCTTCAGTTTGCCAGTGTAAAGTCGGAGTGCTGCTCACATGCCTTACCTACGGGGATGGATGTGGGCTAAGGTGCAGAACGGTGCATGCGTTTTTGGACGTGACCAACGTGGGAATTTGTTTTGCTTGAAGCGTATCTGTTACAAGGGTCTTTTTTTTAATAGGGGGAAAGAAATACTTGCTTAGCCCCCCAAAAAAAGAAAAACTTTCCCCTAAAAAAACAAACGACTTCAGTCTATGAAATAAGGTTGGGCTAAAATCTAGCCTTAAGAAATAATTCCCTTGGTAATTTGTTCTGTAAATTGGACTCAGTCAAAAGGCCAAACCCAAGGACTTAGAAGGCCACGTGTGGCCTCGAGGCTGCAGGTTCCCCACCCCTGGGCTAGATGACCTCTAAGGCCCCTTCTAACTAGTTTCACAGGGGTCTCCTTTGCCACTTTGCCAAACGCACCAAACTTTTGCAGGTCCCAGTGACGTCTGCTGCTAATGCACTTGGTGGGGGGTGCCCCGATCCCTGGCTTCTTGTGCCTTGAGGCAGGTCTAGTTCCCGGGGTGCAGATGCTGCCAATATGCGGAGAGCTGAGCTTCCCAGAGGCTCACTGGGCCCCACCGCATCAAGAGGCGAGCACACGTCTTCCTGCTCGCCCACCAGCCGAACTGCTAGGCCAGCGAAGGAAGGGCAGAAACAAGCTTGGGCTCAAGGGGTGTACCTAAGCGTCCGGAGGGGCGGCCCTGCCAGCGAAGGAAGGCCCTTCCAACCTGTCCACCCACTCCTCCTTCCCTCTCTCCAGCCCCGTTCCCACCCCCCTCCCTCTCCCTGGCTCCTGGCTTTGAAATCCTCAGCTCTTCCTGTTACCCGAGCCCTTCCAGGCAGGTGGGGCTGGGGCGCACCCACCCACTCCATGGAGTGGGACAGCCTAGGGGACAGCGCACCAGAGTTTCGTTGCACTAGCCCTCACCGCTGAATCGGTCGTCCCCGGAGGCGGCCAAAGCAGGGGCCCGGGCGCCGGGAGCCAGAACCATGGCCCTGGGCGGTGGCCTGCAGCCCCAACGGCGCGCCGGAGGCGATCGGCAGCGGCCTGGCGGCCCCGCGGTGGAGATGCCCAGCCGGGGCGCTCGAGCCCCAGAGCGCAGCCGCCAGCCTGGTCCGCTCTCTCTGGCCGCCCCGATGGCACCCCTGGCTCGTCTCCGCCTGCCACCGCCGAGCCAGAGCCCCTTTCTGTCTCCCCTGGCCGGCTCCCCGGCTTCGGCGGCTGCCCCAACGGCGGTGCGCGTCTGGGAGCTGGGCGCTGCCCGGCTGCTGCAGCGTCCAGATCCCCGAGCGTCTCCCCGCCGCGCCCCGCCGCCCCGTAGCGCTCAGCCCAGGCAGCCCCGAGGAGCCACAGCTCAGCGAGCCAAGCTATCACTGCTGCTGCTGCGGCCGCCCCCCGCGCCTCAGCCTGGCTTGGCGGGGCCTTTGGGAAACAACAGCCCTGGAGAGGGGTCTTCCGAGGCCGGCTACTACAGCGAGAAGCGCATCTGGGAGTGGATCAGTCAGGTGAACCGCAGCCTCTTCGCTCCCTCGGGGGTCCCAGGACCTCCGGAACAGGACAAGTCCATCCGAGTGGTGTACCAGGACACCAGGGCCCTCCCTCTCCCCAGTCCTGGAATCCGAGAATGTCAGAGCCGGAAGGGAAGGAGTGCAACTCCCTCATTTGACAGAAGGGGAAACTGAGGCCCAGAGAGAAACCAAGGTCACACAGCTCCTTGGTGGCATCCTTCTATTTCACATCTAACCAGGCTCCTCCCTCATCCCAGGGTATGAAGCACTTGTTGACCCTTTCCTCTTGCAGGGGGTTTTCAGGTCAGGAAGCAGGTCCGAGGGACTCTTGCACAAATACCTGCTTTCCCTTTACTACTGGGAAGGAGCAGGGGCTTTTTGTGAGACACTGGGATTAGGGGCAGGAATGTCCTGAGGAACCAGAGAAATTCAAGGCTTTCCTTAATTCCTAGTTTGGCGTTTGCTTGGGTGGGAATTTCCCTGGCAGCACCAGGAAGCTTTCACACGATCCCATAGCCAGTAAAAAGGCAAAGGCTGTACCCGGACCAGCTCCTCTCGCCTCCAAGGCCAGCTCTTTATAACCTAGTCCAGCTTTGTATCCCATCTTTTGTTTCCATGCTAAGGGAATCTGCTAGCAAACCAACCATTCTTTGACCTGCTAGGATGTCCAAAGTCCTTCTACGTGTACCCTGAGTCTGTGGACTCCTCTATCTCCCTGTGGTTGGAAAACACCCCTCAGTGACCTAGTCTTAATCACTGTGTAATCTGAAAGCCTTTCCTCCATGCCAGTCTGTGGGGTGCCTTGTACCTTGGAATTCAATGGTCCCTAACCTGAGTGCTTGTTACCTGAGACTTAACAGTCAACACTCTTCTGAAGAAAGATGGAGGACCTACAGACAGCAGGTTGGCATTTCTGTCCGGGTGGTGGAGAAACTTGGATCCTGCCAAGCACTTTACATTCTCCTCATGGAGAAGTTATTGATATCTAAAGACCCAGGATGAGACTGGCCCCTCCCCTTCAGACCTTTGAAGCCCTCATGCTGGTCCATCTCTTCTCCAGACTCCTGAAGGGTGGGATCTCAGCCAGGGACTCCCAAGCTTGGGCAGTGGACTCAACTGTTAGCCGCCATCTGAGAGCTCTCACCTCCCATATAGTGATGTGGCTATTTCTGAACCAGCTGCCTCCTGGCACCACCAGGGTTACTGACCACAGAGATTGCTAGGTAACCCCAAGGAAAGTGCCAGGGTCTCCTAGCTCTGAAAGTCTGTATCTGTAACACTTATAACACAGAGCCGTCAGTCCCAAAGATAGGCTCCAGAGGCACAGAGAATTCTATCCACCCGGGAGCTGGGTTTGAGAAGCCCCTTGGCTCCTGAGATCTCAAACCTCAGCTCAGCAAAATGGAGAGTACCAGGAAGTGCCAGAAGCTTGTGGACTAATCTTGGGAGATCAGGAGTGGGTAGGGAATCCGTTTTGTTTTGCACTGGGGGATATTGGGGAATCTCAGCCCAGAAATCCTAAGATCCTCCTGGAGAGTAATTCTTGCCAACATTCTTTTGACTGGAGCTCAATAAACCAAGAGGCAAAGTTAGAAGATTAAAAAAGTATTATCAGCTGATGGACAGCTGCCAGTTAAGTTAGCCAGCAACTCCACAGAGCAGAGGAAGATACACACATATACAGGATTTTACATGGCCTTGGGGCAAATGACAAAAGGAACCCATCACGTGAAGCTGTTGCCACGTTCTTTATTTGTGAGGTTGAGTAATAGGGAAAGCATGTCAGGTGCTTAGAAGAATGTTTTAACTTTGATAATATTGCTCAAGATTTGGTCTGTTTGGGGTGAGGATGGGGGCCATGTTTCCTGGTAGTAAATCTCATATGGGGCAGGAGGTCTCATCAGCTGTGTAGGTGGGACCAGATATACTATCTAGGTGGGTTTTGTTGTTCAAGTGTTTTAGTCATGACCCCATTTGGGGTTTTCTTGGAAAAGATACTGGAGTGGTTTGCCATTTCTTCTCTAGCTCATTTTACAGATGAGGAAACTGGCCAACAGGGTGAAGTGACTGGCCTAGGGTCACACGGTTAGTAAGTGTCTGAGGCCAGATTTGAACTCAGGGAGATGAGTCTTCCTGACTCCAGGCCCCACACTATCCACTGTAGCACCTCAGGCTGCCCATCTAAGCGGGACCAGAGGTTTAATTAAGATAGTACAGGCTTCCCTTTGAAATGGAATCAGAATAGAACGCAGAATGATTTTGGTCTGTACACAACCCTGCAGGCTTCATTTCTTTGACATCTGAGGAGATTTTCCCCAAACTCACAGCACCCAGATCTTGTACATTTCTTCCACAGGGCAAAGAGGAGGGAATAAGGAGATAATGATAGCTTACATTTACATGGCACTTTCAAGGTGCCAAACACTTTACAATTATCTCATTTGATCCTCATGACAACCCTGGGAGATAGCGGCTATTATTATCCCAATTTTACAGACCAGGTTAAGTGACTTGCCCAAGGTCACTTGCTCCTAAGTGTCTGAAGGTGGATTTGAACTCGGGTCTTCTGACTCCAAGCCTGGTGCACTATGTACTCACCACCTAGCTCCCTAATCCTGGCTATTGATTTGGGGGAACAGAAGAGTTTCCTTGTATGCACTTTGAAAGAAGAAAATTAAGGAAAGAGAAAGACGGAAGGGTAATAATACGTGCACTCTGAACTCTGCCTCCTTCATCTTGGCTGACTGTAGGGAGGGTTGTTCTTCCTTCCTTCAGAGGCAAACTTTGCTGACCTTCTGGTGAATCACAACCAGGCACCCAGCTTCTACTCCACTGCACTCAAGGGAGACCGAAGTCCCATAGGGGGAGGGGGAGAAACTCTAGCCAAGAAAACCGTAGGGTGAGGACCTTGCACCTTAAAGTCATTTCTAAACTGGCTCGTTTTTCACCAAACTTGGCCATTCATGCTGCCTTCCTATTATGGGATTTCCTTGTCCAGTGTTCATAAGATCATAACTCTAGAGCCAGAAGGGGCTCTAGGGGCCATCTTGTTTTACAGATAAGGAAACTGAGGCCAAGACAGGTAAAGAAAGTCACTGAAGGTCACAGAAGCAGAATTTGAGCCCAGCACCTCCCACTCCAGAGCCAATGTTCGTCATGCTGTGCAATGCTGCTTCTCCACTGACATCAACCAGAGTACAATAAAAATTATTCTTTCTCTCTTCTCTCCTGGATTTCTGCTTGTCATTGCCCTTCAGGTGCTGTGAAACTTGACAGAATCAGTGGCTACATGTGGCTGTAAGAGGCTGACCTTTCTTTGAAGAAATGGGGGACTTTGGGTTTCTCCTCTTCCCCTTTCTTTATTACAAGAGATAGCTTGGGCTTCCTCTGGGTTGGGGAGAGGAGATGGATGTACTTGGAAATTATGATGTTGTAAAAAAATGAGGATGTTGATTTTTAAAAAGCCATAAAAATTTAAAACAACAAAAAAGCTGAATTTAAAGAACTCTATGTCCTTTAAAAGAGAACTCAGGATCATCCGATCTAAACCTCCCAAGTTCCAGACTGGGATAGCTACTTAGCCAAGGTGACAGCAGAGCAAAATTATAAATTCAAACCCAGATCTTCTGATCTGGCCCCTTTCCTTTGCACCACACTGCCCAGATTTTATCACATTCAACTTTAGCATGAACTAATTCAATGAGATCGAAGAAAGAATTGTGGGGGTGGTGGAGAGGATACTCCCCGGCACTGACAATGTCACCATATCACAGTGGGTGATGGTGGGGTGGTTGCTTGGGTCTGGACTTCTTCAGAGATAGGGGATAAATGTGAGGGTGATTTCTTCCTATATAGTTCTTACTGACCAAGGCATTGAAACCATTTCACTCTCTGACCGATCCCGTTACCTGGCCAGAAAGCCTTTTGAGGCAGTACAGTTCATTGGTCATGGAATCAGGACATCGTGAATTCAAACCCAGCCACAGACACTCCTGTGTAACAAATGACTTAACTTGTTTGCTTCAGTTTCTTCGTCTGTAAAATGGGTATAACACCTACCTCACAGTATCAATGTGAGGGGGAAACGAGATAATGTATGGAAGGTGCTTTGCAAACCTTAAAGTGCTTTGTAAATGAGAACCATTATTACATTGTACTTGACTCTGAACTCACATTTTTGGAAGGACATTATTAATTGAGAGCCCACTCAGAGCCAGACAAGCAAGATGAGGAAGGGACTGGAGGTTATATCCTCTGAAGACCAGTTGAAACTGGGGCTATTTAACCTGAGGAAGAGGACTTGGGTACAGGAGAGTATTATATTCAAAAATCTTGAAAGGCTGTCATGTGGTCTGCTTAGCTTAAAAAGCAGAACTGGGATTAGTGAGTGGAATGGTGGACAGTGGCAAGAGGCAGGTGTGAACTGGGCATTAGGAAAAACATCCTAACAATTGTTCAGTAGTGCTGACTCTGACCCCATCCAGGGTTTTCTTGGCAAAGATACTGTAGCGGTTTGCCATTTCCTTCTCCAGCTGGTTTTACAGATGAGGAAACTGAGGCAACAGGGTTAAATGACTTCCCCAGGGTCACACAGCTAGAAAGTGTCTGAGGCTGGATTTGACTTCAGGAACCCAAGCCCAGAGGGGTTCTAACCACTGCGCTGCCTATCTGTCCATCCTAACAATTGGAAGTGTCCAAAGTCGGAATGGGCTGCTTCAAAAGACGGTGAGCTCCCCATCCCTGAAGGTCTTCAAGAGATTGGATGACTTGTTGAAATTCTTGGGTCAGTTGCAGGTTGAACCTGAATCCCTCTAATGTTCTTTCCTATGATGAGATCGAGGCTGACGCCTGCAGGCTGGCTCCCCTGGGGCTTCACTTTCCTTATTCTCAGCTTAGCCTGTCGAATCTTCCTTCCCCTGGGGCTCCGGGTTTGCTTTGGAGTTTAACAGCTGGCTTCCTGCTGGGATAGTGACTCCAGTTATGGGATGGAGCAGGTCCTGCGTCATGGAACAGATTCCCTCCAAGGGCCAGCTGGGACCTCCCCCCAGCCAGACTGCTCTGAACCCTCCAGCCCTCCGAAGCTTAAGATTTCAGCTCCCGGTCTGTTGGGGAAGGGAGAGCCCTGGGAGCATGGGATCTGGGCCCAGGAGAGGAGGAGCCAGGGGCCAGCAGCCAGCATCCTGAACAGAGTGGGAGGCCTAGGAGAGGACACTGAGGCCAGAGCCAGAGCTCTTCTCTCCCTCCAGGGCCAGTTGCTCTGACCACAAAGCCCTCTGTGTACTGGGCTCCAGGCCCAGACACACCCTCTGGCCGCTGGAAGTCGCTTGTTTTGCTTCTGAGCCCAGTTGGGGATAGGGGGTGGACAGGAGGCACATTCCTGGGGAACAGAGCCAGAGGGGAGGAGTTCACGGGTTTAAAGCTAGAAGAGATCATTTAATCCATCCCCTTCAAAGTTTACAAATGAGGAAACCGAGCAGAGAAGGGGAGTGACCTGTTCAAGGTCACACAGGTGCTAAGAGGTGGACCTAGAATTCCCACCCAGGCTCTTTCCACACTATCGTCTTCCTTCACCTCCTCCCCCAGGAGAATGCAAGCTTCTTGAAGGCAACTGGGCTAGTGTTTGTATTTGTATCATGCACGGTGTGGATTGATCTTATCCCTGCCCCTGACAAAGAGCAGAGAAAGAACCATCACTGAAACTTCCTCTGGGACCAGTCAAACTGGTTGCTCATTTTGGGGTGGGGTGTAAGGTCCCCAAGACCCCACCGAGGTCCCTCAGCAGAATCTCTAAGATGCCACCGTCCCATCTCTAGGTGCCTGACTCCATCCACTGGGCCTGAGCAAAGGCCAGTTTGATTTAACCTAGCATGGGGACACAGGAGGTCCCTGGACTCCAACTGAAAGATCAATTCCTTTCCTGTCACAGGGAAGCAGGTACATGTTAGGGGTATCTCCCCTTCTGCCCCTTTCCAAGCCCTGGAGTTTCCAACAGTCTAACCTGGACATCCTGAGGGAAGGACTGGAGGAAGGGAAGGAGGTGTGGGGAGAGTTGGCCTGAGCTGGGAAACAGCTTGTCAAAGGTTATCTCCCACTCCGGAGTGCTTGAACTAAAGGCAAGGCCCCTCAGGACCATAGAAAGGCCTATACAATCATCCTACAAATTGCTTACTGTCTCAGAGAAAGAGGAAAAAATTGGAACTCAAAATTGAAAAAAAATAATGAATGTCAAAAATTGTCATGGGACAGCTAAGTGGCACAGTGGATAGAGCGCTGGCCCTGAAGTCAGGAGGACCTGAGTTCAAATCTGATCTCAGACCAAACACTTGATATGCACTAGCTGTGTGACCCTGGGCAAATCACTTAACCCCAAGTGCCTAAAAAAAAAAAAAAGAAAAAAAATTGTCTTTACATGTAACTGCGAAAAATAAAATATTTTTAAAAATCTCATTCCTCTTCACTTTTGTCTCAGCCCAGCAATAGGTGTTTACTAAATGCTTCTTGAACTAATGTATTTGGTCCAATGTCAGTCAGTAGCAGAGATGATATTCAAGTCCAGATCTCCTGAAAGTAAAATCCAGAGCTCTTTCCATGGTAGTGTGCTGCCTTCTAGAAATTCCAGAAAAGGAGTGAGCTAGGGTCTATCCCCTCCTCTGGCTAGGTCTTCTGGTTTTTGTCTTTGTTTTTTCAGTTGTGTCTGACTCTCCATGACCCCACGTGGGGTTTTCTTGGCAAAGATACTGGAGTGGTTTGCCATTTCCTTCTCCAGCTCATTTTATATCTGAGAAAACTTGAGGCAAACAGGGTTAAGTGACTTGCCCAGGGTCACACAGCTGGTAGGTGTTGGAGGCTGGATTTGAACTCAGGGCCTCCTGACTTTTAGGCTGGTGGTCTATCCACTGTGCCAGCTAGCTGCCCCTAAGTCTTCTAGTAGGGTGACGATTAATTAACCATCATTTATTAGGTGCTTAAGCATAGCTTTAAACACTTGGGACACAGAATGACAAAACCAAATGAAGCAAAAAGTCATTATCCTTAGGGATAATGGAGGAGCTTATATTCTAATGGGAATATATGTAAATGACAAGGCACATAGTTATAGAATAGTTAGGAGACATTCTGAAAGGGGGCAGAATTAGCTGTCCCCTAAACAGATCCTTCTTCCTACGGGGAACTTTGTGCCAATGGTTATTATGCCTGATTAGGTTCAAACATGAGTCACAGAATCTTGGCACTGTCCTCTCTATGACGCCGCCAGGGAGTGGTTGTCCAGTCAATGCTTGAAGGTCTCCAAGGAAGACTTACTATCTCCCAAGGAAGCTCACCTTTGTACAGCTCTAGTTGTTAGGAAGTATTTCCTGACCTCCAACCCAAACTGGCTTCTGTTCATCACTCCTGATCCCACCTTCTGAGGCCAAGCAGAAAGTCTGATCTCTCTTCCACATGACATCCCTTCAAACACTTAAATCCAATTCACTCCTGAACCTAAGACATCACCCCTGATGTCAATAGTCCTCTTCGAAAATGAAGGTGAACATTACCCCATTTAGAGAGCCAGAGCCCTTTGTCCTTTCCAAAGTTCTTTCACCTCCATTTTCTTTCTCTCTCTCTCTCTCTCTTTTTTTTTTTGTCTAGGCAATGGGGTTAAGTGACTTGCCCAGGGTCACAGAGCTAGTGTTATGTATCTGAGGTCACATTTGAACTCAGGTCCTCCTGACTCCAGGGCCAGAGCTCTATCCACTGCGCCACCTAGCTGCCCCTTTCACCTCTATTTTCATACTTGATCCTCACAAAAGCCCTGTAAGGTAGGGACCCCCTCCCCCTCTCCATATTACAGATAAAGGAATTAAGCCTTCAAAAAAGTTAAATGAGATGTGTCCAAGGTTAAGTAGGTGACAGAGCCTGGGTTATAGCCCCAGGTTGTCAAGATTTCCATTAAAGCCTTTTATATTAACTACTTCTGGTAAGCCCAGGTCTAAGGAAGGACCACTGGGGGTAAAGAGGGTGGGAAGAGAACAAAGCTGGCACTATAGACTTGTAGAACATCCAAACTAATAGGGACCTCTGAACATTGACACAGCCATAGTGTCTGAGTAGGGGCTCCCCTACTCTGGACTGGGAAATGAAGGGGATCCAACAGCCCCATCCTTGGGAGTACTTCCTCCCTTTCCTGAGCCTAGCCTAGGTGACGCCCCAGTATTGGCAGCCCGTATTCCAGGTGACTCAACTTTGCCCCCACATTAACCCCACCATAGCCACCTGTGCCAGGCTGGATAGTTCTTTCCTGGGAAGCATCTTGTCCTTTATAGGAGGAAAAAGCTAAGACTCAGAGAGGGAACCAGGCTTGAGGTCACACAAGTGGCTGTTTATTTGAATCTTTCTAGTCTAGGGCGTTTTTTTTTCTTCTTTTCCATTATTCTGCCTCTCTGGAAAGGCACAAGAAGGGCGTGGGGTATGGAGGCTGGGACTCAACCCCCAGAACACCCCAGTCCTCCATGGCTCAGCCTCTGCCTCTTGGGTAAGATCATGGATCAGGATGGGGGCTTTCTCTTGGGCTCCCAGAGTCTTTGTAGCTGGCACCTGTGACTAGGGGCCATCAGAAATAGCAGGCCCCCAATTCAGATTCACTGGGGTTTTCTTCCTTCAGGGAAGGCCAGGGGACAGAATTCCCTGGTACTTACTGCAGCAATTGAGGGCAAATCCAGGAGAGGGGGCAAAGGAATCTTTATAGGGGATACCTCTTACAAGGCTCCAGAGCGGAAAGACTGAGACCTACCCCTCAACACACATATACACACTTAAGGGGACCAGTGACACAGCTGGGGGTCTATGAACCTAGGATCTTCAACAACAGGGGTTAGGAGGTAAGGCTATGAATTTCCCTGCTGACCCCCAGAGACATGGGAAATTTTTGGCTTTGCTGGGATTCCATGTTGAATCATTGCCATAGAAGCATGTATTTAGAGATGGAAGGGACCTTCAAAGCCATATAGTCTCATCTTACAGTTGAGGAAACTGAGGCCCAGAGATAAGTGACTTTCTCGACATTCCCATGCTCACACATAAATAGGAGAGTCAGGATTTGAACCAAGTACCTCTTTCTCATACATGATGCTGCCTCCCTTTAATTTTTTTTTTTTTTGCTGGAGATAAGTCAGCCACTGCCTTTCTCTTCTTCAACAAATTTATGTTGAAACCAGGTTCACACTATGTCTAGTTTCTCAAGCAGTGGAGTTGGGGGTTAGGGGCAGGGCAGGGATGGGGGAAAAGGTCACAGCAAATGCGAAGTAGATTTTACCCCCACCACCTGTGGTTAGAACAGGGATGGGCAGAAACTGAACCCTAGAAGTGGCCTTGATTCTCATTCTGAGTCTCACTTTGGTGATGAGTTCCCTGTATAGCATTCCCTGACTGTGTGGTTTCCCTCCTGTCTAAGTTTTGCTCTTACGAAGGATGGGGCAGGGTGGGTAGATACTGCATAGGAACACTAGATCTGACTGTAGTTCTGAACATAAACCAGCACTGCAGAAAGGTTTCTGAGAGGTAAAACTGTGCCCTGGTCTCCCTCATCTTTCTTGGACCTCTAGCTGTCAAGGGCAGCCACAGGTCCAAAGAAAAGGTCATCTGGTCAGTGAGGAAGAACACAGGGGTGACAAACGAGGAGATGAGTGGGAGATGCAGTCCTGGGCTTCAGTAACTGTGTGGTACCTCTCCCTGATGTTGGAATGTGGCAGGGGAAGGATAGGATGTAGATGGCGTGTTCTGGAGTTCTATCCTGGGACAGGGGAGAAGAGAGATTTGTGTTTATGTTCTGTGTCTATCTGTCTCATGTATGGCTGCCTTCTATCCAGTGTCTGTTTCAGCATGTGCCTGTGTGTGTCTGTCACTCTAGGTATGTGTCTCTCTCTTTCTCTGAAAAGAGATTCAGTATGTGTCCGTATCTGTCCCTATGTGTATGTGTGTCTATATCTATAGGTGCATGTGCCCCCAGGGGCCAGCCTGACATGGTGGTCTGAGCCAGGAAGTAAGAGGTCTCTGGGTAGTTGGAGGGCTCCTCAAAAATGTATCCAGCAAGCTCAGACAAGTGCTATTTGCACTTGTGGATGTAGTAGCCGGTGACGTAGCCAATGATGAAGATGACCCAGAACAGAACGATTCCACCTGCCACCTTCATGGCGATGCCCAGCTTCCCAGTGCATAGTTTGGTGCAGATCCTGGTATGAGGAGACAAGCCCCCAAAGAGGGCAACTGAGTCAGAGAGGTACAGATGGAAATCGATCCCCATAGTGGCTCATAATAGCTATTTGGACTGGACCCTACTAGAGTGGAACAAAGATATTCTCTGCATATTCGGGGGATAAGGCTATGGGGGCAGAAGACATACCCAGAGATAATGATAAGGGGCTGGCAAACGGCAGCCCCTCTCTGAGCCTCAGTTTCTACGATCTATAATCCCTGATTTCCTAAGTGCAACCCTATGAGGCAGGTAAAAAAAGATCATGGGATCCTAGGTCCAGAGCTGGAAGGGAATCTTTGAAGTTTCAAGCCCCTCATTTGCAGAGGAAGGCCCAGAGAGGTTGGGTCTTGCCCAAAGATCAGCCGGGTAGCAGAGCTAGAACGTGAACCCAGGCTTCCAAATTATCATCCCTACTTTACAGATGAAGAAACTGAGGCTTAGAAAGGAGAAGCAGCTTCCCCAGTGTTACACAGCTCATAAATGGCAGAGCCAGAGGCCCTGGAGAGACAAACATTGACCCAGTAACTGCCCACTTCTAGTGTGGATTCAACTCGGAAAAATGTAAACTTCTAGTCCATTTTACAGATGAGGAAACTGAGGAACAGAAAATTTAAGTGACTTGCTCAAAGTCTCGAAGGTATTCAGCGGCAGAGCTGAGATCAGGCTTAGGTCCTATTGTCTCCAAGTTCCCCACACCAGGGTAGGGATGTTTCATTTTTGCCTTTGTATGTCTAGCAACTGAGCACATAGTAGGTCCGTAATCAATGCTTGTTTCTAATTCTAATTCTAATCAGAGTTTCTAATGAGTGCTTACTCTGCTAGGCATTGGGGAAATGAAGAAGACCTACTACAAGATAGGACTCCCTGCCCTCCGGGAGCTTGCTTGCTTCCTGCCTAGGTGTGGTGGGGAGACAGGACGGGACACTCACTAAGCCTCAAAGCTCCATGCAAGGCTGCCTATGAGTAAGGCCTGTGATGTGTGCTAGAGAATGAGTCCTAGAGAAATCAGAGAAGGGAGAAGGAGGCACGAAGACGGAACTTGGTTTGAGCCTTGAAGGATGGTTAGAGTTTAGATGAGAGGCAAGGGTAGGGAACGGAAGGACATTTTAGGAAGGCAAAGACCATGAATGAAGAAGGGAGATGGTAGAAGGGGTACTAGGCTGGCTGAAAAGAAGACAGAGGCATGAGCCAAAGCTGGCTGGGGGGCAGGGGAGAGTGGGATTATGAAGGGCATCGAATGTCAAGCTGAGACAGGTCCGTTGGGAGCTATCGGTTCCTGAACAGGGGAGAGACTGTGTCGGTCAATAAGCATTTATTAAGCACCTACTATGTGCCAGGCACTGTGCTAAGCACGAGGATACAAGGAAAGGCCAAAACACAAAAGTGCCCATCCTCAAGGAATTTATGTTAGAATGGAAGGGATAACATATAAAGAACTATATCATAATCTCAGAAGACCGGTACAAGCAGCTGGGGAACCAAGAAAGGCTTCCTGCAAAAGGTGGGACTTGAGCTGGGTCTTGAAAGAAGCTGGCACACAATTCTTGGCACACAGGGGTGCTAGCCAGTGTGGAGCCATCTATGGTCCAGCTGGGAGCCATCTTGGAGACTAGCGCCAGGTTGGGAGCTTTAAAGAACGTGGCCGAGGCCTCCCACTCCCCCCGGCCCACCCCGGCGGAGTCTTGGGGCTCCTTACCGCTCACAGTCCACGCCTCCCGAGGTCGACATATTCATGCTGACCTCGTCCTGGTTGTTGCTCCATCTGTTATACTGGACGCTGCTCTCCTGGGCTTCCATCATTTCCAAGGTGGGAGTGAGAGACCTAGAAGAGGGAGCAGTCACTGGGTTACCCAACCTAGGGGTGGGGGAATCCGTCTCACAGATAGAAAAACAAAGACGGCACTGGCCTGACCCGAGCAGAAGAACTGCTCTTTAGAGCTTTCCAGTGCCTGTTCTCCCCGCTAGGCTACCCTGCCTCTCACTGGCCAAGAAGCCAGCACCAAGCTGGACAAAAGAATGTTGAAATAGAAGTCAAGCTATCTGGACTCTTGCTTCAGCTTACCGAGTACCTTCATTGTCCCCCAGCTTCTTCCCTCTGATCTGGAGTATGTTCAGACACTAATAATAAGAAAAACAGCCATAATAGCTAACATTTATATAGCTCCTACTATGTACCAGGCACTATGCGCTAAGTAAGCACTTTAAGCTAAAAAAAATTCCAACTATGTACCAAGCACTGTGTGCTGAGCACTTTACAAATATTATCTTATTTGATCCTTACCTCAAACCTGGGAGGTAGGTGCTATGATGACCCCCATTTTACAGTTGAGGAAACTGAGGCAGACAGAACTTAAGTGACATGCCTAGGGTCACACAACTCATGTCTAAGGCCAGATTTGAACACAGATCTTCCTGACTCCAGGTCCAGTGCTCTATCCACTGCACTACCTAGCTGCCCCTCGTGCATTTATTAGTTTTGTTCAAATATCACCTCCCATACGAAACCTTTCCTGAGCCCCTCAGCTGCTCTTACCTACCCCCTCCACGTACCAATTACTTATTTTTTTTAAGGCAATTGGGGTTAAGTGACTTGCCCAGGGTCACACAGCTATTGAGTATCAAGAGTTTGGTCTGAGGCCAGATTTGAACTCAGGTCCTCCTGACTTCAGGGCCGGTTCTCTATCCACTGCACCACCTAGCTGCCCCTATCTTTATTTTCTACACACTTGTATGTATTCATGCTCTTCCTGATAGAATGTAAACTCCTTGAGGACAGGCTTTGTTTCATTCTTACCACCCAACAAAATGCCCAGCACTTAGTAGGTTCTTAATAAATGCTATTGATTCACTGATTTAAGCCTGTTTTCTCCTCTTAGATAACCCTTTCACCTCTGAAATTCTATGATCCTCTGTCAATTATCCTATTTCATCTTTATTGTGAAGCAGCCAGGTGACAATGTGTATAGTGGGAGTCAGAAATCTAGCCTCAGACACTTAATAGCTGTGATTTAACCTGTCTCCCTCAGTTTCCTTTTCTATAAAATGGGGATAGTAATAGCACCTGCCTCCCAAGGTAGTTGAGGACCAAATGAGACAAAAATTGTAAAGCATTTAGCACAATGCCTGGCACATAGTAGAAGCTATGTCAATGCTAGCTATTATCATTGTTATTACATCCCTACTTTACAGATGAGTCCAGAGGGCCAAAATTACTTGTTCATTTAGGGAGTGAGCTAGGGCCTGCAAAGCTGCTTTCTTTTTGCCATAAAAACACGCTGGGCCTTTTAGGGACCAGACCCAGGGATTGTTTGCTGTTGATTCACTTATCAGATCTTCTCTTTAATGGAGAACAGGAAAGGACAGAGATAATGTTGGTGCCACTCCCTGGGGGAGGTGGAGAGCGGGATGACCACGCGGGAGCCCCAGGACTCCAGAACCAGACCTGGGCTGGAGGCCTGCCTTCGCTACTTATTAGCCGTGTGACCTTGAGCACCCTAAGATGAGCTTTCAAGCGACTGGAGCCCAGAAGCAGGTCTCTGCGTCACGTTCTATCTATTTCTAAGCCTTTCATATTGTCCTTTCCCATTAGGCCGTAAGCTCTTTCAAGGCTAAGACTGCCTTGCTTTTCTGTGTTTGTATTTCCAGAACCCATCAGTGTGGAAGCTAGTGGCTCAATGGAAAGAGTGCCGAGCCTAGAGTCAGGAAGACCCAGGTTAAATCCAGCCTCAGTGACCCCTAAACTTCTGTGTCTCAGCTTCTTCAACTGTTGTGTTTTTCAATCATGTCTTGACGCTTTGTGACCCCATTTTGGATTTTCTGGGCACAGATACCAGAATGGTTTGCCATTTCCTTCTCTAGTTCATTTATACAGATGAGGCAAACAGGATTAAATGACTTGCCCAGGGTCACACAGCTAATATTTGAGGTCAGATCAAGAAAGGTGAGTCTCTCTGACCCTGGGAGCTCTATCCACTGCTCCATCTAGCTATAAAACTATAAAACAATTATAAAACTATAAAACAGGGGAAAATAATGGCACTTACCTCCCAGGACTGTTATGGAGATCGAATGTATTCATATTTGTAAAGTAATTTTGACACAAAGTAATTTGACACTTAACAAATCCTTGTTTCCTTCCTAACACTGTGAGGTTCCAATAATAAGGGCTTAACAGATGCTTTATCAACTCAATCACCAAGCCTTTGTCAAAGTCCTACCTCCATAAGACAAAGGCAATGAAGATTCAAAGGCAAAAATGAGGGTCCCTGCCCTCAAGGATCTTACATTCAACCAAGGGAATGGTTTCTAAGGTTGATTCTAAGGGTTTCTTCCTTCCTTCCTTTCTTTCTCTTCCCTCCTTCCCTTTTTTCTTCCTTCCTTTCTTCCCTTTCCTCCCTCCCTTAACTTTTTCTTTCTTCCTTCCTTTCCCTCTTTCTTTCTCCTTCCTTTCTCTCCCTCTCTCTTCTTTTCTCTTCCACAAAGTGAGGGTGGACTTCATCCATCCATCATATCCTCATTTTTAAAACAAGGAAGCATTGGTTAAAAGACAAAGAAATGTATGAGTGAAAAAGATGATGAGTGAGGGATACACAATGGATGTGCTCCATGAAGAAATCAAAGAAGGCCCCCAGCATAGGTGGGCCCCTTGTACTGAACTCCTGGTAAGCCAGGGCTAGGAGTCACATAAGATGAGCAGGCTTGAATGGGTGGTGATCTGCCTGGGAATGCCCTCATGGATGAAATTGAGGATTAAGTGCAGTATGAGTAAAGCAAAGTTGGCTAGAACTTTGGAGAGACCATAGACTCTGGGGAAGGCCTCAAAGCCGTTTGGAATGAACTCTTCTCCCTTTCCCCACCCTTTGAGCACTCCCATGTCCACCGCTGGCTTATCTGGCCTGGGAGAAGCTGGTGCTAATCTCTGACAAGTGGAATATTGTCAGCCTGCACAAGGGAAGCCGCCAGGGCCCCAGGAGGGAGGGGTGCGCAAGGCTGCTGCCAACCCCTGATAAGCACATTCTTGCTTGGTAAGTCTGCCATGCTTGCCTCCCCTGGGAGAGAGGGAAGTCAGGGTCCAGTACCATCAGAATTATATAACTAAAGGTACAGGATGCCGGGTGGAGGCTGGTACTGGCCTATCCCATTGGCCTAGGGTTCTGGGAAGAGGTCAGCCACAATATACCCCTCCTCATCCCTCATTTAAAGGCAGAGTCCCTTCTTTCTTTCCACCCTCTATCATCCATTTACCATGATGCCCCAGAGGACAGCTCAGAAAATACAAGAGAATGAATCTTGTCAGTCAATCAGCAAATACTAACAGCTCACTTTTCCTGGTACGTGCTCAACTGATATTTGCTGAATTGAATCAAGTTACAAAACGATGGCTGTGCAGGCCCTGGGGGATACTAAGATATAGTCCCTGTCTTCAGGTGGCTTACTGTCTTCTTCATATACCCTCCATCCCAAAACATCCCAGGCAGCTTAGGGTTGTTGCTGAAGAGTTAGCCTTGAAGGCAGGAATACTTGGGTAGAGTCGCTCCCATGTCTGACGAGTCAGGCTCTGTGACTCTGAGCAAATCCATCCCTCCACCCACTGCAATGGAAATCCTACTGGCTCTAGAGGCCACTAGGTGGTGCAGTGGACAGAGCACTAGAGTCAGGAAGACCTGAGCTCAAATCCAGCCTCAGATACTTACTAGTCATGTGACCCTGGGCAAGTCACTTAACAGCTTCCTTAACTCTAAAATGGGAATAATAGCATCTATCTCACAGGATTGTAGTAAGGATCAAATGGGACCCTTTTTAGCAAGCTCTTAGCACAATGCAAGGCACTTAACTTGCCTTAATCCACTGGAAAAGGAAATGGCAAACCACTCCAGTATCTTTGCCAAGGAAACACCATTTGGGGGTCACAACTAAGCAACAACAATCATTCCAGGTGCTGTGCTAAGCACTTTACAAATATTATTTCATTATCAACAGATGTGGTCCAGAAGACTCCCAGCTATCACACTTTGAGGACCACTGCCCTAGGCAAGTCTGTAAGAGTACAGAGCAAAGATATGGTGTCTATCTGAATAGACAGAGGGCTGTTTCCTCACCTGGCAGATCCCTAAGAAGGAGATCAAAGGTCATTTCCCTATCTCTGCTATTACTAAAAAGGCAGAGTGACGAGATAATGCTTTTCAGTACAGATAAGAATCCCTGCTCCCACCCCACCCCCATCCTCAAGAAGTTAGGAATGCCTTGGACTATTTTTCTCCAGTAATTGGCCTAATCTTTTTGGGTGTTACTTTAGAGATGGGATTTTTCCCCCCATTGGCTTTCTTCCTTCCTTAAGTCAGTGAAACTCTATAAAAGCTGGAGTTTGGGGGATGGAGGCAGGGATGAAAGGAATAAAGAGGAGAGGAGTAGATTGAATGAGTTGAAAGCCTTTGCAATGTGCTAAAAAATAAATAATACTAGACTAGTGCTGGGTAGCTAGATGGTGCAGTGTATGTATAGAGTGCTGGGACTAGAGTCAGGAAACCTGAGTTCAAATCCAGCCCACACTTACTAGCTGTGTTGATGGGGTATGGGCCCAAAGTGAGACCTTTGTCCCAATTTGGGCCCCATTTGTCGACGGGCCCTAAAAAACCTTTGGATTGTCCTTGAATTCTCCCACTTGATCAAGGAGATCTCCGGCACTCCCCTGAGGCCATGATTCCATGGTTTCCACTATACCCAATCCCCCAATTCTGTCATCCTTGACCTAGCCTGGCCCTCCATCGTCTTGCTTCCCTATGGCCCCAGGCCACTTCCCACCCTTGGTAATTCTATTACCTCATGGACTACTTGGCCACTCCTACATCCCTCCCACAGTCTTTCTGCATATAAGGTCCATCTTGTCTCCATTAAGTGGCTTAGATTCTTAAAATCTAGCCACTGGTCAGATTTTTATAATCTAGCCAATAGCTTACTAATATTCAGACTCCTTAAGAGTCTGCCCAATATGGTGGATGTTCTAATAAACCTTGTCTTTGGCTGAAAGAAGGTTTGGGTCAAATTCTTTCAGGCAGGACTCGCGTGTAGTGATATTGGGGTCCCAGCACCCCTGGACCCCTAAACCACATCAGTGTGACCCTGGGCAAGTCACTTCACCCTTCTTGCCTCAGTTTCCTCATCTGTAAAATGAACTGCAGAAAGAAACAATGCAATCCAGTACCTTTACCAAGAAAACCCCAAATGGGGTCACAGAGTCAGACACCACTGAAATGACCTAACAACAACAAAGTGCTGAGGAAGGCCTCATTTAATCAATCAATTACTGTGTACAGGAGACATATTTAAGACAAAAACGAAATAGCCATAGGATCATAGGTTGGACTTTAGAGGCCATCTAATTCAATCTGCTCATTTTACAGAGGAGGAACCTGAGGTCCAGAGAGAGAAAGTCACATAGTTAGAAAGAGGAAGATGCAGGATTTGACATGATGTCTTCTTAGGAATTCGGTGCCTTTTCACTGTACCACACTGCCTCCCATTTTACATTCTAATGGGAGAGACCCTCTATGCACTAATTAATCTCTAGAAAGTAAACATAGCCTGGACCCTAGATGAACTCAAGAGTCATTATTCTGTCTCTGGGAGGCTTAAGGAAGAGTGGACAGGAGTCAGAGAACCCGCACACTAAATAACTGGGCGGACCTTTATTTGTCCTCTCTGGGCCTAAGCTTCCTCACCTGTAAAATGGGGCTATTGCCCTAGGCCTAGGCTCTCCTTCTAGTCCAGATGTTACATAGTTCAGGGAGAATCCTCGTTATGTGAACAGCTCAGCTCTGGGCCTCTTCAGGGACCTAGGCCCAAGGTCTCCCTGCCTGGGGGGGCCAACTCTGCATACAAGCCAACATCTAGGGCAACCAAGGGGCCCCCCAAGGAGAAGACAGAATGGGTGAGAGAACTGCTTGGTGTTGGTGACTTCAGAAACAAGGATGATGTCACTGCCAAGTGGAATTCAGCTGAGCTTCCAGGACTCCTAGGCTCTCCGGGAGGCTGGACTCCACCCCCCCCAACTCTATTAAGCCTTCCTAATGCTCTCCACTTCCTACCCCTGCTGCTATTCCCAGATATCCCTCCCTTCTTTCCAAATGACTTCATGTTCTTGCTATGTTCTTTGTGTGTTCTTATCTGTGCACTCATGGCATCCTCCCAGTAGAATAGCAGCTTCTTGTAGGCAGGGGCTGCTTCCTTCTGGTCCAGATATCCCCAGTGATACAGAGTGCAGAGCCCAGCCCATAGCAAGAGCCTAATAAACACATGGGTGGGCCAGGACAGAGCTGACTTGGTAGAGAATGAGAAGAATTGGGTGGGAAAGGAGAGATCTAATCACGTCAACAAAGGTGGATCCTAATTACCAATTGATTAATCCTTAATTAAAAGAACTTCGTAATTAAGCACAGGAGTACAAAGGCAAAAAGAAAAAGAAACCAAGGAGCTTAAAATCTAAAAACAAATTTAAAAAAAAGGACAAAAAAGGAAGAAAGAAAGAAACCATTCCTGCCCTCAAGGAGCTTACAGTCCAACGTGGGGCGGGGGGGAAGAAGAGGAGAAAGGGGATCTATTCCAACTCCTTAGGGAACAGGGACAGAGTCTGGAATTCAATTCCATCCAACAAGGATTAAGTAAGTGAATAAAGTTAGGCTACAAAAACAAAAAAATTAGCCAGTCCTAGCCCTTTAAAGAACTTATCTTCAATCTGGGGAAGATAATATATGGACATATAAAACTCATAAAAAAGATAATTCAGGGAAAGGCACTAGCAGCTGGGGTTGGGAATAATACTAATCCCCAGCATTTATATAGCAAGTTTTGCTAAGCTCTAAACAAATATTATCTCGTTCTGCACGACTTACCCTGAGAGGTAGTTTTTATTATTATCACCATTTTACAGATGAGGAATCTGAGGCAGAATGGAAATGACTTGCCCAGAATCACAGAGTTGAGTAGTGGAGCTGGGATTTGAACTCAGATCTTCCTGACTTCAGGCCCAGGCTTCAGTGAGTCACCTAGCTTCCTGGGGAATGATGTACAGTAGCAGGTATTTAATACCTGAGTTGAGGTTAAACAAAATATAAGCTATACAGGGCACCTGTGTGGTGCAGTGGATAGAGCACTGGCCCTGGAGTCAGGAGAACCTGAGATCAAATTTGACCTCAGATATTAATAGTGTGACCCTGGGCAAGTCACTTAACCCCGATTGCCCTTCCCTCCCCACCCCCCAAAAAAGATGTGTTACACAATAACCTCCATTGAATACCATACAAATACCCTTCTTTTCACAGGATCCCAAAACATGTCGTTCTATTCTCATGCAATTTAAAAGTTAGGGAAAGACACCTTTGACAACCACCAGCAGGATCCATACATCAGCTATCTGTCCAGCAGAGAGATGTTTTGTACATTCACACACCCTCAAGGTCTCCCTTGTACTAAGTACCACCGGGAGCCAGCCGGTTGGGCCAAGCTCTGCAGAGATGAGCCCAAGCCATAGCCTCCATCAGTAACACATAATAACCAAAGGCACCACTCAGGTAATTTGGAAGCATCTCCCGAGTGGGATGGATAATTCCGATTCCCAGGGCATTGTTCAAAGCCTCACTGTGACCACCTGCAGGTTTTAGTCTTTCTCTCCAGACTCTAGGACCTAGAGGAATATTCTCCATTATTTGCCTACTACATCTTCAATTCTTTCCCCTGTGCTGTTTTTGTCTCTTCCTTCCATGCCAAAGCAACCTCCTATTTTCCATCAGGTGCTGGATAACAGGGTCTGGCCAACCAGGAAGAATTGGAAGTTCTGTTACTGTCCAGATATTGAGGAGGGGAATTGGTTTCTTTAATCTCATTTGCTCTTTTCCATTACATTCACAGAATCTCAAAGCTACAAGTGACCTGAGGCTAGCTGGTTTATCCTGCACATGAACAATGAAAGTCAACATTTTGTATTGTTTGGTCATTTTTCATTTGTGTTGACTCTTCACAACCCCATTTGAGGTTTTCTTGGCAAAGATGCTGGAGGGTTTTTGCCATTTCCTTTTCCAGCTCATTTTTACAGATAAAGAAACTCAGGCAAACAGGGTTAAGTGACTTGCCCAGGGTCACATAGCTAGTAAGTGTCTGAGCTGGAATTGAACTCAGGAAGATGAGTCTTTCTGACTCCAGGCCCCGCCCTCCATCCAGCATACCACCTAGCTGTTCCAAGATTTTATTAAGTGCTTACAATGTGACAGGCACATTGCTAAGCCCTGGGGATGCAAAAAGATGAAAAATGGTCCTGCTTTCAGGGAGCTTATATTCTAATGAGGAAGACATCATGCAAATAGGTATGCTCAAACAAGACATACAGACTGACTTGGAGGTGATCTCGCAGGAAAGGCACTAGCATTAAGGAGTCCTGGAACCTGAAAGTGCTCATCCATCCTGGGCTTAATGATCTCGAGGGACGGGGAACCTACCAATTACTCAGTCTTACAGTGCCTCATCAAACTTTCAAGAGAAACATGGTGATAACTGACATCTGTCGGACACCAAGATACATTCCTTTGCGTGACATCGTCAAATGTTTTAATTACATCTTCATTTTCTTGGGCTTTCGGCTCCGCCAGCAAATTTTCAAGCTTTCTTGTTTCTAATGTCCTATCTTCCCAAAGCTAGATTTTCTCAGCTTCCGTGATAAGAGATAAGCACCAATGAGCGTGGCAGCGCCTCCTCTGATTCCAAGGTTTAAAGAGCTACACAGTGCCCACACATCCTATCAGTAATTGTGATAAAGAATGAAATCATTCCTTCAACTAATAAGTGCATTTTTTTCAAATGGTAGCTAAGTAGTTAGGACATAAATATTAATTTAGTTGTTTGGACCTAACTACTTACAAAACAGAATGGGTGGGTATTTCTTTGGCCTCAGGGCAGTGAAAAAATTACTAAGACTCTCAGGGGGATTGCTGTGAACCAAGAAAGTTTGGAAACCTCTGCTTCAGTTTATTCTCCTGTCAGACAACTAACGGTTAGCCAAGCTTTTCTTTGCCTCGAAAGGAAATCTGGGTTTTTATTCCATCTTTCTGCTGAAACTGCTTTCTCACAGGTTAACACTGATCTTTCTCTCTTTTCTTCTGTGTATTTTCCATACCCAACCTATGATTTAATTGGTATAAGGAATCCTACATAGAGGCAGCTTGGTGGTTTAGTGAATAGAGCCCTGGACTTGGAGTTCAAATTCAGCCTCACTTATTAGCTGTGTGACCCTGGGCAAATCACTTAACCTATCTGCCTCAGTTTTCCCATCTGTAAAACGGGGATCATAATAGCACCTTCCTCCCAGAGTTGTTGTGAAGATAAAATAAAGTATCCGGCACAGCGCAAGCACTTAATCATTGCTTGTTCATTTTAATTGAACATAGAAACTCCTTGTACCATGTGGGCACATCAGCTTAGTCTTACAGAGTTGCCTAGGCATTAAGAAGTTTAGTGACTTGCCCAGGGTCACTTAAGCCAGTACTTGTCAGAAGCAGGGTTTGAACTCATAACTCTGAGACCAGTTTTCTATCTACTTCACACTGCTTCTCTCTCAATGATCTTTTAACTGCTAATCCAATTTTCTTCCACTCTGGCCTCTCAGTAACCGAGGAGAAGCATGTTACAATGGAAAGAGACAGTACTGCCTTCAAAGTCTTTTGAGTCTGAAACCTGCCTCTGCCACTACCAGCATTACCCTGGACAAGTTGTCGTTTACCTCTCCGGCCCTCCACTGTGCCATCTGTAAAATCAGGAGGTTGAACCAGATGACCTGAGATCCTTTCCAGCTCTGAATTTATGACCCTGTGTTATTGTTGACTGTCCCGTCTTCCCTGATTTCTTGGTCCCTCTTTAGCTTTCAGGATTTTCTTCCTGGTCCTCCTACTTCTCTGGCTGTTGCCTGACCTGTCCTCCATCCCATGCCTCCTCCTAAGAGCTGGCATGCTCCACAGTCTCTGGCCTGGCTCCTGTTTTCTTTCTATAGTCTCTCTTGTGCTGACCTCATCAGCTCCCATCATACTCAATGACCATCTCTACATAGAAGATTCCCAAATCTGAATAGCCATCCCTAACCCCAGTCCTGGATCCCTAATTGCCTGCCAGGCATTTCTGCCTGTGTAACACTAATCCATGGCTATCTCAAATTTAACATGTTCAGAATAATATTAAGTGATTTCCCCCCTTCAAACTTTCCTTTTTTTATTGAGGTGATGGCCATCCTTCCAAACACCTTGGTTTCACCACCTCTAGTCTTCCCTTTCCCTTATTCCTCCACATGCAATTAATCAGTTAGGTGCCAAGTATTACTAATTCTACTTTCATAGCATCTCTCACATTATGTTCCTTCTCTCTATTCTTTTTTGTCCAAGTGCTTATTAGTTCTTTATTGACCTATTGAAATAATCTCGTAGGTTTTTGTTTTGTTTTGTTTTTTGGCTAGGCAGTAGGGTTAAGTGACTTGCCCGGGGTCACACACCTAGTAAGTGTTATGTGTCTGAGGATGGATTTGAATTCAGGTCCTCCTGAATCCAGGGCCAGTGCTCTATCCACGAAATAATCTTGTAGTAGTGTAGTAATGGGTCTACCCAGTCATAACAATCTCTACCCTCTCTGATCCATCTTCCACCCTCCTGCTGGAAGATCTTCTCAAGGCACACATCTAAACCAAGCTCAGAAATCTTTTAACTAGACTAGGTCCCTATTGTCTCTAGTGCAAAACACAAACACTCTAGGCCTTCCACAGTCTGGCTCCAGCTTATTTGTGTCTATCTTATCTATCTTTCCTCTCCTCCCAATCTTCCTCTCCTTTCTTCTTCCTATCACTGCCTTCCTTTCCCCTCCCCCCCCCAGGGGTTCAGATTCCAATCCTAGGTTCTGCTTAGGATTTCTCTCCAATCTTTTCCCACCCCAGCTACCCAAAACCAATATTTCCCTCCCCTAGTTATCTGTATAGTGGGGGTGGGAGGGAGGTACAGGGGTGACTGACTTTGTCAACCTAAACTGGTGGGTGGTGGGTGGTGAAGACACAGGCTGTACCAATCAGATAGGATTGCCTTCTTTACCTGGCCCAAGAATGAGGACGTGGCAGTCTGGGGGTGGGTAGACTATTTCCTTAGACCAAATCAGCAGAAGGACCCATAAGCCTGGACTAATGGGAAACAAACTCTGGGCCATATTAAGTGGAAAGAGATTGGTAACCTGGGCAGAGGCAAGTTTTCTCAGTAGATAACACCATTCCTTACTCATCAGGTGATAGGACACACAGTGCTGAGGGGAGAGGCCTGGTCCTAAGAAGTGGTTATTCACTCTTGATCCCAGAGGACACAGATCCCCATAGTCCAACTCTTATTTTAAAAATGATACAGCTAAAGGGGGCAGGGAGGCTCATCTGCTTTGCCAAGGGGAGGGGGCTTCATAATCTGTACTAATGAGAGGGGTTTTGTTGTAGAGCTTGCTGGGACTCCCTTCCCTTGATCGACAGCCCCCCAACCCCCACTAGCTATTATTGTTATTATTATTACTAATGCAAGAGGCTTAGAGAATTTATAAGACTTGTCCAAGGTCACACTGGTAATAAATGGCGGACAAACTTGGTCCAGACAACAAATCCAGGATGCATTTGCTGTTTTCCATTTATATAAGATTGACAAAACACATTTCCCACCACAACCCTGTGACAAGCACGCTGCACAAAATATTTTATGCCCATTTTATAGATGAGGAAATGGGGGTCTAGAGATGAGATAAGACTGCCCAAGGTGACGTCACCTCAATTTTCCAGTAAGATTGCAAAGATCTTCACAGAGAATTTTGTGCTAAAATCTATATGCTGTTAGTATGTCTTGGAAGGGCAGAAAAGGCTAGGAAGATGGTCTGGGAAATCCCCCATCATCCTCCCCTGTACTGCGACAAGTCTGGGTCTAAAGTCCAGGCAACTCATTAATGCACAGCAGATCTCAGAGTTTAAAAACAGAAAAGGACGGCTAGATCAGCGCTCGGTGAGGGCCAGAAATGGGAAGATGCAACATGGAGCTGTGAATAGAATTCCCAAGGAACTCAGCGCACATCTTTCTGTTTTAGTTCCAGCTTTGGAACTGAGTGGGAAGACAGATAAAGTCCAACAATCCAGGGGCCATGGCCACTGGCCTCCCCTAAGGCAGCCCAGAGGAAGGAGCGGAAGTGGGCTGAGGCCTACACTTGGGGCATCGAGGTGGCCCAATGGACAGAGTGCCAGGCCTGGAGTCAGGAAGACTAGAGTTCAAATCATCAGACACTAGCTGTATAACCCTGGGCAAGTCACTTCCACCCCGTTTGCCTCAGTTTCCTCATCTGTAAAATGAGGTGGAGAAGCAAATGGCAGACCACTAGAATCCAGTATCTTTGCCAAGAAAACCCCAAATGGGGTCACAAAGAGTTGGACACTACTAAAAACAACAATAACATTCTCAAACCCTGAAGGTTCTAGGGAGCCCTTGGTCCTGGGCCCAGCAAACAGGCTAGAAGGAAGATCTGGTCTGCCTAGGGCTAGGAAGTCCCACTGCCTGCCCAGGATTTGACCCTTTTGATGCCCTGGTAGGTAACTAGTATATTTCTGCCAGAGAAGTCTAGTTCTAGTACCCATCAGACTAAATGGTCTCTGAGGTCTCCTCTAGCTCTGAAAAACCTGTAGTTGGGGGGCAACTGGGTGGTGCATTGGCTAGAATGTTGGACTTAAAGTCAGAAGGACCTGAGCTTGAATCCTGCCTCAGGTGCTTACTAGCTGGGTGACCCGGAGTAGACTTAACTTCACTGAAGTTTTCTCATCTGTAAAATGGGGATAATAGCACCTATCTCACAGATTACACATGCGATAGCGCGGGTAAAGCGATTCCCGAACCTTAAAGTGCTGTGTAAATGCTAGCTGTTGTTTTTATCGTAGCAATTTCAACCAAAAGGCCAGCTAGCTACTTATTTCTAGAGTCTGAACTCTGAATAGCGAAGGCATTTCCCACTTAGTCAGATGGTGAGGTGGATAAAGTGCTGGGCCTGGAGGAAGGAAGACCTGAGCTCAAGCTCAAATCTACCCTAAGTTATTTCCTAACTGTGTGATGCTGGGGCAAGTCACTCAACCTCTGTCAGTCTCAGTTTATTCAGCTGTAAAATGGGGATAATAATAGGACCTACTTTCCAGGGGTGTTGTCAGGATCAAACGGGATAATATTTGTAAAGTGCTCAGCACTTATGTAGTCTGTGATTAATAAATGTTTGTCCTCTTCCTCTTCCCTTACCTCATCTCCCACTAAAAAGAGCGGGACCACAGCTCAGAACTAGATCTCTGAGGCTAATCCAGGTCCCAAAGAGATTTTTACTGTATCCTCTGGGGCTGGCCACAACTGGGGCCCCGGAGATGACAGAAGAACTGGGCCAGAGGCCAAGGTAAGTTCCTCCTGGTTGGAGGGCTGCCTTTTCCCAGGAATGCTCTTTTACAAGGCTTTCCCCTCTCTCCCGGGCCACAGCTCCCGTCCAGCTCAGGCACAGTCCCTTACCTTAGTTAGGATGGCACGTCAAGGTCTGTGGCTCTGCTGCTTTGGTAGATGAAGCCTCCCAAGGAACCTTGTGTTCTTCTCGGTCTTGGGCGCAGAGGTGCTGTGCCTCGCTCTGACCCGCAGCTTCCCACCTGTCCCCCAGCCCCCCCGGCTCTGGGCCAAGCTGTGTCTTGGATGAAGGGTCCTTCTGTTTCTCTCTGGCCTTTCGCAGAAGTTGCCGTGGGGAGTCTTACAAGGCCAGTAGTCCAGCTTGCTGGGTTTTTCTGCGTGGGGTGGAAGCCTGAGATTAAAGGAGGCGGAGGAGGAGGAGAGGGAGGAGTGGGAGGAGGAAGGGGGAGGAGGTGGGGGCTGTCCCTCTGGCTCTGTGCAGAAGAAATGAGAACAGCAGCGGCCAGCGCTGACTCTGCACTTCTGAGCAAACGGGGAAGCTGCTTGGGGCAAAACTTGGCTGCTTCCTTCAGCTCCTCCCAGCTCTGCCTGGAGCCAAACTCTTCAGTGCGTAGAGGCAGAAAAGCAGAGAAGGAACACAGCTGCACGACCTGGGGTGCTTAGCTGGGAGGGGGAGGGCTCTCTCCCCGGGAAGCTTTGGGTAAGCCCAGCCTCTGCGTCCAGGACTGCTGGAATGCTTAAAAGGGCTGGGCTCATGGAACTAACCAAGCCGGGGTGCTGGCCGACAGGGCTGGGCAGCTGCCTGAGGGGGTTGGGAGAATCCAGCAGGGAAGAGGTTGTGAGGGGGCAAACGGGGGAGGTGTCTGTCTCTTGCCAATGATCTGTTGGAGATCATGAATGCCCCCTGTCTTGGAAAATGAAATTTGATGGTTGCACACGTCTTAAATTATTGAGGAGTCAATAAAGTCATTACTTATTTATTCCGGGGGGGGGGGGGGATGCTTCCAACTCCTTGCCTGGACTCAAATCAGTATTGCCAACTTCTCACTGTCTGAATCCAAAGCTGGGAAAGGAGCAGTGATTTGTGTGGAGCGCGCACGTGCGCTCATGTATATGTGTGTCTTTGTGGGCATTGTATTTAGGTGGGTGGGTCAATCAATCCACAGCCAGTTATTAAGCACTTTTAGGCTCTGGGGTTACAAAGACAAAAATGAAAAATTCCTAGCCTTTAATATCCTATAACCTATCAGTGTCTGTGTTTGTGTCTTTGTTTGTTGTGTCTGTGTGTATTATACCTATGTGCATGCCAATGAGTGTTTGTCTCGGGATGTGTTGGGTTTATGGGTCTTTCCTCTATATATCTGTAGTTGTATGCATCTGCGTGTGCTGTTGTATGTCTTGTGTCTTTTCCAGTCTTAGTTCTACGATCCTAGGGCTCCTGAAAGAACTCACTGAGAACGGGGCTGCAGAGGTAGAGAGTGTCCTTTCGTTGTACACCCCAGGGTGCAACGGGGTTTCAAGAATCTACTCCTCTCTCCAGATCAAGTCATGACTACTGTCACTAGTGGTCCCTTCAATCTATAGTTGACACTGCTCTGATCCTAGGGGGTCAGGATTCTTTTTTTTTATCTTATTTTTTATTTTTCTAAAACTCAAATACACAATAAGAAAAGAAAAAGAAACATATTTTAAACTTAAATATTGAAACTTGATGACAAAATAAAGGAAAAAGAAAACATCACGTGCACAGCAGAACACAAAAGATTTAAAATATATAGCAATAAATTTCCACTTCAAGAAAGCCTATGTGATAAATGCTACACATTGTGTTGAGAGCTGTCCATCTTTTCTTTGCTTCCTTGTAAGTTTTCTTTTGTTCTCTTCTGTGCACTTTTTACTTTGTTCTTTTTTTCTCCTTCCCCCACCTCCACCCCCACCAGGTTTCCTTAAAAATTAAAAAAAAAAAATACTTGCTGTTTGAGCATTTGCCTTTATGACCATGAATGAATAGAGAATTCTTCTGGATAGTGTCTCCTATTGATTGAGTTCCATTTCAATGTGGGAACTCCACTTTAGACCTCTTTCAAAATTGATATTAAATCATTAGTAGATACTCTCTGGGAGTAGATAGTCAACTAATTATGAATCAATCTAGCATCTACCCAGTATGACCTATGAGGGAGGTGGAGAAAGAAAGCCTTTCCCTATCCCACCCACCTACAACATAGCCCTCTGATATGAGTGGAGGGGTCACATGCCACAAAGCCTTTCTGAGTTTGGACTCTCTGGAGTTCTCAAACTGCATCAGTCACCTTCAGGACTGACCAATTTTCGGGCTTCCAATCCCAAGCTTCCCTTCAAATTTAATTACACAAATATTTTTTAAGTGGACACAAGCAACATTTAATACTTCATTTAATCTCTTATCTTTGCTTTCTGTGACAATATCAGTTGATCAAAGACCAACTACCCTCCTACATATGTGTCTTCTGTGTTTGGTGTGTGTATGCATTCGTCTTTATGCATGCGTACATTATGTGTACCTGTGTATATTGTGTGTGTGTGTGTGTGTGTGTGTGTGTTGCCTATGCTGACAATGCAGTCATCTTAATGAAGGAAAGACTGATGGGGGGGAAACTAAGAAAAGAGAAAATGTGTGAAAGTGTGGTAGTGAGAGTGGATAATTTCCTAAGAGCACTGAGCTGAAGCCAGGGAGGAAACACTCTGCCCTTAATGCCTGTTCCTCAGAATCACAGAATCTCAGAGCTGGAAGGGTTCTCCATGTCCTCTGGCAGCATTTCATGGGCTTAATATAGCAACATTTAACTAAGCAGAAGCACAAACTCTTTTATTTATTAATTTTGTAAGATCGATGGTGGCCTGGCAGAGAAGATAACGTATGACAGAATCTTGGAGTCAGAAGGAACTTGGCCATCACCAAAGTCAAATACGCCTTTGACAGAAAATCTCACCCACAAGATACTCAACAGGTGGTCATTCAGTTCCCAAAAAGGCATGCGCTCCATCCCCCTTTTCGAGTTCCTCTTTGTGTACTGTCTTCCCCAATAGAATTTAAGATCCCTGGGGGGCAGTGATGGTTTTGTTCGCTTGTATGGGTAACCCCAGCACTTAGCATAGTGACCAAAATGCAGTGAATCTACAACAAATGTTCTTTTCCTTTCTCTCTCATTCTTTCTCCATCTCTCTCATTTTCTCTCCCTGTTTCTCCATCTTCTTTCTTTTGCATTTTCTCTCACTCTCTCCCTATCTCTAATTCTCCATCTTTCTCTCCATCTTTCTCATTCTCTCTCTCCAACTCTCTTCTCTCTCTTTTTCTCTCTCCCTGTCTCTCTCCATCTTTCTCACTCTCTCTGTCTCTGTCTGTGTCTCTCTCTCTCCTTGGCCATCCCAATCCACTTTTGGACAATTCTAATTATTAGGATGCTTTTCTTTGCACTAACCTAAACTGGCTTTTTTCGGGGGGAGGGGGGAATTGCCAATTATTGTTTTGGGTTTTTTGTTTGTTTGTTTTTTACCAACCAGTGGTCTTCTGTGACCGAGCAGAATACAACTAATCCCTCTTCCAAGTGACAACCCTTCAAATGTTTAGAGAGTGATCATGTCCGCTTAATTGTTTTCTACAGGTTTCCTCAATCTTACCAATGTCCTACCTAAAAAAGAAAAAAGGATGACTGGAACCAAATGAAATACTCTAGAAATATAGTCTGAACAGGACAGACTATAGTGTGACTGGTTGCTCTGCTACCTTCTCATGCACCCTGTGGCCACATTATCTATCTTGGCTGCCATATTATAATACTGACACACATTGAGCTGGTAGCCCACTTAGATCCCAGATCTTTTTTAAACTGCTGCTTAGCCACATTTTCCCCATATTATGTTTATGAAATTGATTTTCTGAATCCAAGGGTATGACTGTAAGTTAATACATCTTATATTCCCTCTTATGTGATTCAATTCAATGGGCTAGTTTGTTGAGATTTTTGAAAATTTCATTACTCAATGTGCTAGCTATCCCTTTGAGTTTTATGTATTTTGCAAACCTGATAAGCATTACCATATTTAGTTTTTTCCAAGTCACTAATTAAAGGTGAAAAAACCACACAGGACCAAATGTAGATCCCTAGGGAACTCTATTGGAGACCTCCTTCAAACACCCCTGGAGAATACCACTTTAGATCTTTTTCAAAGCTGACATTAAAACATTAATTGATACTCTTTAGGTCTGGACAATCAACCAACTATGAATCTACCCAACATGTCTCCATCTCGAGAGAAGTGATTATTAAATAACCAATTGTTAATATTGGGGAGATCCAGGATTTTTTTCCCTTTCTCATTTGGAGATTGGGTCAAAGTTTAGTTCTCTAAAGGGCAGGGTGGATGACGAGATGAAATCTTGGAATTGTTACCCCACCCAACTAGAGAACCTTACAAAGAATTTAATATAAGGTGAATTCCAGACCATTGTGTTCCACACAAACTGGCTAGCTTGCCTGAGGCTGGTGGTGATCTGGCTTGAAATGGTCTCTCTTTGTCCATGAGTGACTTAATCAGTGAGGTCCCCCAGCCCCTCATTAGAATAGGTCTACCTCTCATTATAATACTCATTCTCTCATTACTTATTAACCAATCAGAGTCAATTGCCACCCTCAGGAATACTGTTCCAAGGACATATAAGTGTTGAGTGGGTTCCATGAGATGTCTTTGGCATTCAGTTTTTGGCATTCGAGAGTGCCACTGACCTCTTTTATTAAATTATCTGTTGGCATGGCTAATAAAATGATTAATTACCCAGAAACCAAGTCTCTCAAATTTTTTATATATGACAATCTTTTCCACAATACCACCCCAGGATGCTTTACCATGTACTTAGGTAAAATTTACATAAATTATAGTTGCAGTATTCTGGTGATCTACCAGTTTAGTAATCCTGTCAAAAAAGGAAAGAGTTAGTCTAGCTCAAGACTTTCTTTGATATTCCCACTATCACCCCAAAGAGCTAAAAACAATAAAACCCCACTTTTTCCTTGTTATCTTTTGCTCTCCCCACCAGCCCCCAATTCATTCTGAGCTTTAGCATTCCTGAACACTATTGTTACAGGACTATGCCAACTCATTTGTATTCATCCTCCATTACCTGCTCTTGCTTCTATCTTCTACACCAAATTTCCATTTTATCCTGTGTCTAGCTTGTTTGGATATGGTTACTTGCATATTGTCTTCCTGATTAGATTGTGAGCTCTTTGAGGGCAGGGACTGACTTTTACCTTTTTTTTTTTTAATATCCTCAGGGCTTGGCATAGAGCTTAGCAGATAGTAGGTGCTTAATAAATGTTTATTGACTGACCCACCGACTGATCATGCATGTCTTTTAAAAATCTACATTGGTGAGTTCCCTATGCATCCACACTGATCTTTTTGGACAGCTCCTCTTTCCTCCTCATCAGAATTGTATACCTTGATGTCTTTGGGACTCCTTTTCGAAAGATTTCTTTCTCTCCTGGACTGACTTCCCTTGTAGAAGTTTAGGACATGGTATCTTACTTCTGCTTCCTCTGAACCCTCTGATACATGCTTTCACCCAATCAAGGCTGCAGATCAGGCTATCTAGCTTACCTCTGCTTTCTTATCACAGAAGCTAAGATGGATTAGTCAAGGATCCCATCCATTCCAGCAAAGAGTTTTTCCTTACTGGTGAAAATCAGTAAAAATCAGATCCAGAACAGTGGTGACATTTCTGTAGGAGATGAAGGGACCTAAGCACTCCTCCCTGGGAATAGCAAAGCTGTTGCCATAGAGACTTGAGTTATGGATAAAACCATTAGGTTTCTAATGCAGATAGAGCAGATATGTATGGTGCCTTGTATATGCTAGTTGTGTGACTGTGGGCAAGTTATCCAACCTCTCTGAGCCTATTTCCTCAAAAATAGGGAAAACGACATTTTCACTACTTATCTCATAGTCAACAGATATTTGTTAATCACTTTCTATGTACCAGCTGCTATGCTCAGTGTTGGGGATAGAAGGCAAAAACAGTCCCTACCCTCAAGAAGCTTACAATCGAATATGGAAAACAAGTAAATAGCTAGGCACATACAAGATACAGAGGATAAATGGAAGGCAGAGAGGGAAGGTACTAGCAGAAGAGGGACCTGGAAAAGCTTCCTGTAGGAGGAAGAGGTACAGAAGGATTGGAACTGTCTCAAAGGAAGACAAAGAAACTAAATGGCAGATATATTAGAAGTAAACCTTAGAGTACTTACTAAAGAAGTGTGAGTTATTATCATAGTAGGTTCTTGAGAAATTTATTGAATGAATAAGTGAATGAATGAATGAATGAATGATTGAACAAATGGCATTTCAGTTGCTTTCTGCTTGGTAGGAATATGTTCTATTGAGCCATGGACATTCTCTTTTCTGATCTTTCTCATGACCTAAAGGGAACATCTGTGAGACAGGTGGCTGGATCTGCAGGAACAGTTTGTAGCCATGGTATAAGGCAGAGAGGTAATCAGAAGGGGGAGTCAATGGAGATGTGAGTCTCTAGCCAAGGTGCCCACATAAGCAGAAATGAAGTGTGAATGATTCCTAACAGACCACCTGCCTTCAGACAAAAAAAGCACAGTGGGATGGATAGAATAAATGTAATTCATTTCAATAAGTATTTATTAAGCACCTACTATGTGCTAAGCACTATAGATATGAAGACAAAAATGAAATAGTCCTTGCCCCCTGGGGGGGGGCGTAAAGAGAGAGGGAGGATGCACAGAACCTGCATATAGATAAGAAAATAAAATATATAGAAATTAAACAAATAATTTTGTAGATAATGTGGGGAGCATTAAAAATAGGAGGAATCAGAAAAGGACTCTTGTAGAAGATGGTACTTGAAGTGAGCCTTGAGAGGGAAGTTAGGGATGAGGAACAGAAATGAAAGGAGCACATTCTACAAATGTGCAAAGAAAGGAATGAAAGAAGGCAGGAGATGAAATGTCATACATGGAAAACATGAATCAGGCTAATTTGACTGGATAAATAAAGATGGTATGTGAATCTCATACCTTCTTTGCATCTTCAGAGTGATGGAATTGAATTAGAGAATTTCAAGATGGCCTCATTTAGTTATAAAATTCCAAGATTCAACTATTCTTTTCATAGTATCTTTCCCTATAGAACAATTCAAGAACCTTTAAAATATTAGGTAATGAGAAAAGTGATCAAAGGAGATCTTTAATCAATCAGTCAGCAAGCATTTATTAAGCACCTGCTATGTGTTAGGCACTACGTATACAATGACAAAAATGAAAATGTCCCTGCCCTCAAGAAGCTTACATTCTATCAGGGGAACAACATTTACATAAATAGGAGAACACAAAATATATAAAGATAAGATAATTTTGGTGAGGAAGGGAAGGCACTAGCAGCTAGGAGAAATCAGGAAAATTTTCACATTGGTGTTGTTTAGGCAAAATTTTGAAGGAAGCGATGGATTATGTATAAATAGTTCCCCCAAAAAAGAATGACAGACTATTAGCAGCTATATTCGAGATTTCTCCAAGTCACTAATAATAAGAGAAATACACATCAAATAGACTCTGATGTTTCCTCTCCCCATTATCCTCACCCCCCAACATATTGGCAAAGGTGGCAAAAGATGGAGGATTTGGGAAGGCTGACACGCTAATAGGAAGTAGAGTTGTGAACTGGTTCAACCATTCTGAAAAGAAATTTGGAACTCTGCTAAGAAAGTGATTAAAATGACCATTCGCCTCTGACCAAGAGATCCCACTGGTAGGTATATATCCCAAAGAAGTCAAAAAGAGTAACAAAGTTCCCATATCCACTAAAATATTTATAGAAGCACTCTTTATAGTAGCAAAAAAAAAGTAGATACCCAATAAGTGGGTAATAGTTTAAAAAACTGTGAACATAATGTAATATTAATGTGCTGTAATAAATTATGAACATGAAGGACTCAGAAAGCCTAGAAAGACAGAGGAACTGGTACTGAGGGGATTACAGAACCAGAAAGACAATATAAACAGTGACTGAAACAATGTAAATGGAAAGGACAACAACAAACTCTATGAACCAACATTGTACATTTAGAATGAACAAGCTAATCCCCAAAGATGAGAAGAAAAAACTCAACTCTCTACCTGCAGAGGTAGGGGACTATTGGAGCATTTCATTCACCATCAGTCCTGGTTGATGTGTCAGTTAGTTTTGCTGAACTGCTTTTAAAAATTCCTAGTGTAATAGGGTGAACCATACACACCCTTATCTTGGTTGTTGTCCTTTGTTTTCAAGAGGATTAAAATGACATCATCATGTCAGGGTCAAGGCATGGCATGTCCTACTCTGGCTGGTCAGACCAATACAAGCTCCACCACAGGTCAGGCACAAGTAGGGCATATGAACATTTGGAGTGGAGATGGCTCTAAATTTGCACAGCTCACATTTCCTTTGAGCTATGGCAATTCTGCTTTGATTATAGAGCACAGCCTTCTTTGATGCAGGTACGCCACGCTGGGCAGTCCTGTGCTGGTGTCTCCCATGTCTCACAATCGAATCACCCCTATCTACTACTCTGGCTAGAGCACACCTCCTTGGAGCATATGTTCAGCTGAGTTGGGTTCCCTCACCCACTTCTGGTTATGCAGGAAGGAGGCAAAAGCTGTCTCTGTCAGATACTGAGCAAGGGATAACCATAAACTTTAAAGGGAAAGAAAATTCCATTCTTGCTCCCTTCTTTCTCCTCTCCAGAGCATGTAGAATCAGACTTTCTTTCTGAGACTTCCTGTCACCTCCTCCTTCCTCTGGCATCTATGGCAGCTGCCCTCACATAGCACTAAGAACACATGCTAATCTAAGTGAACCTGGGTCAGAATCCTGACTCATTCTTCTGCTTTGTGTTTCTTTCCTTAAACATAGGTGACCAAATAGTGATCATGAGACACACATTTCCAGCCTAAGTGGTAACCTCATGAGTTCAAGAGGTCAAGGGATCCTGGATCCCTTAGTTGACATTAGCTACACTGAAGGAGGTGTATCCAGCAGCTACTACAAGGCTTCTAGGAGGGGGAAATGACCACTGGCAGGAGGATGAGGCCTAACCCTAGTCTGGCTTGCCAGAAGACATGGACTTTGAGGGCTTTGTTCACAGAGAACAGAGCCAAGGTGAAGGAGGAAATACCTGTTCAATAGTCCCATTGAATGTCTTGTGTTTTGATGTTTTAAGTTTCAGCTTCCTCGAAGAGCATTAATAAGAGTGATGGATTTACGGTCCACATTTTAAGTCTTTGTCGAAGTGCATGTATATATCTTTTGTGATCTAAGCGTTTTTGTTTTTGTTTTTTGTGGTGGGAGAAAATAAGTAGCTGTCCTGTATCTGATTTATATTGCACATTGAGAAACTTTCAGTTCCCTTTGTGGAGGACCACAAACATAAGCCTAACTTAAGCTTTAAGTGATTTTCCCCCAAGATTCCAGGTTTGGGGCATAACAAGTTAGAGAATTTGAGAAAAAGTTCTACTCTTTAATTTAGAGGACAAGCTTCCCCACGACTGACTCCAGAACCAGGGGTCCCTTAGTGGATGAGGTGGAGCACTCCAGACCTTCTAGAGTCAGCAGGTCGATTGCTATGTTCTTGGCCCCCAGAAATGCCAAGAGAGTGCTACCTTTGCCATAAGGGATGGTTCTCTGGAAAGGGCCAAGAGGAAGGACACATTTAGAAATGAAAGCAATATAAAAGCAAAAGACAATAACAAATTTTAAATTGAAAGCAAGCAGGAATCTTTACAAGTCCCTCAGAAAAATAAACCATTTGAAAATAATAACTGAAGGGACAGCTAGGTGGCACAGTGGTTAGAACTCCAGCCTTGGAGTCAGGAGGACCTGAGTTCAAATCTGACCTCAGACACTTGACATTTACTAGCTGTGTGACCCTGGGCAAGTCACTTAACCCAGATTGCCTTACGAAAAAGAAAATAATAACTGAAGACATTATTCTTCCATCCTTATTTTGGTGACTCTATGATGTACTCAATGTCAATGTACCATCCAATGATATAAATCACAATCTGTATCATTCTGTATGGCTCATGTTCATGTCTTCCTTTATATATCATCCACATGCATTCCACTCACTTTTTTGGAGGCTAATCTTTAGATTTCTTGACATTGTACGTATTTCAATGAGCACACAACACAGCCTGCCTGTCATTCTTACCACATATTTAACCTTTTTTTGTGGTTCCACATCTCTCTTGTGCCATCCTTGACACCGCCACTCTTTTACAATTCTTGGTTAACAAAGTGTCACAGTTGACTCACACCCACATCGAACTTCTCTTGAGTGACTCCCCAATGACAATCCTGGCAGACTGTGGTATTCCTTGAATTAGTAGTCATTTAGCTAATGTTTCTACAACTCTTTAAAATTCATAAAGTTCTTCCCTAGGTGTCACAGTGAATAGAGTACAGAACCTGGAGTCAGGAAGACCTGAGTTCAAATCTTGCCTCAGATAACGTTTTAGTTGTGTGTCCTGGGCAAATGACTTACCCTCTCTCAGTCTTAATTTCCTGAGGATAGCAATAACACCAACCTCACAGGGTTGTTGGGAGAAGGCAACTGTAAACTATTTTTAAGATTTAATGTGCTAGTTGTTATTATTCCTTACAAAAACCCTAAATTACTTCACCTTGGGCAGCAATGTAATATGAGAGAAGGAGCAGTGGCTAAAGAATAGCCCTTGTCCTACCTACCTTCTAGGGTTTCTGTGAGGAATGATAGCTATATGTTATAAGTGACTCTAGGGTCAGAGCCAGAGGAGAAATAAAAGGATGGGGGGAGGGGCTCAAGCTGAATTGGGTAACCAATGTGGAACGAGAAAGGAAAAGAGCAGAGGTCTGGGTTAGAGAAGGATGGGGAAGAGTGGAAAGAGCAGCCTAGGGGGGTGGTAGGAAGAGAGAAGCAAAGATGGGGAGGGAGAGAGGGAAACATGACAAGACATCTGCTGGGAGGGACCCTGGAAGAAGTGGGGGGGGGAGATGTTAATGCTGCTGTAGGAATGAGGAAGAGCTTTTGAACGTCCTAGGCATTCTTCTGGGTCCATCCCAGCCAGGGGTCTGAAATTGGAGTCAGAAAACACAGACACCAGGACAGGATACAACTTCTAGAAAATAGCTTCTGTTTTAGCTTGGCTGAACAAATCCTGAGAAATTTTCCTAGAATAGACGTTACTTGCCGCTCTTCCTGCTCTTGGGGACAGGAGACACCACCTCATTCTGGTGGAGTGGGGGCACTTTCACCCCTTTCTGTTTCAGCTGCTGATAAAAGTCCAGTCGCTCACTAATGATTCTCTATAAATGAAACACATCCAAAGAGGAAAATGACTTTAACAAACTTCTCAATCAATAATCAATCAATCAAGAAACACCGATTAAGAGCCTACTATGTACCAGGCATGGTGCTAAGTGCTGGCAAAAAGAGGCAAAAAAAAAAAAAAAAAAAAGATAGTTCCTGACCTCAAGGAGCTCACAATCGCTGTCTTTTATACTCCTCCTTTGCACAGGACTCCCTTAAATGATACCAACCAGATGGAACCTAGTTCCTCATCCTCTGAAATGTCCAGAGAACGAATGTGGCTATCTCCCTTGGTGAACCAGTCCAGGATTTCACCCAGAATCTCAGAGTTGGAAGAGATGTCCAAGATCATCTAGTTGGAAGAGCTATCTGATAACATACCATCATGATATGATATCTGGTATCATATGATGATACCATCTAGATTTCCTGGACCAATCTGTGTCTGAGCAGGAATCCTTTCTATGATACCACGTGGCTGGGGAAACCTTTTTGTTTTGGGGAAGCAAGGCAAGGCCCAGAATGGCAAGGCCCCAGTTGGGGTACAATCATAGTAGGAAAGAGGCAGAGTTGAGGGAGAAAGCCTTCCATTGGGTAACTTCCCATTTTAACTCTTCATTCTTGCTAACTAGTTGGCATTCTTGCTAACTCAATTGTTTCTATGTTACTGAAGGATTATAAGCACTGTCAGTATCCTCTAAAATTTGGTGCCCTGGTACAAAGTCATGGTCATTCCATCCTAGTTACACCTCTGTTTCCAGGTCCTTCCCATGATCCTTCAACTTTGAGAAGTCCTAAAGTCAAAACCAAATCTATTGCACAGCAATACAAGTCTGCTTTCCCTTGTGCTGTCCCTGAGGATTGCAAACAAGGGATTAATTCCCAGTCAAGAAGATCATTTACCTTCCATCTAGCCATCACTACCCACAGCTCTTTTCCTCCAGGTTATATAATCTAAATCCATATATATTCTATATATATACATATTGGGATGATGGTAGAGAGTGAACTTGATGAACAAGATTTCTCATTTTTATTTGATGCCCTAGAGGTATTTACCATCTAGTGTAGTCTGCTCTGCTAAATTTGGCATCTCTCTAGAACAGGTCATGTCCCTCAAAGAGATGGCTTTGGAGCTGAAAATACCCTTAGGCTCAATTGTCTTCAAACTGGTCTAGCCTGTTCTGTGAGAGGAAACCTGGGTTGTAACTAAGGTGTGGCAGTCAGAGCTTTCCCCAGAGCACTGAATTTAAGTGGTGTTGACAACAAGCTTAGTTAACAAGAATGAGTTAAAATAGGAAGCTACCACTGAATGAGCTTCTCTCCTAGGTTGTTTTCTCCCCCTTCCTCCCCTCCCTTCCCTATTACAAGCCAGTGGTAAGCTAGAGTCTATTTCCCATCCACTCCATCTCACTCCCTCAACTGAAGTTATACTTTTCACCATTTGGCCCAAGAGCAAAAACTTCTTAGTTACAATAGGAGGAGAAGTTATACCTATAAGCAAGAAAGCAAGTGGAAAAATCAGGGACATACCTGCAAGGCTTCTATGATGTCAGTGTCTGTAATTTCTGAAGACGGAGGGTTGATTTCTGCCATACTGAATGCAGCCTGCATGATTTTACTTCTTAGCCTTTCCAGCTGTGGACAAAAAGGGCACCAGAATCAGAGGGTTAAAGGTTACAGTAGAATGTTTGTGAATGGAGAAAGATGTATGTACTACATTTTACACCACAAAGCAATCCTGTGCCTAAAAGAGCCTTTCGGGAAAGTGTTCCCCCCAGGGCAGCAACTTCAGAAAGAGGTCTCCTTGAATGAAAATCACAAGTTCAAGGATCCCTTTGTCCTCCCTAATGAGCAACGCTGACTGATGGTTTCAACTCCTGATCGCCTTTTGAAATCAAAGTCAATTTGAAAAGAATCAATTTCTGGCTAAAGTATTGATGAAAATAAGCCAACCCAAGAGTAAGAGGAATAGTTTCATAGGAGACAAGGGCTGGCCTTGGAATTAGGGAGATAGGTGTTCAAAATCCTGCTTCCTGATACATAATGGCTGTGTGATCCTAGCCACGTTACTCGACCTCTGTTTCCCAGGTATGACTCAAAGACTTTAAATGTAGCTGGAATCCTGACCTGCGTTGGTGACGGGACTTTCTCCATCAGGAATTCTCTACATTGACAAAATCACAGGTTTGGAAACAAAATGGATTTTTAAAAATGCCTTTTTAATTATGAAGAGGAATAAATATGGAAAGATACAAAGGAAAAAGGGCCAAATTGGAGGGATTACCTGCACCTATGATGTTGCAAAAATAATAATTAAAAAAAAACATTAAAAATGTCAAGAAAACTTGATAAATAACAGATGGGGAAAGAGGAGAGGCACAAAAGTGATTATTGCCATTATGTTGCTGAACTTTATCTCTTCTATTTTCTTTTCCTTCTTTTTAAAAATGCAAATGCCAATGACTCTGATTTTATGGTTTGTTTCCACGAGCTGTTGATTTGTTTGCTTGTATTTGTGGAAGGTCCCCAGTGTCTTGGGTGGACATCTTGTGCAAACTTATGGGAAGTCAAGGATGACTATGGAGAGATGGATGGGCAAGCATGAACGAGCTGCGATCTGCTCTGGTGGAGGGCATCTCCGCGGGAATGAGATCACAGGACCATTGGAACATTGTTTGAATGACTACATTTACAATAAAATAGATTATTTTATTTTATGTGTATCTGCATACATGCAGATTCACAAGACCATAGAATCTCAGGGTTGGAAGAGACCTCAGAGGCCATACAGCCCAACCTGTTCACCCTCTACATTAAAACCTGGAAAAGGGTCATCTAGTCTAGAGGCACAATGAAGTTCAAATGTGACCTCAGAGACTTAACTAGCTGGGCAAGTCGCTTAATCCCAGCCTGCCTCAGTATCCCCAACTGTAAAATGAAGACAATAATAGCACCTACTTCCCAGGCATTGTTGTGAGGATCAAATAAGATAATATTAAATAAAGTGATAATTAAATGAAGTAAAATAAATTGCTTAACAGAGAGCCTGACAATAGTAGGCACTTAAAAATACTTGTTTCCTTCTTTTATTCAGAGACCTCTTGGGACAGTGAGCTAGCCAACTCTCAAGACAGCCCTTTCCACTTTGAGATGGCTGTAAGTATTGCGAAGTTTTTCCTGATATCGAGCCTCAATTTGTCGTTAGGACTTGGGACCCATTGTTCCTGCTTCTTCTCTGTGGGGTCAAATAGAACAAATCTAATCCTTTTTCCATTTGAAATACTTGAAGAAAGCTGTGACATCTCCCCTAGGTCTTCTCCTCCCCTGACCAACCTTCCCTCCATCCTTGGACCAAGCCTCATTAGGAATGATTTTAAGTTCCCTTTCCATCCTGATTGTCTTTCTCTGGAAGGCCTGCATATCATACATATATGACTTAGTATTTTGGACAGCCTGCCAGAGACAACAAGTCCAAGTATCCATGGATCTTGAGAATTCATTTTGGTTGACTATAGGTATGAATTGCATGCATCTTTCTAATCCATAAAAGGTATAATGATTAAGGATGCTGCTGGAACCAGCCAGAGGAAGCAATTTGGGCATGGGGGTCACATTGAATTGGTCATGCTGCTAACTTCTTCAGATGATACATCTGTAAGAGGGTCTCCCATCATGTCCAAGTCAGGGATCCCCTCCCCCATTCCATGCCCTTCTTCCTACAGCCATTGCCCATCCAATTCAATTCACAAGCATTTTTATGCACCTACTACACACAAGAACCTTGGGGATAAAAAGACAAAAATAAACTGGTCCCTGACCTCAGGGAGCTTACATTCCTTCAGGGAAAAACAACACACACACACACACACACACATATACGCACACACACAAAATGACTATAATGTAATTTGCGTAAGAGACAATATGTGTATATTGATACATACATAAATTCAAGATAATTGGAGGGGCATCAGTAGCTGGGGGTGGGGTGGGGATCAGGAAAGTCTTCATTTAGGAAGTGATGCCTGACCTAAGCTTTGAAGGAAACTAGCGATTTTAAGTGGTAAAGATGAAAATAGAGTGAATTCTGGGCAGAGGGGAGAGAGAGGGCAAAGACACAGGGGTAAAAAGTGAAGTCTATGAGGAGCAACCAGGAGGATGGGGGTTTGGGTGGACTGTTATGTACCATGAAAGGAGAACTGTGTGATAGAAAGGCAAGGGTCAGGCTCCAAAGGGTTTTAAATGCCAAACAAAGGAGTTTGCACTTGACTCTGGAGGTCGTAGGGAGCCATGAGAGTTTATTGATTAAGGGAGTGACGTGTTCAGACCCATGTTTCAGGAAAAACACTTTAGATGTGTTGGAGAATGACTTAAAGCAGGCAGACCAGTTGGAAGCTGATTTCAGTCATCCTGATTGCGCATATTAGGAGAATAAGAATACAGAGTTGAGGACAATTCTGAGATTGCAAATGTGAGTGACTAAAAGGATAGTATTAGGACTCCAGACAGAAATAGAGATATTTTGAAGAGGGGTAGGTTTGGAGAAGAAAGATAATGAGTTCTGCTTTTGACATGTCAAGTTTGAAATACTTACAGAACAATTACTTTGAAATGCCCCATAGACAGATGATGATCTGGGACCAGAGCTCAGGAGAGAAAGAGTAGGGCTGGATATATGAGAATCATCTTCATCGAGATGACAAACTCATAAGAGTTTATGAGGTTGACAAGAGAAAGAGAAGAGAAATGGCTTCAGGAAAGAGATTTGTGGCACCCTCACAGTTAGTGGGCATGAGATGGATGACAAATAAGCAAAAGAGGCTGAGAGGGAACCATCAGACATATAGGAGGAGAACCAGGAAAGAGGAGTGTCCCGAAAACTCTCTTGGAGAAGAGGGTAGCCAACTGTACCAAATGATGAGAATTGAGAAAGGGCTGTTAGATTTGGCAATTAAGAGATAGACCACCGGGAACTTTGCAGAGAGATGCTTCAGGTGAGTGATGAGGTCCAAAAGATTTTGTAAAGGTTTGGGAAATGAGTGAGAAGAGAGGAATCAGAGGCCAGGAGAGTAGGTAACTCTTTCTAGGAGTTTAGCTGTGAAAGGGAAATGAGCTATAGGATGACAGTTTGAAGAAATGAGAGAGTCAGGTGGGGGTGTTTTTTTTAATTTTTAGGCAATTGGGGTTAAGTGACTTGCCCAGGGTCACATAGCTAGTAAGCGTCAAGTGTTTGGTCTGAGGCCGGATTTGAACTCAGGTCCTCCTGACTTCAGGGCCAGTGCTTTATCCACTGCACCACCTAGCTGCCCTTGGTGAGGGTTTTTTAAGGCTCGAGAGGATGTCAGCATGCTTGCAGCAAATAGGGAAGGAACTGATAGGAGAGAGTTGAACATTAGAGAAGTGGAGGATTATGGGGCTGATCTTCTGGAGAAGATGGGAGGGTGTGGGATGAAGGGTACATGGGACAAGGAGACGGTCTTAGAGGAGAAGGATCATTAGAGACTAGGGTAGAGGGAGAAATAAGAGAATGGTGTCAAAGAGTTTTGAGATGTAAAGAAGGAGAAAAGGAGGAATACATGGAATGACTTCTATTTTCTCCAGAAAATATGAGGTAGCGTCTTCAGCAGTACTGAGAAGAGGGAGAAAGGACCATGTGGGAGCTTCAAATAGAGAAACAGAACATCTACTGTGGGAAGGGCATAGAGAATCAATTAGGGAAATGTAAGAGCATTGCTTCGCTGCAATGAGGACCAGCTGAAATCAAATGACATAAATTTGTAATGGAACTGGGCGACCCATTACATGACCTCCTCTAGCTTTGTTCAGAAGCTTGCCAATAGGAAGAGAGGAAACAGACTATGAGAGTACTTTTACACCTTACTCCTTCCAGTCACACCACTCCTTCTCCTAAGGCACTCTATCTTCTGACTGGGCATTTTCAGGGGTTGTGTCCCTGCCTGGAATTCTCTCCCAGCTCATCTCCATCCCACAGCCTCCCTGGCTTCCTCAAGACACAGCTAAAATCCCACCTTCTCCAAGAAGTCTTTCCCAACCCCTCTTCGTGTCAATGTTGATTATCTCCAGTTTCTCCTGTATATATTTGGTCTGTATATATAGATGTTTATCTGTTGTCTCTCCCATTCGGCTATGAGCTCCTTGAGAGTGGGGACCGTCTTTTGTCTTTCTTTGCATCTCCCAGCATGTAGCTCACGGCCTGGCACATAGTAGGTGCTTAATAAATGCTTCTTGATTGACTGGCTCACTGATTCTCATAGTCATCTGACTTTGCTTGCAAGCTAGTGCTCAAGGAGCTCCAGGGATCCCAGACCCCGCCCCGCCCCATCTCCCTATGTGTAAGGGAGGTCCTGGGCAGGAGCAAATAGCTTTTACCCTGGCTTGGCAAATCTCCAGGAGCACTCGGTACTCCTGCTCAGAGAGCTTCATTTCCTCATAGCGGTTCTGGAGGTCCTCCTGGATCTGCTCCTGCCGTCGCATGTGGTTTTGATCTACATTCACCTGGGCCTCCAGGTGATTGATCTTGCTGTCATACTCCGAGATGACCTCTTCCTTCTTCCTTAGTTCAAACTCCAGCTCAGCTACATGCTAGGGGAAGAACTAAGAGATAAATGGAGGACAGACCAAACCCCTAGTCTAAAGACAAGCTTGGGGGGGGGTGAGGTCAAGTCTAAGTAGCTTAAAACAGATCAAATTCAATGTCTCCCACATTGCTGGCCAGTCCCTACTAGCATTCGTATGTTTTGGCTACCAGTCAAATCCTGCTACAGTGAATTCCGAGACTGTCTATATTCTCCTTTTTTTTTCTTTTAAATTGTGCTAGGTTTTTGTGATAACGAATCACCTGGTGGATAGAGTGCTGGTTTTGGGATCTAGGAAACTTGGATTCAAATTTCACCTCTGATACTTATAAGCCGTATGATCTTGGGCAAATCTCTCTGTGCCTCAATTTCCTCATCTCTAAAATGAGGATAACGAAACCTGGCTACATCCCAGGACTTTTGTGAGGGCTGAATGAGAGAATGTATATAAAGCACTTTATAAACTATAAAGTGCTATAGAAATGTTAGCCATAATTACTTAAAACAAGTGCACCAGCGATTGGTGCTTGGGAATTCTTTTGTCATAGAGAGATTTTTAGCCTTCAATTGTGTTGGTTGTAACAGGATTTAGCCTATGGCAAGAATGACAATGATATTTTCAATCTAACAATACTCAGACCTGTCTGAGGTTAAGATTGTCTTTCTCAATGATGCCCATCATTTCTTCATGTTTTCTTTCTTCTCGGAGGCTGGCAAACTAAAAGACAAAGGAAGGAGGATGTTCAGTGTGGCAGCTGCTTCCCTGGGGTCCTAAGACCCAGGAGCAGGTCTGGTACGGTGCTGAACCCAATGGGAACTCAGTAGACATGTGCTTATTGGGTAATAGAATGAGTAGGAAGCAGCTTCCTGGGCCCTAAGACTGAGGGTCATGCTGGTCCGAAGGGGGCTACAACCTTGTCCGACATGGCTTGAAGCTGAGCTTTCCTTTCTTGGAGTTCCTTTTGCAGGGTTTCTTTTTCCAGTGTAGTTTTTTGCAGTTGGGATTCCTGGAAATCCACTTGTCTTTGTAATGACAAAATAGTTCCTGAAAGAGTAAAAGTAAAAGAGAAGGAGAAGAAAGAGTAGCCAGAAGAAAAAAAAATAAAGAGGAATAAGAAGAGAACAAGGCAAAGAAAATAAAGGAGAGGTTGAGGATGAAAAGGAAAAAGGGAGAAGAGAGGAAGGAAAGATGAAGAGGAAAACAGGAAGAGGAAGAGGAGGAAGAGAGAGTGGGAGAAGGAAGAAAAGGAGAAGGGAGAGGGAGAAAATGAAGAGAGAGAAGGGGACAGAAAGAAGAGGAAGAAAAAAGAGGACAAGAAGAAAGAAAAGGACAAAAAAAGAGGCAGAAGACAGTTGAGAGGGAAAGGAAAGAGAGAGAGAAGAAAGAGTAACTAACAAGAGGGAGGGAATGAGGAAAAGGAAGGAAATGGAAGGGAGAAGATGAAAAGAGAGAAGATAAGAAAAAGAGGAAGAGGATGAAAAGAGAAGAGGAAGGAGGAAGAGGAGAAATGAAGAAAGAGGAGAGAGAGAAAAAGAGAATGGAGAGGGAAAGAAAAAAGATGAAGGGGAAGAAGAAAGAAATTGAGAAAAGAAAAAGGTTAGGAGGAAAAGGAAAGAAAACAAAGGAGCAAGAGGGAGACAAAAGAAAGAAGAACAGGGAAACGGTGAAGAGGGAAGGAGGACAGTAAAAAGAAAGAGAAAAGAAGAAAAAAAGCATTAGGAGAGCATGGAAAGAGAAAAGGAAGAGTAGCAGGAGGGAGAAAATGGAGAGGAGGAAGAAATAGAGAGGGAAAAAAGAAAGTGAAAGGAAGAATAGTAAGAAGGAAAGAAAAAAGAGTATAAAGAGGGAGAAAGGGGAAAAGGGAAAGAATAAAGAGAAAGAGAAGAATAAGAGAGGAAAGGAAAAAGAAAAAGGGAAGGGAGAAAGAAGAGAAAGAAAAATAGGAAGAAGAAAAGTGGGACAAGAAAGAAAATGAGAAGAGAAAATGAGGGTTAGAAGGGAGAGGAGAGAGAGAAGAAAGTAGTAGTAGAATGAAGAGCAGGAAGAAGGAGAGAAGAAAGAGGAAATGAAGAAAAAGAGAAGAAGGAAAGAAGACTAGCAAGAAGGAGAAAATGGAGAGGAGGAGAAGAGTGGAATAAAGAGAGAAAAAAAGAAGGGAAATCAAAGAGAAAGAAGAAGAGAAAAAAGAGAAGGAAAAACAGAAGACAAAGAGGGAGGGAGAGAAGATGAAGAACAGAAGGAGGAAGAGGAAAGGCAAGGAGCAGAAAGGTTCATTGTGTGCTCTCTGAGATACCAATGCCAGCTGGCCCACCCTTACCCAATAAGACACCATAGACTTCCATCCTGGGGCATCGTTTTCCTCTCTATCTCTTCATACCATCTGTCCACCTCTACCTTCCTTTAGGAAGTCCTGATCAAATTCTAGAAGTGCCTCTACTGGCCTAGCATGCGTGCCCTTCCTCCCTTCCCTCTGAACAAACCTGCTTGCTACCTGTTTCGATTGTCTCAGCCCCTGTGAGCAAGGTGTCCAGAAAGTGACAGTCAAAGGGGCCACCCACCCTCCATCCTCTGTACCCCACTTCCCAGAGCACTCAAAGTGAGTCTTCTGCCCATTTAGGCTTGGCAACCCAACATGGCATCATACCTGCGATGATCGAATACTCATTCCTTGTGATTTCCAGCTCAGCTTGGAGCTCTATGTTCACCTGCTCATACTCATTAATCCTGGTCAAGAGTTCTTCCTTTACTTCCCTGTCTAAATACTCGATTACTTCTATATCCTCTTCTGACACCTTCTCATCTTCCTCAATGATTTGGGCTTCCATTTCACTGTCACACTCCTCAGGGAGGTGAGGCAGCTTTCGGATTTTTCCAATAAATTGAGGAACCTGAGAAGAGAAGGGGGTGAGGCCAGGGAGGAGGGTCGCTATTTTCAATCTCTCATTAGCTGTCATTATTTCTCCATGTTTTTCATCCTCTTGGAAGCCAAAGAGTGGGGAATGATTTTGCCATAGAGCACCACTCAGAATTTCAGGAGTGGGAATGGATCTCAGTCAATTGAATGTCTATCTGTACAAGAATTCCCTTCTGATGGCATCTCTGCCAGGCAGTCATCCCCAAATTCTTTCTAGACCTCAAATGAAAAGGGAGTCTGTTACCTTCCAAATCAACCCATTCCTATTTGAGAGTCTTTCATTGTGAAGAAGTTTTTCCAGACCCCAAAATTAAATTAGCCTTTTTTTTCAACTCCCACACCTTGTTCCTAGTTCTCCTCTCTGGGGCCAAGTTGAACACAGCTAATCCTTTTTTTACAAGACGGTCATTCAAAAATTTGAACACAGCTATCAAGTCTCCAGGTCTCACACTCAGTCTTCACGTCTCTCAGCTAAACATCCCCAGTTTCTTCAGCCAAGCCTCCTGTGGTATAAACTTGAGACTTTTCACTGAGTTAGTTGCCTGTCTCTAGGTGCTTTCCATCTTGTCCATGTCTTTGAAAAATACGGGGGCAGTTAGGTGGTGCAGTAGATAAAGCACTGGCCCTGAAATCAGGAGGACCTAAGTTCAAATCCAACCTCAGACCAAACACTTGACACTTACTAGCTGTGTGACCCTGGGCAAGTCAATTAACCCCAATTGCCTAAAAAACAAAAAAAAGGTGCCCAGAACCAAATGTACTACTTCAGATCTCATTAAGAGACATTAAGAACAAAAGGTGCTCCTTTGACGTCACACGACATTTTGTTTTGCACTCTAATCTAGCATACATTTTTAAAGCACCTACTATATGTGATGTGCCTCCACAATTATCATTTTATCTCATATATCCATCGGTGTCAATGAGATCCATGAAGGAGAAGGTAACGTGTTTTATACAAACTCTGTATCTCAAACATTACCAAGCACAGTGCTAGGCATGAAGGAAATGCTGCATAAATGTTTGTGGATGGATGGATCGATGGATGGAGGGATGAAATGAATAAGGAGTCTGATCAGTGAGGCAGAAATCTGTAACCTGTTGTGAGGCCTTAGGAAGGGGTAAGTTGGTTTTTGTCCAGGTTTCACACTCAGAAGCACTCTAAACATTCAGAATGGAGTGGCTTTAATAAGATCTCTTGTGGATGGACCTGACCCAAGCATGAAATGCTTTAGAGAGCTCCTTATGAGGCTTAATTCTTTCTATTGCTGCAAGACTAAAAATGTTACAAATAGAGTCAAGGAAACGCCCCTCCCAACCCCACCAAAAGACTCGTGACATTATGACAGTAATAACTGACATTTATATGTTATTGCAAAGTATTTTCCAGGCATTGTCTCACTGGAACCTCTTGACAACAATTGGTAATGGGTTTTTTTTAAAAAAAAAAGCAACTTCCGAACAATCAGAACTATCCAAAAGTGGAGTGGGCATTGACTTCGAGCAAAGGTTAGCTGACCATTGGTTGTGGACATTCTAGTGGTAGGGTAGGGGTTGGATTAGACAGCTGCTGAGATGCCAGTCAACTCTGAAATTCTGTGCTTGTCCCCATTTTATAGAAGAAGAAACTATCTCAGAGAAGTCAAGGGCAATACTGAGGGTCACATAGCTAGTAATTATCAGAAGCAAGATTTGAATCCAGGCCTTTTTGACTGTGAATGCTGCACTCTGTGCATTTCACCTTAAACTTTGCCAAGCATAGGACAACTCAGCAAAACACTGAATCAGCACATAATGGGCATAGTAATATGCATATTCTTTTCAGAAGATGATGCTACAGACCTAGCCCCTGAAAGACATGCCTTGTTATTTCTTGTTTTTCTCCCCTCTCTCTTTAGCAGGATGGGTTTACCCTGAGCCCATCCATACTTCCAAGAGCACAGATCTGTATGACCATTGGCCAGGGTTAAAAAAGCCATCTCTGGCAATGGAAACCAAAGAGATGTTATAAGGGGCTGTTCAGTAGATAGAGTACTGGGCCTGGAGTCAGAAAGACCTGAGTTCAAGTCCAGCCTTAGACAGTCACTAGCTGTGTGACCCTGGGTAAGTCACTGAACCTCTTTTGCCCTCAGTTTCCTCATCTGTAAAATGGCAACAATACAATAGTACCTGTCTTGGAATTTGGCATCCTAGCAAAAAACTCCATTCACCCAGCCCTTGGCCTTGCTCTGGCTTATCAAAGGATGACACTTTGGAGAGGAGTATTGCTGGGTGAGAAGGGGCTGAGAAATGCCCCATTGGCTAGACTCATGTGGTGAGGCAGCCAACCCCATCAGAAGCCCTTCTCCGCCCTCTGGCCACATCTTACCTCTTGTGCAGATCTCAGTAACTCCTCTTCATCTTTGGCAGTACTCCCTGAGACACTGATCCGCCTTATCTCACAGGGTGGGAGGGGCACGTAAATGCCCATGCTTGCTTTGGAACCTTCGTCCCTTGCCTCCGACATGATGCTGTCTTCTTGGATTTCAGTGTCCTCGTAAGTTGTGGTGGAAAGAGCGCTGGTTTCCATACTTGGCTTGGTCTCTGGAACCATCAGGGTATCTTCTGGCTAGGGGATGAATTCAGTTGGGTCCAAAGTGAAAAGTGGGTAAGGATCTGGAGGATGACTTTTCTTTAGGGCAGGAGTTCTTTGTCTTTTTCTGTGTCCTGGATCCCCTTGGCAATATAGTGAAGACTAGGGACACCTCCTTAGGGAATTTTTTTTAATGCATAAAATAAAATATGTGGGATTATGATTATATTGAAATCCAATTATCAAAAAATATATATTTTAAAAGTTCCTGGACCCCAGGTTTAGAACTTCTGGAGTAGGGGGACACACACAGAGGTCAGCCTTCATCCACACCACAAACTTTTCAGCTTTTAGTCCCAGCTCACAGCCCAGGATGACTGGCTTCTAAATAAATGAGGCAGGCCCAGCATGGGGTGTGGCCCCTGATGTCCTCTCCTCCTCTCTGTCACAGCAAGCAGCCCTTTGGTAATGAGCATACTCATTTGGAGAACTAAGGGGGACCCACATTGGATTTGCTTATTTTTGCATGTTATTACCCAGAATGCCTTGACATTTCACACCTATCTAACAGTCCCAGTGGTGAGCAAGGAAATTAAACATGTTCTGGGTGTTGCTTCCTGGCCTGCCCCATAGATGGGTGGAAAACATGGTTTTGAGTTATTCTCCAATTGCCTGGGCTCTGCCCTGAGTGTAAAGCTAAGTCCATGGGCAGAAAGGTGGTCAGGTTGAAGAAACAGCAGTCTGTAAGAAAAAGTCTATCTGTCAACTCATCTGCTTCAGAGGCAGCAAGGTATCAGGTAAAAAGGGCTGGTCTAGGAGGGCCTAAGTAAGTTCTAGCCTTTTCTGGCCTCAGTTTCCCCAACTCTAGCACGAAGGGATTGGACTAGATCATCAGAGCATGGCTAAAAGGGACCTCAGAGGTTTTCAGAACAATGCCTTCCTTTGGTATCTAAGGTCTCTCCCGGCTCTGACCTTCTGTGATTCTGATTCTATTTCTCCAAGGAGATGGACGAAAGTCTGCGGGACGCTTTGCCAGTAGATTGGGTAATGAAAACTGTCTCAGAGGATGATGGCTTTATACAACTGAAGGGACTTCAGAGATCACCTGATTCAATCCCTTCACTTCACAAAGGCAGAATCTTGCACTCAAAGAGAAGGGCTTTACCCCTGCAAGCTACCTACCCTGAGTCCAGCCTTCTACCTACCTTTTCTATTGATTTTGCCCTTGCTTGTTAATATGCCCATGGGTTAATATGATTAAAAAAGAGAGAGAAGAAAACCAAATCACTAGCCCTAAAAGTGTAAAGGGTGATTATATCACTAACGAAGATGAAGTCAAAGCAATTACAAGGAGTTATTTTGCCCAGTTATATGCCAATAAATTGAACAATTTAAGTGAAATAGAAGAATAATTACAAAAATGTAAGCTGCCTAGATTAGCAGAAGAAAAAATAGAATATCTAAATAGACCTGTTTTAGAAAAAAGAAATCGAACAAGCCATAAATGAACTTCTTAAGAAAAAAAGCACCAGGACTGGAAGGATTTACAAGTGAATTCTATCAAACATTTAAAGACCAACTAATTGCAATATTAAGTAAATTTTCTGAAATAATAGGCAAAGAAAGAGTCCTACCAAACTCTTTTTTGAAACAAATATGATACTGATACCTAAACCAGGAAGAGTGAAAACGAAGAAAGAAAATGATAGACCAATTTCATTATTGACTATGGATGCAAAAATCCTAAAGAAAATAGTAGATTATAACACTATATTATGATGATTATACATTATGACAATAATGTTAATTATGACTGTTATGTTAAATTAATGTTAATATGATCATCACTATTAATGCCCATGTAATAAAATGCAACCACTGGAAGGATTTGTGATTTCTCCAATTGAACAACTGTGGGAAATCACAAAAGGCATATTACACCCCATTCAGAATTTAGAAGACAGATACCAGGGCAAATGCTTGAAGTTCAGAGAGGTTTGAGGAATTTCCCCATGGTCATAGAAGACAGGCTAGGATTTGAACCTAGACATTCTGACTCTCGTTACCACATTCTACCCACACCATGCCATGCTGTCCCTCATTAGCGCTTACAACAGGTCATATATCTGTAGTGTTTCAAGGCTTACAAAGCGCTTTCCTCACAGCAATTCTGCGTTGGGGTATGATTGCTCTGTGAGGACAGGGGCTATCTTTTGCCTCTTTTTGTATTCCCAGCACTCAGCACAGTGCCCAGCGTGTAGTAGGTGCTTAATAAATGTTTACTGATTGATAAGAGGTGGGGAAGAAACAGGAGCTATGTAGGGAGGTCTCAGCAAGAAAACCCCTTCAGACACTTAACTAGCTGTGTGCCCCTGGGCAAGTCACTTAACCCCGATTGCCCCGCCAAAAAGTAAAACAAAACAAACAAAAAAAACAAAACAAAAAAAAAAAACCCCTTCAATTAAGTTAGATCAGCAACCCCAATAGTTGCCTGGGGGTCCTCAGGGGTTAAATGATGTGCTTAGAGTCCCAGAAAAGCCCCAAGATGGGACAAATATGATCAAAGGGAGGATGTACCTTCTGGTCCTGCTCCAGGTCCTGCATTTTGCCCACCACACCACTGACTTCTCTGCTCTTGCCTGAGACCTAAGAAAAGCAAAGGTGGGAGAGGGTCAGCTTCCAGAAGACCAACACAGCTCTGCCAGCTGGCCTGTGGAGTCAGCAGTACACCAAAGGGGTCATTTGCAAAGACCGTGCAGCCCTGTGATTTTCTCTCATCTCCCCTTCCAGTGTGGGCCGTCTCCTCCTGGGGCCCACTCACCTTTCCCCTGAGGCTCACTTCTACTCCCCGGACTTCACTCAGGAATTGCAGCCGTTTCTGTAGGTCTTTCACTTCTTCTTTGAGTTGGGCGAGCTCATTATCTTTCTTCAGGCAAGCCTCCTCTAAGGCCGTAAGCCGCCTGACCTCATCCTTCATCATGACCAAGTGCCTATCCTGGCAAGAGAACCACACCATCCTTGGTAAATGGGAACTCGTCACAGAATCTCCAAAAGGAACCTCAGTGGCCACGGAGCACTGCCCTACCAGAGAAGGCACCGTCTCTACAACAAACCTGCCCCCATAGGGTCATCCAGACTCTTCTTGGAGACCTTCAAGGAGGGGACATCTCCCACCTTTCTAGCAGTCCCTTCCACTTGGGGGTGGCTCCCAACGTGTGGAATTCATTCCTGATATCATTACACTTCTACTCCTTGCTTCTCAAATTTCCCTCTGAGGCCCAAGGAGCAAGACCCACTGTCTTCTGAGCTGGAGTCCCACTTTGCCAACTGCCACCATGGCATTTCAAATTGGATGCCCAGTAGACAGCTCAAACCCAACAAGTCCAAAACAAAACTCATGATCTTCTCCTGAAACCGATTCCCCCTCTTAAAGCTTCCCAATTTCTGTCGAGGGCACCATTCTCCTTCCAGTCACCCAGATTTCCAAACTCAGAATACTCCTTGACCCTCTCATCCTGTACACATAACCAATCATTTACCAAGTCTTGTGATTTTTTTTTAAACTTGGCCTTAGAGATATTGGAGACCCACCATAGAGCTGATCTTTGACTTCCAAAAGCATCCCCCAAATAGTTTTTAAGATTTCATCTCCATAAAAGAAAGGGAAAAAAATATTCATTAAGTCCCTCCTATGCACCAGCCACTGTGCTAAGTAAGTACTTTCTCCCCATTTTATAGCTGAGGAAACTGAGAATAGAGAAATGAAGTGGAGGGGGGGAGTAATTACTAAGAAGATCGGAAAAATAGTAAAGGGCCAGGTTGTGAAGAGTTTTAGATACCCAAGTTTATATTGGATTCTAAAGGTAACATGGGAAATGGGGAGGGGCTCACGCCATCAGATCTATGCTTTAGGAGAATCACTTTGGCAGCTCTATGGAGGGTGGGATAGAGCTAGAAGAGGCTTGAGCCTAGGAGACCAATTAGAAGGCCATGAAACAGTCCAGGCGAAAGGTGATGAGTGCCTGGACTACAGTGGTCACTGTGTGAGTGGAGAGAAAGGGATATGTCCAAGCAAAAAGGCAGAGAAAAAAATGATAACATTTGGTAATTGATTAGATATGTGGGGGAAGGGGAGTGTAAGGGGTTGAGGTTGCAGACCTAGGTTGCTGCAGGGATAATGGTGGCGTTCTCAACAGTAATAGACAAGTTCAAAAGATGGATGGGTTTAGGGGGAAAGATAATGAGTACATAGATGTCTTCAATGTTGTTTCTTCCAATGGAATGGAATGCCTTCCTTGAGAGCAAGAATAGTTTCATTTCTGTCTTTGTCTCCCCAGAGCCTAGCACAATTTTTGACCCATTGTAGCAGCTAAATAAATGCTTTTTGCTTAACAGTAAAAATGGCCTGTATCTATAGCACTTTACAGTTTGTAATGATAATGGCACCTATATTTATAGCGCTTTACAGTTTACACAGGCCCTTCCTCCCAAGGGCCCTGGGGTACAGGCCTCCTCCGTGAAGAATGCTCCATGGAAATCAGAGCCTTGGACCAGCTTACCTTCTCCTGAATCACAGTAGCATACCAAGGAAGCTTCCAGCTTTGGGGGCTCTTCATTACTTTCTGGGAACTGAGATCCTCGTAGCTTTCGCTTACGCTTTGGAATTCACAGGCACTCTTGCTAAATGTGAGCTTTCTGCCTAAAAAGAAAAGAAGAGCGTCATTGCTCCCATTTCTTCTAGCACATTAAGGATTTCTAATCTACCTTAGATTGGTGTAGGGAATTGTGTTCCATCAGTTTATTTGCATGGGACTGTTTTCAGAGTTTTAAAGGTTAGAACTGAGAAACTAAAAATTAAAAAAGAAAACAAACAAATTTCTTCGAGGGCAGTGGGAAAATTATATAAGGACGGATATGGATGGACACTTATCATGTTACTGAGGGTCACTACTGATGATAGGGCTGTGTTTTAGGCATTAGGATGGAGTTTGTAATCTCTTTTGTGTGTCCCCTTTGGCAGTCTGGTGAAGCTTATGGATACCTTCAAAGAATAGTAATTTTAAATGCATCACATAAAATCACAAGGGATCTCAAAATCACAGAAGATCACAAAAGAAACCAGTATTGAAAAAGAGTAAAAAAAATTTTGGGGGGAAAAAAAAAGTTCACAGATCCCATGTTAAGAAATCCTGCCTTAGAAAATATAGACAGAAGAAATACAAAAAAAAAGGGAAAGGAAAGAAATACAAGGAAGCTGAATACAAGGAGGGGTCGTTAACAAAAGGCATTAATAGTAAAGGAGAATTTCCTTTAGAAGACAAGACAGAAACTGATAGGAACTCAGTTGGCAGGGTGACTTGGCAGCTATTCTGTTGGGACCCATATAGATTGGAAAAGAGGCATTGTTTTGCCAAGAGCTGATTGGTTCAAGATAAGAGTGGCGAATCCTGCTGCTTTATGTATGGAGAATAGGCTGAGTTTACCGTTCTCTAGCACCATGTTTCAGGGCAGCTAGATGGTACAGTGGGTAGAATGCCCGATCTGGAGTCAGGAAGACTCATCTTCCCAAATTCAAATCCAGCCTCAGTTAGCTGTGTGACCCTGGGCAAGTTACTTTACCCTGTTTGCCTCAGTTCCGCAACTGTAAAATGAACTGGAGAAGGAAATGACAAACCGCTCCAGTATCTTTGCCAAGAAAACCCCAAATGGGGTCAGGAAGAATCAGACACAACTGGAAAATGACTGAACAACAACAACAGAGCCATCTACAGTCTGAGAAATTGGAAACCCATCAAAAGTGTATTGCTCTCTACTATCCCCTCAGGTATGAAGGAGGAGAAATAGAGGGGGGAAGAAAAATTTTGCACTTCCGTTGCTGTGAGAAGACAATTGACTCCATATGTACAAAAATATTTCTAGTTGTTCTTTCTGTGGTGGCAAAGAATTGGAAATTGAGGGGATGCCCATCAATTGGGGAATGGCTGAACAAGTCGCGGTATATGAATGTGATGGAATACTATTGTGCTATAAGAAATGATGAGCAGGAGGACTTCAGAAAACCCTAGAAAGACTCACATGAACTGATACAAAGTGGAGGGAGCAGAACCAGGGGAACATTGTACACAATAGCAGCCACATTGTGTGATGACTGACTTTGATAGACTGACTTCTCAGCAATACAAGGACCCAAGACAACTGCAAAAGACTCATGATGGAAAATGCCATCCACATCCAGAGAAAGAACTATGGAGTCTGAATGCAGATCAAAGCAGACTATTTGCCTTCTCTCTTTTTTTTGTTTGTTTTATTTCCTCTTTCTCATGGTTCCTCCCATTTGTTCTAATTCTTCTTGACTAATGTGAAAACATGTTTAATAAAAATATATATATATGTAGAGCCTATATCAGATTGCACGCCATCTTGGGGAGGGAGGTGAGGAGGGAAGGGGGGAAAATTTAAAACTCAAAAGCTTATGGAAGTGAATGTTAAGAACTAAAAATAAATTAATTTTTTTTTAAAAAAGAAGACAATTGGCTTTGCCGAGGGTAGATTGAACAAAACAGAATTCCTTTCTATTTGAAGATCTGGATGGGGAAAGACCCCATCACTAATGATGATGATGATGATGATGATAATGATAACTCACATTTATACAGCACCTATTATGTGCCAGGCACTGGGCAAAGTGCTTTATAATTATTATCTCATTTGATCCTCAACAACCTTAGGAGGTATGTACTATTATTATCCCCCATTTATGGTTGAGGAAACTGAAGCAAATCAAGGTTAAGTGACTTGCCTAGGGTCACACAGCTAGTAAGTGTCAAGTGTCTGAGGCTGGCTTTGAACTCAGGCCCTCCTTAATTCAGGCTCAGCATTCTAGATACTGAGTCACTACATATAGATTGAAAAAAAGAGAAAGTGCTGCAAACCCCGGAACAGAGCAGAGATTGACATTTCTCTTGCTTAAGGCAACTGCTGATCATTTAAAGAGTATATCACTTTTTTCAGCACCCTGCCAGGGTGCCTGTGTAATAAATGAGTTTCTCACTGTTTCGGTGGCCCGAGAGCAGCAAAGAAATGACTTTGCCCAGCAGGAGAGCTGGAAGGGCCAGCTAGGCAGAGAAGTGGTCTGGCCCAGGCAGTGACACGTATTGCAAACTATTCTCTAAAGAGACCCAATAGTAACAAAAAATATCTGATGTTTATATAGTGCTTTACCATGTATAGGTGCTGTGCTAAGTGGTTTACAATTATCATGTCATTTGATTCTCACAACAACCCTGGGAGGCAGGTGCTATTATTATCCCCATTTTCCAGAAGAGGAAACTGAACCAAATAGAAGTTAGGTGACTTACCCAGTGTCACACAGCTGGTAAGTGTCTGAAGCCATATTTGTGAAATCATGCATGTGCCAATACATCAATAATACATCTTACATATGTAATTAATATATGAAGAACAGTACATAACAGCATGTATGTCAACATTTTATGAACAATTAAAAAAACTTTTCAGAAACAACGGTGAATGGCATTAAACAAAGAAAAATGTAGTTTCATACAATCACATATTATATATGCATGTATGTATATATGTAAGTATATGTATATATGGATGTTTATGTATATGTATATATTATATACAATATGTGTGCATATGTTTATAATATTATATATGTATATGTATGATATTACAGAAATGTATTCGATTATATGAGTAACCATCTCAACTGTTATACCTAGTCCATCATATAGGACTAATCCCAAACTCAATAGTTCTGATCCCCTTATTGGGAATCTCTACATTTCTTTTTTTTCCACCCAAGGCTATCGGGGTTAAGTGACTCGCCCAGGGTCACACAGCTAGTGAGTATCATGTGTCTGAGGCCGCATTGGAACTCAGGTTCTCCTGACACCAGGGCCGGTGCTTTATCCACTGTGCCACCTAGCTGCCCCTGAATCTCTACATTTCTATGATGATTTGATCAATATCACGTAAAGGTAATTTCTGAGCTGGTAAGTAACTCGGTGTCGTGAGTGCACTCTGTTCCAACCAGTATTCCACCCAAAGGAAACAGAAGCAGTAGATGTCATCAGGTATCTGAGGGGATCTGATATACACAGTTAACAACTGAGTTTGACTTAGAAGCCAGAGAAAAATGGGGAACATAATGGGATTATGTTGTCCTCATTTTCCATCAAAAAGAAAAGCTCATATAAATCCATCTGAAAAGATGAAGTCTTTGTCAAACGGGGATTTTTCCATAAGACTTGGGGACATTGGGCAATAGAGCAGGGCTTTGTGTTCTCCCAAGCAAAGACAAGAGGGATGCACAATATGTAGTCTAACACAAACAATTTTACTCTTCTTGTAAGTGACTGAGTAGCCAGCTGCAAAAGGGAAGACACAGCTACAGTGTTTGGAGACCTCCTGGCTTAAATGATAAGCTTGTTGGGTACAGGCAATCTTGCCATGTTGCAGACAGAGCAGAAACTACAAGTAGGTACAGAGAACTGTGCTCCTTAACACAACTAGCACGCTTTTCATCTTTTAATCCCTAGAGCAAGTTCGCTCTATAGTGAGAGATGCATAAAACAGGAATCTCTATAAGCCCAATTCTCAGCAATTTTTTTTGGTTACAATGTCACCCTACATCATCCCAAAATGAGTAGCTAGATACAATATATGTCACATTCACAGATCATTCTTGGACAAGCAAGGCTATACAATCCCTAAGATGCACAGATAATCCTGACCTTCTTTTACCAGCTGACAACATCTTCAACTATGGTTTTATCAATGACCCAAACATGCAAAACTATAAGTCAATGGAGGCATGTCTGTGAGGAAGGAGAAAAGCAATGATCACAGAAAAAAATCCAGTTAAAATTCAAATACCTTTGCAGATGGGGAGACTTAAGCATAATCAGCTAACAACTTAGCCAAGGCTCATTGAATTGTGAAAGGGAGCCCAGGATACATATTTACACGCAAACAGGAACTGAAGAGAGATATAGGAAAATACCAGGGACAGACCCTATCATCACGCTTGGAGCTGATTCAACTTCTTACCGGTTTCAGTTGTCTTTAAAATGTTCAAGAATGATGTTTCATCTGTCATTTTCCAGTTCTCGTCGTTGATGTTCTTGAAGTATGTTCCACTGGGCAGTTCAGACACAGTAATCAAACCTGGTCCTGGGAAGGTTTAGAAGTTTTCTAATTAATTTCGATTCAATACACTCTAAATACCTACTGTATATGGCCTTTTGCTGGATTTCTAGTCAATCAATTAAATAATCAAGCATTTACTAAGCACCTATGATGTGCTAGGCACTGTGTTAGGTGCAGGAGATGCAAGGACTAACATGGGATGGTCCTTGCCCAAATGGCATTTATATTTGATAGGGAGACAACACACACACACAGATAAGTATTTACAAAATAAATGCAAAATCAGGACAAGGTGTTTGGAGGGACAGACAGTTAGGAAGATCAGGAAAGGCTACACGTAGAAGGTAGTGCTTGAGCTTAGCCTTGAAGGAAGTAAAGGATTTTACAAAGCAAAAGGGGAAGAAAGGGAACATTTCAGACACTGAGGTTAGCCAATGTAAAGGCCTGGAGTAATAAATAAAATAATAAAAGGAGGAGAAATATGGTCTCACAGTTGGAAAGGAACTCAGAATTTCTGTCATCTGATCCTATTAGTACCTGAATATCAATCCAGATATATAACTTGCTTGAGTAAGTGGAAAGAGGGCTGGATTTGGAATTAGGTGATGTGAGTCCAAGTACTGGTTTTTTCCCTTGTCTCCTACAATGACTTTGGTCAACTGACTTGACCACTATGGGTCTCAAAGGGGGTTGGACAAGATGACTTCTGGGGTCCTTTCAAGCTCTAAAACTATGACCCTAAGATCCTATGAGATTCTGTTGAGAACATATTTGAATCAGTCAATCAAAAGATCTTAGACTAACTTCAAAATTTTTTTGAAAGCTATCAGGTAAAGTAAAATGAATCCAAACTGGAAATCTGTTCTAAAAAGCAGGCAAACTTGGTCATACCTCCAGAGATCATCTATAAACTATTGAGTTGAGAAAGGGGAACCCCCCCCCAAATTGTAGTGAGTATGGAGGTTCAGCTGAATCTGAGAAGGAACCACCTGGAGGTGAAGGAAGAAGTCTCAACTATGGCCTTAGCCAGGTCTCCTTTCCTCTTCCTACCAGCCTTTAACTGGAAGACCTTTACATTGTAGAGGATTCGAAGGATCCTGGCCCTACTGTTAGCTGCCATTTTTCTGTCAGTGTCTAGTGCTGTCCCCAAATCAATTGACAGCAGTTTCTGAATCAGAAGCCTAAGAGAGTTGGACATAGCTTTACCATATTTAAGGGGAACTATTTGCTCTCCTCACAAATCAGAAAGTCTTCCAGCAAACAGAAACTGTGAGCTGAAATCATTTGCTAAGTGGGCTTGCCGAGCTTGAGCCCACTTTCCTCTGTATCTGTGTGTACTTGTGAGAAAGTGTGTCACAAACTTTTTTGGGGTGCTTTGTACTGACTGTTTATATTGTGCCACCTTGGTAAATGCCCCTTTCTAAAAAACTATTTAAGCCTTGCCAACTAAATGATTCACAACTAATAATCTTGGGAAGAGGGAATATACACAGCAGAGGTCCAAGCCAATAGCATTAGAGAGAATAAACTCTAATCTCTCAAAGATACCCCTAGAACCTTGAAGGAGAGATATCACCAGCCTACCTCTGGGAACTCAGATACTCCTGATCAGTGGGTATGGGAGTTGAGATAATGATACCTAGCTTCCTTCAAAGAGCACCTATTGTGCTACCTCCTACATGACGCTTTTCCTGATTTCTCCCAGTTTCCAGAGCTCTCTCTTTGAAATGACTTTGTGTTATTCTGTATATACTTTGTATTTATGTATCTACAGATAGAAAGTAGAAAGTAAGCTACCTGAGGGTTGGAACTCTTGTTTTTATTTATTTAAAATTTTTTTCTCTTTATATCCCTAGTGCCCAAAATGGTTTCTTCCATGAAGAAGTACTGGTGCACTGGTCCTTCCTTCCTTCCTCCCTCCCTCCCTCCCTTTCTTCCTTCCTCCCTTCCTTCCTCCCTTCCCTTCTTTCTTTCTTCCTCCTTTCCTTCCTCCCTTCCCTTCTTCCTTCCTTCCTCCCTTCCCTTCTTTCTTTCTCTCTTTTCTTTTCCTCCTTCTCTCCCTCTCTCCTTTCTTCCTTCCTTCCTTTCTTTCTCCCTACCTTTTTTCCTTCCTTCCTCTCTCCCTCCCTTCCTTCTTCCTTCCTTCCTTCCTTCCTTCCTTCCTTCCTTCCTTCCTTCCTTCCTTCCTACCCTTCCTCCCTCCTTCCTTCTTTCCTCCCATCCTACTTATCCAACTCTGTTTCTGTTGAATACAGATAGCATCTCCTCAAGGGATCCTATAATTATTCAGTATACTTAACTCTGACCTCAAATCTACTCTCAAGAGAGAACAAGGTCTATGCTAGAAGGAATGTGGTGAGTTTGGCACAGATAGAAATACACGTCCGCAGCCCCCTTTAATCACAGCACTTACCACACTGGGATGTTGAAGTTGACACATTGCTAAACCTGGGGCACTCAGCACGCATGAGAAAGGCCTTCTGCAGATCCTGCATTAGTGGAAGATAGCCAGTTCCACAGGTGATGACAGCACTGCCGCCTGCCACATTGCTCCTGTCAGAACTGCTCCAGCTTTGGCTTCCACCAGCAAGGGTATTTGTACTCCCCTTGCTGCCTTCCTCCTGAAAGATGAAGCAAGTCAGGACAGTCACTAGAAGCAGAGCATAAAATCACAGAATCTGCGAGCTGGCAGAGACCTCAGAGGTCATCTTGTCCAACCTGTTTTCTCTACATCCTCCTCAATAAGTGGTTTTCCAGCCTTCACTTTAAGATGTCCCATGATGGTTAACCTACTACTTCCCAAGGCAGCCCATCCTATTTTGCTGGAGTTGTTTGTGAAGGTTTTTCTTTCATGAAGCTTAAATATGCTTCTCCCCATCATCTACTCACTGCTTCTAGTTTCCATCTTTCCCAATACAGCCTTTCAAATACTTGAAGACAACTGTTATGTCTTCGCTCCAGTTTTCCCTTCTCCATGCTAAATATGCTCACTTCTTTCAGCTAATATTCCTATGGCATGAGGTCCCTTTAAGAGAACTTTCCCTGATCTCATCTGTTATTAACAATCTCTCCCATTCTTTATGAAATTATTCTGTTTTGTTTATACACTTTCTATAGACTTACCTCTTTATTGTTGTTGTAAAGTAGGATGTAAATTCCTTAAGGACAAAGGACTGTTTCCTATCTTTGTATCCCTGACACCTAGCATACTGCCTTGAACATAGGAGACGCTTAGTACATATTTGGGAAATTGAGATGAATGATCTTAAGCCTGTCACTATCTTGTTTGCCCTTCTCTGAATGCACAGCTTGTAGATATCTTTTCTAAATATAGTGCTCAGATTCTAGGGCTATATCCCAAAGAGATCACACAAATGGGAAAAGGACCTACATGTACAAAAATATTCATAGCAGCTCTTTTTGTGGTGGCAAAGAATTGGAAATTGAGAGGATGCCCATCAATTGGGGAATGGCTGAGCAAGTTGTGGTATATGAATGTGATGGAATACTATTGTGCTATAAGAAATGATGAACAAGGGGGCAGCTAGGTGGCGCAGTGGATAGAGCACCGGCCCTGAAGTCAGGAGGACCTGAGTTCAAATCCAGCCTCAGACCAATCACTTAACACTTACTAGCTGTGTGACCCTGGGCAAGTCACTTAATCCCAATTGCCTAAAAAAAAAAAGAAAAAAAAAGAAATGATGAACAAGCTGACTTCAGAAAAACCTGGAAACACTTGTATGGTCTGATGCTGAGTTAAGTGAGCAGAACCAAGAGAATGTTGTACACAGTAACAGCCATGTTGCGTGATGACTAATATTGATAAACTCAACCCTTCCTGGCAATACAAGGATCTAAGACATCTCCAGAGGCCTTGTGATGGAAAATGCTATCCACACCCAAAGAAAGAACTATGGAAGCCGAATTGTTATTTTTTTTCTCTTCTGTTGAGTTTTGTTTCCTCTTTCTGATGGTTCCTCCTATTGGTTTTAATTTCTACTTAACAACATCACTAATGTGAAAATATGTTTAATACAAATGTAAATGTATAGCCTATATCAGATTGTGCGCCATCTTGGGGAGGGTGGTGGGGAGGAAAGAGGAGAAAAATTTTAAACTCAAAAGCATATGGATGTGATTATTGATAAATTAAAATAAATTAATAAAAAATAAAAAAAATATAGTGCTCAGAATTTAATGCAATACCCCATATGTTTGTAAGACCAGGGCAAAGTACAATGGGGGTTATTTCCCTAATTCTGGATTCTATCCATATCTTAATTAAATGGCAGGCTAAAATGCCATTTGCTTTCTTGGTGACCATATCACATTATCGATTCTTTAAAAAAACATTTTTTTCAATCTGTCACAGCTTTGGCATTTTCTTTTTTTAAAGAATTTGATTTTAAAATCACAAATTTAAAAACCTAAAAAATAATATTTTCATACAGTAAAAACACAAAAAGAATATTTTATATGAAATATAAATCTCCAATTCAAACTTCTTTAAACTATATAATATATATAATAAATTCTACACATTACTTTCAAATCTGTCCCATTTGTACTTTCTTCTGAGCATTCTCTTCTTTGCATTTAAAAAAAAAAGTTATAATGGCCTCATTTTGGGGGCATCACTGTTTTTTTAAAAAATATTATTTATTTTAGGGGCAGCTAGGTGGTGCAGTAGAAAGAGGACCGGCCCTGAAGTCAGGAGGACCTGAGTTTAAATCCGGCCTCAGACCAAACACTTGACGCTTACTGGCAGTGTGACCCTGGGCAAGTCACTTAACCCCAATTGCCTTAAAAAAATTATTTATTTTTCCCTTTGACCCAGCAATGGCACTTCTAGGGCTGTATCCCAAAGAGGTCATAAAAATGGGAAAAAGACCCACATGTACAAAAATATTTATAGCAGCTCTTTCTGTGGTGGCAAAGAATTGGAAATTGAGGGGATATCCATCAACTGGGGAATGGCTGAACAAGTTGTAGCATATGAATGCAATGGAATACTATTGTGCTATAAGAAATGATGAGCAGGCTGACTTCAAAAAAAACCTAGAAAGACTTGTATGGATGCTGAGTGAAGTGAGCAGAACCAGGAAAACACTGTACACAGTAACAACCATGTTGTGTGATGACTAACTTTGATAGACTTAGCTCTTCTCAGCAATGCAAGGAGCTAAGATATTTCCAAAAGTCTCATGATGGAAAATGCTATCCACATCCAGAGGAAGAACTATGGAGTCTGAATGCAGATCGAAGTTTACTATTTGTTCTTTTTTTTTTCTTCTGTTTTGTTTTGTGTCTTCTTTCTTGTGGTTCCTCCTATTGGTTCTAATTCTTCTCTACAACATGACTAATGTGAAAATATGTTTAATATGAATTTATATGTAGAGCCTATATCAGATTGCATGCCATCTTGGGGAGGATGGAGGGGCGGGAGGGGGAGAAAATTTAAAACTCAAAAGCTTATGGCAGTGAATGTTGAAAACTAAAAATAAATAAATTAATTCTTAAAAATTATTTTGTGTTTTTAACATTGTTTTAAAAATTTTTGAATTTCAAATTATCTCCCTCCTTTCCACACTTCCCATACCCATTGAGAAGGCAAACAATATGATATAAATTATACATATGAAATCATGCATTAGCCATGTTGCCAAAAAAAAAAAAAACAAGAAAAACAAAGATTAAAAAGTGTACTTCGATTGGCATTCAAGAGTTCATCAGTTTTCTCTCTGGATGTAGATAACATTTTTCATCATGAGTCCTTTGGAATTGTCATGCATCACTGTATTGATCTGAGTAGCTAAGTCTTTCACAGTTGACATCTTTACAACATTGCTGTTACTATGTACAATGACCTCCTGGTTCTTCTTACTTTATTCTGAATCAATTCATATAGGTCTTCCCAGGTTTTTCTGAAACCATGCTGCTCATCATTTCTTATGTCATTGTTGTTCAATTGTTTTCAGTTGTGTCCAATTCTTCATGACACTATTTGAGGTTTTTTTTGTTTGTTTTTTGGTTTTTTTTTTGGCAAAGATAATGGAGCGGTTTACTATTTCCTTCTCTAGCTCATTTTACAGATGAGGAAACTGAGGCAAACAGGGTTAAGTGACTTGCCCAGGATCATACAGCTAGTAAATGTCTGAGGCCGAATTTATTCAGGAAGATGAGTATTTGTTTGTCTGTTTGTTTTTAGGCAATTGGGGTTAAGTGACTTGCCCAGGTTCACACAGCTAGTAAGTGTCAAATGTTTGGTCTGAGGCCGGATTTGAACTCAGATGCTCCTGATTTCAGGGCCGGTGCTCTATTCACTGAGCCACCTAGCTGCCCCTAAGAAAGTTGTGGCATTTTTTTGTTTTTTGGGTTTTTTTTAGCTAGGCAATGGGGTTAAGTGACTTGCCCAGGGTCGCACAGCTAGTAAGTGTTATGTGTCTGAGGCTGAATTTGAACTCAGGTTCTCCTGACTTCAGGGCCAGTGCTCTATCCACTATGCCACCTAGCTGTCCCTAAGATGAGTCTTTCTGACTTCAGATCAATCACTCCATCTGTTGCACCACCTAGTTGCTCTCATCATTTCTTGTAGCACAATAGTATTCCATCACAATCATATGCCACAACTTTTTCAGCCATCCCTCAATTGATGGGCATCTCCTAAATTTCCAATTCTTTGATACCACAAAAAGAACTGCTATTCATTCTTGATGAAAAGATCAGAGCTGAATAGATTTGACTTTAAAATACAAGACTCAAAGAGAAGCATAAAAAGATAAACAGGAAAGGGAGATCACAAGGGACTTAATAAGGTCAAACTGTTTACATTCCTACATGGAAAGATGATAATTGTAACTCATAAAAACTTTGTCATTATTAGGGCAGTTAGAAGGAGTATATATAGACAGAGACACAGGTGTGAGTTAAATATGAAGGGATCATATCTAAAAAAATAAAATTAAGGGGTGAGAGAGGAATGTACTGGAAGAAAGGAAAAAGGAGAGGTGGAATGGGATAAATGATCTCACATAAAAGAGGCAAGAAAAAGATTTTATAGTGGAGGGGAAGAGGGGGAGGATGAGGTGGAGTGAGTGAACCTTACTGTCATCAGAATTGGCCTAAAGAGGAAATAACATACACACTCAGTTGAGTATAGAAATCTATCTTACCCTACAGGAAAGTAGGGGAGGAAGGGGATAAGGGGGGTGTGTGATAGAAGGGAGGGCAGATTGGGGGAGGGGGTAGTCAGAAGCAAAACACTTTTGAAGAGGGACAGAGTGAAAGGAGAAAGAGAATAAACAAGGAGGGGCAGGGGAGATGGAAGGAAATACAGCTAGCAATTGTAACTGTGAAAAAATTTTGAAACAAGTTTCTCTGATAAAGGCCTTATTTCTCAAACATATAGAGAACTGAGTCAAATTTACAAAAATAAAAACCATTCTCAATTGATAAATGATCAAAAGATATGAACAGTGTTCAGATGAAGTAATCAAAGATATCCATAGGTATATGAGAAATGCTCCAACTCACTATTGACTGGAGAAATGCAAATTAAAACAATTCTGAGGTACTACCTCATACCTATTAGATTGGCTAATAGGACAGAAAAGGAAAGTGAGAAATGTTGGAGGGGATGTGGGAAAAATGAGATATTTTAATGAACTGTTGGTGGAGTTGTGAACTGATTCAACCGTTCTGTAGAGCAATTTAGAGCTATGTCCAAAGGGCTATAAAAACATGCCTACCTAGCTGACCAGTGACAGGAACAGTGACCTTTCTCTGACCAGTGCCTTTGGGGCCTCTCCACCTGTGGCAGGCTAGCAATGCCTGTCCTGTCCTGTGGGAAGGAGGCTGCTTCATTATTATCTGTATATACCTTTTGTGTTCAAATGACGCTTAAAGTTTTAATTAGGAAAAATAAAGATGGCACTTTCCTTTTTCCAGTTTAAAAAAAAAAAACCAACATGCATACCCTTTGACCTAGCCATGCCACTACTAGGTCTGTATCCCAAAAATGTACAAAAAAATTTATAGCAGTTCTTTTCTGGTGACAAAGAATTAGAAACTGAGAGAATGTCTACCAATTGAGGAATGGTTTAATAAATTGTAGTATGTGATTATGATGCAATACTATGGTGCTATAAGAAATGATGAGCAGGATGCTCTCAGAAAAACCCGGAAAGATTTGCAGGAGCTAATATAAAGTGAAATGTACTGTGTACAACATAACAGCAATATTTGTAAGATGGTCAGCTGTGAATGACTTAGCTATTCTCAGCAATACAATGATCCAAGACATTTCTGAAGGACTTATGATGAAAAATGCTAACCATCCCCAGAAAAGAATTGATGGTGTCTGACTACAGATTGAAGCATAATTTCCCCCATTTAATAGTATTTCATTTTTTCCAATTATGTGTAAAGATAGTTTTCCACATTCACTTTTATAAGATTTTGAGTTCCAATTTTTTTTCTCCCTCTCTCACTTCCCTCATCCCCAGGATGTCAAGCAATCTGATATAGGCTATACATGTGCAATCAGATTAAACATATTTCCACATTAGTCATGTTGTGAAAGAAGAACCAGAACAAAAGGGGAGAACCACAAGAAAGAAAAAAAAAACAAAAAAAAAAGAGAGAAGAAATAGTATGCTTCAATCTGCATTCAGACTTCATAGTTCTTTCTCTGGATGCAGATAGCACTTTCCATCATGAGTCATTTGGAATGGTCTTAGATCATTGTATTACTGAGAAGAGCTAAGTCTAACAAAGTCAATCATTGCACAATGTTGCTGTTACTGTGTACAATGTTCTCCTAGTTCTGCTCACTTCACTCAGTATCAGTTCATGTCTTTCCAGGCTTTTTTTCCTGAAATCTGCCTACTCATTATTTCTTATAAAACAGTACTATTCCATTACATTCATATTTCACAACTTGTTCAGTCATTGAAGCACACGTTTTTAACTTTGTTTTTGTTGAGGTTGCTTTTTTTTCTATATTTTCTTTCACAACATGATTATTATGGAAATGTTTCGCATGACTACACATGCATAATCTATAATGAATTGCTTGCCTTCTCAATGAGGGAGTGGGGAGGGAGAAAGGAAAAGAATTTGGAACTCAAAGTTATAAACAAAAATGTTAAAAATTGTATTTATATGTAACTAGGGAAAATAAAATACTAAATAAATTTTTAAAAAAGAAAAATATATTTAACTAGCTTTAAAAAAGAGCTGCTATAAATATTTTCGTATATATGGGTACTTTTCCTTTTTTGATCTTTAATCTCTTTGGGATACAGACCTGGTAGAGGTGTTGCTGGGTCAAAGGCTATGCACAATTTTATAGCCGCTTGGGCATAGTTCCAGATTGTTCTCCAAAATAATTGGACCAGAGGGCAGCTAGGTGGTGCAGTGAATAGAGCACCAGCCTTGGAGTCAGGAGGACCTGAGTTCAAATCCATCCTCAGACACGTAACACTTACTAGCTGTGTGACCCTGGGCAAGTCACTTAACCCCGATTGCCTTACCAAAAGCAAACAAACAAACAAACAAAATAATTGGACCAGTTCATAATTCCACCAACAGTGCATTAGTGTCCTTGCTTTTTCCACATCTTTGCCAACATTTGTCATATTTCTTTCTGTCATGTTAGCCAATTTGATAGGGGTGAGGTGATACCTCAGAGCTGTTTCTCTAATCAATAGTGACTTAGAGCATTTTTTCATATGATTAAAGATAGCTTTAATTTCTTCTTTTGAAAACTGCCTGTTTGTGTCCTTTGACCTTTTATCCCTTGAGGATTGGCTCTTATTTTTATAAATTTGACTCCATTTCCTATATTTGAGAAATGAGACCTTTTTCTCTCCCAGTTTCCTACCTCCCTTTTAATTTTAGCTACGATTATTTTATTTGTGCAATTTAAAAAAAAATTTCATGTAACCAAAATCATCCATCATATACATCCTTTAATCCTCTTTATCTCTTGTTTTGTTATCAAATCTTCTTTTATCCATAGATCTCACAAGTAAAATTTTCCATGCTCTCCTAATTTGCTTATGATATTACCTATTTATATCAAAATCATGCACCTCATTTGACTGTATCTTGGTATACAGTGTGAAATGTTGATCTATGCTCAGTTTCTGCTAAACTGCTTTCTAATTTGCTCAGAAATTTTTGCTAATTAATAAGTTCTTGCCCCAAAAGCTTGTATTGGGGGGTTTGTCAAACACTAGATTACTTTGGTCATTTACTACTGTGTATTGTGTACTTAATCTCTTCCCCTGATCCACTGTGCTTTATTTCTTTGCCAGTACCAGATTGCTTTGATGATTATTTCTTTGAATTATAGTTTAAAATCTGATGCTGTGATGCCACCTTCTTTCACATTTTTTTCATTGATTCCCCTGATATTCTTGACCTTTTGTTCTTCCAGATAAATTTTGTTTCTTTTTTTAGACCTAAAAAATAATTATTTGATAGTTTGATTGGTATGGCACTAAGTAAGCAAATTAACTTAGACAGAATAATAATTTTTATTATATTGGCATGACCCACTCATGAGCAATTAATATTTCTCCAGTTGTTTAGATTTGTCTTTATTTGTGCACAAAGTGCTTTGTAATTGAGTTCATATAATTCTTGGGTTTGTCTTGGCTGGTAGACTCTTAAATATTTTATATTGTCTGTAGTTATATTAAATGAAATTTCTCTTTCTATCTGTTCCTGCTGGGTTTTGTGGTAATATATAGAAATGCTGATGATTTATGCAGGCTTATTTTATATCCTGCAACTGCTAAAGTTGTTAATTTTTCAATTTTTATTTAGTTGATTTTCTAGGGATCTCTAAATATACCATCATGTCATCTGCAAAAAGTAATTGATAATTCTGTTTCTTCATTGCCTCTTTTTATTCCTTCACTTTCTTTTTCTCACCTTATTGCTATAGCTAGCATTTCTATACAATATTGAACAATAGTGGTAATAATGGGCATCCTTGTCTTTATCCTTGATTTTATTGAGAAGGCTTCAAGTTCATCCCCATTACAGATAATGCTTGCTCTTGGTTTTATATAGATACTGCTTGTCGTTTTAAGAGAAGTTCCATTTATTCCTATGGTTTCTACTGGTTTTTTTTTTTAAATAGGAATGGGAATTGTAGTTTGTCAAAAGATTTTTCTACATCTATTGAGATAATCATATGATTTTGTTGTTTTTATTACTGATATGGTCAATTATGCTTATAGTTTTTTTCTAATATGGAACCAGCCCCACATTCCTGGTATAAATCGCACCTGATCATAATGTATGATCTCTGCAATATGTCATTATAATCACCTTGCTAGTATTTTATTTAAAAAATTTTGTGTCAATATTCATTATGGAAATTGGCCTGTAGTTTTCTTTCTCTGTTTTTGCTCTCCCTGGTTTAAGCATCAAAACCATATTTGTGTCATAGAAGGAATTTGGCAGAACTCTTTATCTGTTTTTTCAAATAGTTTATATAGAATTCAAATTCATTATTTTTTTCAAGGCTTGGTCCCTAGCTTGCTGTACTAGAGACTGCTGGGAATTTCCCCTTGTGTAAGACCAAAGACTCTCTCTTGGTTGAGCTGAGTTATCTCACTCCCTGTGGGAGAGTTTCTTCATTTTGTATGATCTGGTAAATCTCTAATTTCTGTTTTGCTACAATTTGGATAATTTTTTTTGTTGTTATGTGTTAATTATGGAACTGGTATTAGGGAAGGGGTCAAGTCTTGGAGACAGAGCTTGGGATCACCATTCCCCTCAATATAAATCCATCTGGTCCTGGGGATTTTTTTCTTAGGGTGTTTATTTACAACCTGTTCAATTTTTTTTCAAAGATTTAAGTATTTTCTTTCCTCTTCTATTAATCTGGGCAATTTATATTTTTGTAAACATTCATCCATTTCACTTAGGTTGTCAGTTTTATTAGCATATAATTAGACAAAATAATTCCTAATAATTGCTTTACTTTCATCTTCATTGGTGGTATATTCTTTTCATTTTTGATACTGGTAATTTGATTTTCTTCTTTATTTTTTAAAATCAAATTAACCAAGGGTTGATTCTATTTTTTTTTCACAAAACAAGCTCCAAGTTTTGTTTATTAGTTCAATTTTTTTTAACTTTCAATTTTATTAATCTCTCCTTTGATTTTTAGGATTCCTACTTTTGTGTTTCATTGGGGATTTTAAACTTGTTCTTTTTCTAGCTTTTTTTAATTCAGTGAACTGCTCACCCTCTTTTTTATTGATATAAGCACTTAGAGACATACATTTTCCCCTAAGAATTGCTTTGGCCACATTCCACAAGTTTTAGTGTGTTGTCTTATTGTTGTCATCATCTTTAATGAAATTATTGTTTCTATGATTTGTTCTTTGACCCACTTCTTCTTAAGGAGTATATTATTTAGTTTCCAATTAATTTTTAATCTGTGCTACCAAGGCTCTTTATTGAATGTAATTTATATTTCATTAGGGTCTGAAAAAGGAACATTTAATATTTCTGCTTTTCTGCATTTGGTTGTGAGGTTTTACAAATGATGAAACTGAGGCAAACAGGGGGAAATGACTTGCCCAGGGTCACATACTAAACATCTGAGGCCAAGGCCAACACCACTTCAGATTTTTAAGGAAAAGATTCTGGGAAGACACGAGAGGAGCCAGCAGCCTCCATCATGTCCTTGTCGCTAGCTTGTTGTACTAGAGACTGCTGGGAATTTCCCCTTGCGTAAGACCAAGTACTGTCTCTTGGTTGAGCTGAGTTATCTCACTCCCTGTGGGAGATTTTCTTCATTTTGTATGGTCTGGTAAATCTCTAATTTCTGTTTTGCTACAATTTGGATAATTTTTTGTTGTTGTTATGTGTTAATTATGGAACTGGTATTAGGGAAGGGGTCAAGTCTTGGAGGCAGAGCTTGGCGTCACCATTCCCCTCAATAATGATGACAAAGTGATCAGAAGTTAGACTGAAGCTGATCACATCTCCTAGGTCAGTAATATTTAAGGAATTTTGTTGTTGTTCAATCACGATTCTTCGTGACCCTATTTAGGGTTTTCCTGGCAGAAATACTGGAATGGATTGCCATTTTCTTCTCCAGATGAGGAAACTGAGACAGACTGGGTTAAGTGACTTGCCCAGGGTCACATAGCTAGTAAGTGTCTGAGGCCAGATTTGAACTCAGGAAGATGAGTCTTTCTGACTCTAAGTCCAGTCCAGAGCTTTGCCCGCTGACCTGCATAGCTGCCCTGCAATACTTAAGAAAACAGAAGATATAATCCTGGCTGAGGACTCCCTCTCTGAGAAGAGCAGAGTGACCTCCAGTTCCAGTTTCCTGCTTCACTTCCTGGCAAGAATCGAAGTTTCCCTTGGAGAAGGGTAGGGGAGAAGAGACTAGTGATACTTATTCTGCCTCCCTTCGAGCCCCACAATGACAACTGTCATTGCTGGTGGGCCTCTCTACGCTTGTTAAGTTCTAACTGGACATGTATATTTTCCCCACATCCTCATTATGAGAAGCAGCACCTTATAACCCCTTCCTCCTTTCTACACTAATGTACATACACCTGTAAAAACACAGGTATTCCTCCCATCAACCCCTATTTTCTCCCCCTATTCAAACCCTCATTTGTAAACCAGTCTTTCCCACTACCCTTCTCCCTTCCACATCCATTTTTTTTTTCTCATTTAACTCCCTTAATACCCTTTAAAGACAGTAAGGTTCTGAAGGGACGCTTGTGTGTTCTACCTCTTTTAGAATACTAGCATACATTATTAACATTATTGTTGTTTATTCCTTTTTATTGTGTCCAACTCTTCCTGACCCCTTTTGGGATTTTCTTGGCAAAGATCCTGGAGTGGCTTGCCATTTCCTTCTCCAGCTCATTTTACAAATGGGGATACTGAGGCACACAGGGTTAAGTGACATGTCCAAGGTCACACAACTAATAAGGGTCTGAGACCAGATCTGAACTCAGGAAGATGAAGTCTTCCTGACTCCAAGCCCTGCAATCCATCTTCTGCACCACCTGACAGCCCCTATATTTGCATACATTACATCATCATTCAGCTTCTTCCAATTGCTCAAATACATTTATCTTTGTGTGTGTGTGTTTCAAAGTTCCTCCTCAGCTCTGCTCTTCTCATCAGAAATATTTGAAAGTTCTCTCTTCTACTAAAGGGCCTTTTCCCCCTATAGACTTATACTCAATTTTGCAGGCTAAGCCCATATCTCTGTCTTTTGCAACATTGTATTCCCAAGTCTCCTATCACTTTTGTAGAAGCTGCCAGGTTGTGTATGATCCTGGCTATAATTCTTTATGTTTGTTTGTTTTGTTTTGTTGCTAAGCAATGGGGTTAAGTGACTTGCCCATGGTCACACAGCTAGTGAGTTTTATGTATGTGAGGCTGAATTTGAACTCAGGTCCTCCTGACTCCAGGGCCAGCGTTCTATCCACTGCACCACCTAGCTGCCCCTTGGCTATTATTCTTGTCACTTGAATTGCTCCTTTCTGAATGCTTGCAGTACTTTTCCTTTGACATGAAACCTTTGGATTTTGGCTATAATATTCCCAGGACTTTTCCTTTTGGGGTTCTTTTCAGAAAGTGATCAGTGAATTCTTTTTATCTTTGTTATCTGATTCTAATAAATGTGAGAAGTTTTCATTTATGATTTTTTGAAATACAGTGTTCAGGATTTTTTTTAAAATCATAGTTTTCAGGAAATCCAATGATGTGGAGCCATGAGCTCTAGAACTTCCATTTAAGGAGGGAACTCAGCTCAGACATTTCTTCATTTCTCACCTGGCTGTACTACTTTGGGATTTTTCTGACTCCTCCACTCTGCCCCTGAAACAGTGGAGTATCCTGGACAAACAGAGCAGCCTTCCATCCCAGCAGTGGAGCAAACTGGCCCAGTCCTAGGTGGCCTGCCATCAGAGAACTCCACCTAAGGGGAGGCCTTCAAGAAAGGAGAAAAGGACTCCCCAGATTAGGGACCATGAGGTCCATGTGTTATCTGCACATGCTGTACTTTGAGCTTAAGCCCACGTCAAGAACCTTGTACAGGTATATAAGGGGAGAATCTGCTTCTATACCAACTGTTTACATGACATCTCAGTGAATCCCTTTTCTAAAAGCTAATGAGGTTCAATGAGCTGATTAATAACAAGGAGCACACAAACGGGGGCTCAGCATCTATAGTGTTGGAACCCTCATGACAGTAGTAGTCAGTAGCTGCGCACCTCAGGGATCCCAAAGCATAAAAGCATATGTAGGTTGGGGGGAGTGAACCCAGACTGGATACCACCCATACATTTTCTCATTTCTCATGTGAGGCGGGTATTATTATTATAGATGAAGAAGCTGACCTTAGCAAGGTTAAGTAACTTGCCCAGCTTTGCACAACTAGGCAAGTGTTGCGAGAATTGAACCCAGGTCTTCCTTGATTCCAAATTCAGCACCATGCTATTTCTGCCATCTGGGTTGCTTATCCCATCTTTCATCCTCAGTGGATGGAAATTGCAGAGAGACTGACTTTGATTTTGATTGAGTATAAGGCAAAGCTTAATTAGAATTGCTCCAAAGTTGAATAAGCTTCCTCCGGCTTGAGGAAGTTCCCTTGATGTCTGAGATCCCTTTCCAGCTATTTGATCATCTGATGCTGTTTCTAGATGTCTTCGGGCAGAGACTGCATGGCCGCTTGTCAAGGAAATTGGCAAGGGGGTTCCTACTCAGGTTTGGGAAGGACCAGATAGATGACTTCTGAAATCACCCCTCAACTCTCAGATTCTGTGATTCTGGGCTAAATAAGAAAACCAATCCTGGCCCTAAAATTTCCCAATTCGGGAATTGGAAGATTAACATTTTCTAAGTCCAGAACAATGAATCCATTTACTGAGCTCCTAAGCAGACTTAAGGTTGGGTTTCTTAATCTTCCAAGGTAAACTGTGGCTAAATTAAGGCAGCGGGGTGGCACAGCGGACAGAACTCCGAGGCCTGGGGTCAGAAAGACTCATCTTCCTGAGTTCAAATCTGGCCTCAGACACTTACTAGCTGTATGACCCTGGGCAAGTCACTCAATCTGGTTTGCCTCAGTTTCCTCATCTGTAAAATGAGCGAGAGGAGGAAGTGGCAGACCACTCCAGTATCTTACCAAGAAAAGGCCAAATGGAGTCCCGAAGAGCTGGACAGGACTGAAACAATTAAACAACAAAAAATTGTGGCTGATCTTAACCTTTGAAGGCAAAACCCTTAGGTTAAGCTTCTCACAACCCAATCTTGGAATCAGAGAATCTCTGGGTTGGAAGCAATCTCAGACGCCATGGAGTCCAGCTCAGACCCTGAATAAAAATCCATCCCCAACAAGTTGTCTAGCCTTTATTTGAGGGAAAACCTTCTCGACTTCCTGAGGCAGTCATTTCATTTGTGGACTGCTCTCATTGCTGAGAAGTTTTTCCTATATGTTTTGCATGATTGCACATGTATAACCTATATCAATTTACTTATTGTTTCAGGGAGGGAAGAGGAAAGGAAGGGAGAGAATTTGGAACTCAAGTTTTTAAAAATGAATGTTTCTTTTTTTCACATGTAATTGGGAAAAAATAAAATATTATTTATTTATTTATTTTTTTTTGGTGAGGCAATTGGGGTTAAGTGACTTGCCCAGAGTCACACAGATAGTAAGTGTCAAGTGTCTGAGGCCGAATTTGAACTCAGGTCCTTCTGACTCCAAGGCCGGAGCTCTATCTACTGTGCCACCTAACTGCCCCTAAATATTATTTTTAAAAAATGGAAAAAAAGTTTTTCTTGACTTACATGAGTTGATACAAAGTGAAGTGAGCAGAACCAGGCAAACATTGTATACAGTTACTGCAATATTACATAATGATTAACTATGAATGACTTAACTATTCTGAGCAATACAACGATGCAAGATAATTCCTAAAAACTTATGATGAAAAATGCCATCCACCTCCAGAGAAGGAACTGATGGAGTCTAAATGCAGAGTAAAGTATACTTTTTAAACTTTATTTTTCTTGGATTTTTTTTTTTGGTCTGTGTTTTCTTTTGCAACATGGCTAATATGGAAATATGTTTTACATGACTTCACATGTGTAATCTAGATGAGTTTGTTTGCCTTTTCAAGGAGGGGGGAGGGAGAGAGAGAGGGAAGGAAAAAATTTAGAACTCAAAATTTTAAAAAAACAAATGTTTAAAAATTTTTTTTTAATTTACAAAAAGAAAATGAAAAAACAAAAAGTTTGTCCTGATGTCAAGACTAAATTTCCTTCTTTGAAGCTTTCATCCATAGTTCCTCATTCTGTCTTTGGGAGTTAAAAAAAAAATGACCAAAACCAGGAGATGGGAAAATCCACCACAATAGGGATGACCTTCCTCTCCTACTTTACCTTCTTGCCCTCTCTTTCAGCCTAAGCCCCCTAAACCCATCCGTATGATTGCTCCCATGGCTTTGATGAGATGGTAGGCACCAACTCTATCCCTTCCAGTAAGATAGAAGAGACTAATTAAGAAAAACAATCCTGACCCTACAATTTCCCAATCTGAGAACTCAAAGATTAAGATTTTCTCAGTCCAAAACAATGAATCCATTTACTGAGCTACTAAGTAGGCTTGAGGTTGGGTTCTTGAGAACCAGGCCTGACCACCTACCTTGTCTCTATCTCCTATGAGCCTCCAGTCCTTACCATCTGACCTGCGTCTGCAACCTCCAGACTCCTGGTACCGTTAAATGACCCGATATAATCCTAAGAATCTCTGGGCCTTGCCATCCACCCGTCTGCTATGCCCTTTACTCTTGAGGCCCTTAGGTGTTTTTTCCTGTCCTACAGCTAAACTTTCTTTAATGTGTTGTCTCCCCCAATTAGAGTGTCAGCCCCTTGACGCTGTGTCCCTTATTTTCTTTGTATCCCCAGTACTTAGCACAGTGCTTGACACATATCAAGTGTTTAATAATTTTTTTCATTCAGTAATTCATTCAAGCCCACTCTCTCTTCCATTTGGCAGACTTCCAAATGATCAAAGACAACTGTCAATGGTACTTATCCTTTGGCCAGATGAGGTTTTTCATCAATAACTGGAATATAGATTCCTCTGAACATTATTAACCTGATTTTCCAAGCAGGCTTAGATAAATAAGCCCTTTATCATTTCCATTAAAAAAAAAAAAGGTTGATCGTTCTGGTTCCCAGGGAGACTTCATCTCATGATACCACCATATGATCTGGATAAAGGTTTTTTTCCCATAACCGGCAGAGCTCTGAATGCCCCCTGAAAAACCAGAAGCACCAGATGGAGAAGAGGGATCAGTGGGCTGGCATATAGTAAGCTCTTGATAAATGCTTGCTGGTTGATTAGTTCTTTGCAGGGAAATAGCTGTGTAGAGAGGGGAGGTGCTTTGAGGGATATTACTGAACCTATGAATTTGGTCTTTAAATGACTGAGTTGAATTATATCTTGTCCTGTATTCAAATGTCCACTTCCCAAGCACAAAGCAGTAGAAGAACACTTGCTATTCATCTGCAGCAAGAAATTCAGTTGCTTGGAAATCAAATCAAAAAGATAAATAAATAAAAATCTCTCCTGAAGTTGCGAATTTGTTCAAGCAACCTGGTAAACAATTTGGAATTGTGTGAGAACAGTTACAAAATGGTTCAGGCCTTCTGACCAAACAATCCCCACTGCCAGGCCTATATCTCCAAGAAGTCAAGAGCAGGGGGAAAAATTCCATAGATGGCAAACTTCAAAGTAGCCCATTTTGTGACTGCAAAGAGCTGGAAACAAAAGTGGGATGGTGGGACATTGGTGGGGGAATGACTGAATAAACTGTGCTACGTGAACACAAAGCTAGGAACGGGGACTGAGACTGGACCTGGGATCCCATTGATATCCCATTCCTGGGTGAGGAAACTCCCTCTACTAATACAGATAAACTTAAAGTCTTAGAGAATTCCCTAGAATAATGAGAGGTCAAATGACTTGCCTGTAGTGTTGTTCAGTCATTTTAGTTGTGTCTGACTCTTCATGACCCCATTTGGGGTTTTCTTGGCAAAGATACTGAAGTGGTTTGCCATTTCCTTCTCCAGTTTATTTTACAGATGAAGAAACTGAGGCAAATAGAGTAAAAGGACTTGCCCAGGGTCATCCAGCTAGTAAGTGTCTGAGGCCAGATTTGAACTCAGGAAGATGAGTCTTCCTGATTTAAAGCCCATTGCACACACTGGTAGGACTTGACCTAAGTCTCTTCCTGCCTAGCTAGCAAGTCTAGGTCTCTATCCCCTATAGAAAATAAAATGACTGTGATGAATGAGAGACAGAGTTTCTGGGTAATTAATAATCAATTTTTTAATTAGGCTAGCAAATAATCAATAAATTGATGGTCAGTGGTCTCTCTAGGTAACCAAAGACAAACCATGGAGATCACTGAATGCTTAAAAACCTTTGGAAAACTGGATGCCCCTGACAGGCAGAGATCACCACTGATCAGTGAGCAATCAATGAGGGGTAGACGAGAAGGTGGGCTGAAAGCCTTCAGCTTCTCAGGCTGAGAACATGGCTTGATCATGAGACTCAGCTGCCTCCAGCAATCTGAACAAAAGAATCCATTGCCACCCAGACTACTTACATTGAACAATGGGGAGAGTGGGTTTCAAGGGCACAAGCCTAATGCTTTTTAGGGCCAGAATTCACCTAGATTTGCTTTTTTTATACTTTAATCAGAAATAAGCTCTTCCAAGATTGAGGAGAATATTCCTGAAGGTTTTGGCCAATCTCATCACCAGCCCTTAAGAGACTGGCTGACCTAAAAAGGCAGGTTCCTGGATGAGGCAATAAAGGGAAAAAAAAAACCTCAGTCCTAGTTTAATAGTTGATTATGAATAATAGAAAAAGAATCATTTCTTTCATGACAAATATGAGGAATTCAAGGAAATAGAGGAAGACTTGTAGGAATGGATGCACAGTGATGGAAACAGAGTCAGGAAGACAACAAATACAAGACAGTCATGTAAACAAGAACTATGGTAAAAGGCAACCAAGGTCTGAACAGACCTAACTTGGTCCTGGACAATGAAACACAAAATTCCTTTCTCTTTCTATAAAGGACGAGAACTATGGGTGCAGAATGGTGCGAATGCTTTCAAACTAGGTGAGTGTGTCAGTTAGTTCGGCTTAGTTCTTTTTCTATGTTTCAAGGAAGGAGTCCAAGTGTGTGTGTGTGAGTGAGTGAGTGAGTGTGTGTGTGTGTGTGTGTGTGTGTGTGTGTGAGGAAAATTGAGGGGGAACAAAACACCAAAAATGACATCAATACAACAATTTTCTTGAGTCTCTGCAGTAATACCATCATGATAGTGCATCTTTAAAATTAGAGTGACTTTTTAGAATCACTGAATCTCAGAGCCAGAGAGAACTTTTTAGATGGATCCATGATGGAATGGAAATCCCCTCTACAACATACCCCTAAAGTGGGTGTCTAGACTCTATTCTAAGACCTCTAGGGAAGGGGAACCCATTACTTTCCCAAGGCAGTCCATTTGACTTGTGGACAACTCTCTCAAATTATTATAAAGTTTTTCCTGGCATCAATTCAAAGTTAACTTCATGGCAATTTCCCTCCGCTGTTCCCAGTTCTGCCATCTGGGGCCAAGCAGAATAAAACTAATCCCTTCTTCCACATGTCAGCCCTTCAAATACTTGAACACAGCCATCTCACCACCATCCCCCAATACCAAATCTTCTCAAGGCTATGTGTTCCTACTTCTTTCAACAGATCTTCATTTGGCACAATCTTGAGATCTTTTGGGGCAGCTAGGTGGCACAGTAGATAGAGCACTGGGCTTGGAATCAGGAAGACTCATCTTCGTTAGTCAAATCTGGCCTTAGACACTAACTGTGTGACTCTGGGTAAGTCCCATCACTGTCTGCCTCAGTTTCCTCATCTGTAAAATGAGCTGGAGAAGGAAATGGCAAACCACTCCAGTATCTCTGCCAAACAAACCCCAAATAGGATCATGGAGAGTGCTAGGGACTTGCAACGGAGCTGGTTCAGAAAGATGTTAGAAGGGCAGAGAGCTCATTTAAATGAGTGGAAAAACTTCTTTATACTGTAGAGAGTCTCTATTGGTTCAATAGATAGACTTGGAGTCAGGACATTGGTATCGAAACCCTGGTTTTGCCACTTATTAGCTTTGTCGTCTTGGACAAATCACATAACATCTCTGGGTCTAGGTTGGCTCAGCTATAAAATAGAGAGATTGAACTAAATTAACTCTAAATCAACGATCTGGTTTCATTGAATTTAGATACATGTCTCCATAATAATACAACTGGAGAAGGGGAGGAGGGATGGGTAATGGGACATTTTCCACCACTGATGGGATGAAAAAAAGAAAAACCTCTGACATTCATATATTTATTCAAGTGCTCCCTCAAGGCCTTGTGATATTTGGACAAGGCCCTGGTGAGATGCTACCTTTTAAGATTATTTCACACTTCCTCCTTATCTTCAGCTTCTAGAATTACTGCCTAATGTGTCCCACCCTCCCCCACCCCCATCTTTCCCGATCCTGCAAGTTGTTAAAGGCTTTCCCCCTTGGAAATTATTTTGTACTTGCTTTGCTTACACTTTGTATTTATTTATCTGGGCACATGTTTTTCTCTGCCCCGCCACCCACAATGTAGTCTTTTTGAGAGCAGGAACAGTTTGAGGTTTGGGGGAAGGGGTTGTTTCTTTTCATTTTTTTCCCTTTGCATTCCCAACTTGTAATAAGTCTGGCATACAGTAGGCATGTGACACATGCTTGTGATGGGGTGCGTGGGTACTTGTGTTTGGACCCCAATTTCTCCCTGGCCTCAGACACACTATCCCTGGCAGTTTCCCTACAGCCCAAAGACCCTATCTCTGGCAATAACTCATGAGTGGGCCCAGTGAGGTAAACTAGCTTACTGTCTCTCCCTGTTATAAGAACAAGCTGACCTCTGTAGCATTTCCCTTGTATGAACAGGACTATCTTGTACCAGCAGAACTATCATGTACTATGCCCACAGTTACTGTATACAATCCAGAGGTCAAGCTATAGATGTCATCTCCTGAAACTATCTTGTTACAGACACAATAGGCCAAAATATACCCTTTAGGAACTGTCTCCTTTCCCATCCCATCTCCCCCCAACCCTGTTTCCAGTAATGAATGATGTAGTTGTATGTTATCACCTAATTAGCATACTTGGTACATAATTCACTACTTTTCCTACAGAAGCTTTAGCATCATTCCTGTTAGGTTGCAAGTTCTCTAAGGAGCTCTGCCCACCATGGCAGAATTCTTTAAGGACCTCTGCCCGTTGTATAGCGTAACAATAAATCTTTGCCACCTTGACTCAACGAATGTTTGAGTCTGGAATTCATTCCAGACGACCCCATCTTATATTACAGTTCTTGAGGGGTCTAAATCTCTCAGACTGTAACACTTGTTGAATGAATGAATGAATGAATGAGTGGCTGAGTGAATGAATGAATGAGTAAATGAGTTGTGCAGTGGATATGTGGCTAGAGATTCCACCTATGAAAATTCTGTTTTATCCCAATACCTTGTTCTTGCAATAGCTGGAGCTAGGACTGGGTTTGGGGAGCAGGCATGGATTTGGTATGCTGGATGAGGTCTTTGCATTCCGGATGGCAACGTCCCAGAGGTTGTGGAAGCCTTTCGTAACAGCATTGGAGTTCCTGCACAGTCTCCTTGGCCCGTCTTTCACCTTTCCAGGGATCATCAGAAACCCAGAGGAAAAGCCTGAAGATTGTCACTGAGAGACCCTCTTTCGTAGGGGATAGAAAATATTTGGCCTCTTCTATTTCTCAACAGGACTTTCTCAGGAAAGAAAAAGTACTTAGTGTTTCAAGATTTAAATGTTCATGTGGGGCCTGGCATAGTTCTGGGTTCTGTGGTTTGCTTGTTTTTAAATCTTCCTAAGTTACGAAGCCAGCCTCTAGAAGCAAGGAGACAGCCTCTTTTGCTGGACCTTGTGAAGACCTAGACAGATGTCATCACAGTTGTTTCCATAGCAACCCCGGGCATGGCCAACCTCACCATTATGAAGAGTTTATGCATTGTAGGATAAAAATTACAATTCATTGAAAGGCACAGGGCCTAAAAGAGCCTGTTTCGTCTCCATGGCTATTTACTAGCTGCATGACCTTGGGCAAGTTACCTTAAGCCTCATTTTCCTCTGTAAAATCAATTTGGATGAGATTATTTCTAAGGCCCCCTTCCACATTCTGTGGTTTTGTAATTCTGTAATGAGTGATAGCTGCCCTTCAAGTATTTGAGAAAGCAGATTAATTTTGGTGGTAGGGGAAAAAAAAACTTGCCAGCCACTATATATTTTTCACATGAACAGCTATCTATCCCTGTTTCCCCTGTTTTGTACTCGCATAAATGATTTTTTGAGTCCAAATAGAAAACTTTACATTCATTCCTGTTAAGTTTCACTAGGACAGGTTTGTGTCTCTAACCCATGCCTGGGTAAGGAGGTTGATAAACCTTGCTATATCACCCTAATTAGATTTGTCTTTAATGTTCTGGCCCAGAGGTGTCAAACATGAGGTTTATGGGTTTATACCCACAACACTCTGAGATTGGCCCTAACCAGATTAAAATATAATTGGGAAATATTTAACAAAATAAATAAAAATACAATAAAACACAGATAATGTTAACATGTGATTTTCTAAGATATTATGCAGCAACCCACAGGGATCCTTATGTAGAAATTCAGCTGCCTGTTTCTATTTGAGTTTGATACCATGATTAGGGCCCTTTGGGACCTTTTTTGATCCTGATCCTGTCTTTCAATGTATTAGTAGGCCTGTCATCTGCAAATATGATAAGATTAGGAGAGGTGTTTAGACAACTCACAACCCAAATTAACATAACCAAGGACACATTTCATGTTGAATACCTTTATCAAGTAAGACAACCTCTTTGATTAAGTTATGGAGTCAATCAAATGCATAAATTAGATTCAAACAACTTAATTAGTCAAATTGGGAAAGAGTGAAGTGGATGAAATCAGAGGTAAGATTGGAGTGAGTGGTTGAAAGAACCGGACACACCTCTGGGCTTTCATATACCAGAGAAGGTCCCAGCAGGAACATTCTAGCATTTACTTAAGCTTTGGGAGTACTTTGAGAAAGCAGACCCCTACACCTATAACTAGAGATCAGCAAGGAATAGAGGGAGGGAAAAAGAGTATCCCATTTCTCCTCCCTATCATTGACAATATCAGAGATAACAATGATAAACTATGAACCCAGCTTTGAGCTGACCTAGGACAAAAGCTTTGGGAGGGTGAGAGATGTAGTTTCAGGACTCTGCAAGGATACCAACCTTTAGGACACATGCCAAAAAGGGATTTCACCAAAAGGCAAAAAGGTCTTTATTTTCTAAGCTTGAACCCACTTTCCTTGGAGTCTGTATGTACTTACGGGATTGCATGCCCTAAATATTTGGGGTGATGTTTTTAAATAATCCTTTCTCAAATCTAATTATCTCTGGCTAGCTAGTAATCAAAGGGGAACACAAAAAAGGGGGCAGTGCTTGTGTACAACAGTAACAGAATACCACCAACCCCATACAAACCTCTAAAACACTGAGGGAGACAGTAGTCAGCCACTTTCTGTGGATCCACTGTTCGAATGTAGCCCAGAAACATTCACAGAATAGCTGCCTGTTCTTGGTGTTTTTGATGTGAGCTGTGTAACCATTTCAAATTGTCTGTATACATGTAGTGGGTTGTGTCTATTCCTCTGGTCCTACATTGTTCTTCCTGAATCACTTCAAATTTTTCCCTATATTTCTTTGAATTCTTCATATTGATTTTTCTTCATGATTGAGTTACATGTCATCACATTTATTTGTTTAGCTATTCTCCACTTGTTGGGCATACAATTTATTTCCAATTATTAAACATGCCATTCTCTAATATGGAGATATAAAAAGACAGTTTTTAATGATAGTAATAGCTGAAATTTTTATTGTACTTTTAGGTTTGCAAACCATTTTATGTACACCATCTTGTTTGATCCCCAATTTGATGCCCATTTTATAGATGAGGGAATAAATAGATAGCTATTAAAGGCAAGATAGAATCCAGGTTCTCCTGATTCCTAGTCCTGTGATCTTTTAGGAAGAAACATAAACTATCAGCAATCAGTTGAAAGTGTTCAAAATCACTACTAATTAGAGCAATGTAAATTAAATCAGCTCTAAGATATCTTATATCCATAAAATTGGCAAAGCTGGGTATATCTCTAATATTCCAATGGATCTGTGATGATACATATCAGTGTAGGTATTCCCCTCAATGAGGTGGGCCATAGCCCATCTATCCTAGCCTATCCCATTGACTCTCAACAATACCTTGCTACAACTTTACCATAGATGGTTCACCCAGTGTGCTAAGGTTCTCTGGACATTATAAGTAATATGAATGGAACACATAGACTGACTGACCATCAATTATCCCGCACTCTCTCTACATGGCCAGCTCATCTTTTTCAGTCATGATTTCTTTGAGGACAAGCAAAGATGATAAGGGGCAGCTAGGTGTTGCAGTGAATAGAGTGCCAGACCTGGACTCAGGAAGACTCATATTCCTGAGTTCAAATCCGGCCTCAGACACTTACTAACTGTGTGACCCTGGGCAAGTCACTTCACCCTGTTTGCCTCAGTTCCTCATTTGCGAAATGAGCTGAAGAAGAAAATAGCAAACTTCTCCAATGTCTTTGCCATTAGAAAACTCCAAATGGGATCATGAAAAATCAGACATGACTAAAACAACTCAACAACAACTTAAAAGATAATAAGAGATGAAATTCAATGCTGAAATGACTATGGCAAAAGAGGTACACTAATACATAGTGTTGTCAGAGCTGTAAGTTGATTCACTCTTTTTGGAAAGCAATATGGAAGTATAAAATATGATTTATTAAAAAAAAAATCCTTGTTTTATTTCTTCATTCTTGTGGTTCCTCCCATCAGTTCTAATTCTTTTTTATATCTTGACTAATGGGAAAATATGCTTAATATGAATGTATAAGTAGAGCCTATATCAGATTGCATGCCATCTTGGGGAGGGAGGAGGAAAGGAAGAGGGAGAAAATTTAAGACTCAAAATCTTACAGAAGTGAATGTTGAAAACTAAAAATAAATTAATTATTTTAAAATAAAAATAAAAAAACTCTCCTAGAAAAAAAAAATCCTTATGCCCTTTAAGCCAAAGATCCTACACCTTTGTTTGTGCCTGAGGGAAATTATTGACAAGGGGAAAAAAGACTTTGCTGGACAAAAATAGTCTTAGAAGCACTGTTTGTTCCAGTTAACCCTGGAAACAACCTGTGTGCCCAGCAATTGAAGGATGGTTGAATGTATGAGTATAATGGAATATTATTGTGCTATAAGAAAGGATGAATATGAAGAATTCAAAAAGTATGGAATGAATGAAAAGTCAATAAGGCAAAACCAATTTTAAAAAATTCTGTAGATGCACTGACAACAGCAAAATTGGCAGAGATAACATTAAACAGAATAAAATGTTTATTGAATACACAGAACAACTTTGTTGTTACCTTGTTAAGGTTAATATACGTGGCTTTTGTTTCTTTTGACAACTGATAAATAGCAGTTAAATGTGCAAGCATTGACAAACAGTGATAAAAACAAACACTGTGATGATAGTGTCAGGACAAGGCAATAGAGGAAAACTTTTGTGGGGAAAAAATACACATTAGTATAGTGTTATTTGGCAAAGCAATAGTACAAGTCTAGGATGTTGAATGTGCTCTGTACCAGGGAGGACATGATGTAGACAGTGACAATGACTTTGGAGAAAATATTAGGATAAGTCTGACTCAGAACCAAAGCTTCAGTTGGTGTTAGGGTCCTCCCTAACTTGCATGGGTGGCAAGATTCTGGATTTAGTCTCCCAATCCACATGCGCACAACTGGGTTGAGTCCCAGAACTGGTCTGGCTACATCTCCTTCTCAAGTTTTTAGGAATACTTCTGATGGGCAGTGGGGTTCTTCAGATGCTACTAGTTGGGCCCCCATTCTTGTGTATTCTCCATAATATCAATTGCTATTAATGACTATCCCCAACATCATTTGCTAGTGCCCATAAGTATCTCTCCAGTACCATTTAACCAGTTGATAGCTCCTGGATATCATAAATAAGCAATTAACATCATTTAGCTTTTATGTAGGGATAGTGACTAAGAAGATATAGCAAGAAAAGAATTCTAAACCCATCTTTCTGTACAAGGATGCACTATCCTCAGTACCACTTTGGTTCCTGGAAGGAGTAGGCTCAAATTCAAAGCAGATGCTACAAAGTATTTGCCCCAGCAAGGTTACTTCAGAATGTAGTCTAGCTGATGGATGGAATAACTTCTTTTCTTACATAGGATAGCATCTTTCAAGTCAATCTACTGCCAGGTGGGTCAAACAGGGCTGTACTAGTTAATTTGACTTGGCTGGTGCCTAACTCTGGTATGGATCCCAGTTCCTGGGCCTCTGGCGGTTCTTCCAACCCTTTGGAGCTCACAGGGCCATAGCCTAGGACAGTCTATCTCCTAGGAGCAGGAAACACTATAGATATAAAAAACCAACAGTGCCATGTGTTCAAGATCACACGGAAGCCAATGTGGGAAGATAAGGGTGAGAGAAATGATTCATTGAGGACCACTGCTCAAACTCTAACCAGTATTAATCAGTTCATTATGATTTTATAAGGGATAATTATTGTTAGTAATTATTTTAATATATTCATCTAGTAATACATATCTAGTCAATCACCTAGTAATAGGTATATGAATAAGCAATGTATTAATCCATACTTTGTATAAGTTACATAGGAACATAGATTCTAATAGAAGGGCCCTATAATGGGCCTCAAATGTTAATATAATGTTCATTAGTTATTTACCAGCTATGGAGCTCACTTGGGCAACTATAAGAATGCTGACAAAGGTATCTCCATCTTGTTTTGCTCAAATTCCATGACCAAACCAAGCATGGGTGGTGTCAATGTATGGAAAGTCCCCCCCAAAATGTTCTTGAAGCATATGTATAGCTTGTACCATCTCCTCCCATCTACCCTAAGGAGATCATGACCATCCATCATGACCACCTAGTCAGTAAAGATATTCCTTGCTTCACCCAACTCGTGGCCCTGCTGACATAAAATTTTTGCTTATTTATCTTGTGGGATACGTCAGCCAATGGGATTCTGTATTTTACCATGCCCCTTTTGCATATTTGGGTATCAAACTCTATAAATACAAGGTCCCAGAAGAAGGGGGCATCTCAGATCATGAGGAAGATCTGGGGTCCGCTTCAATAGAGAGGACCATAGACCCTTTAATAAAGTACCATAGGCTCAGAGTTCTGCCTCAGTCTCTTTTACTGCAGGTTGGACAATTTTAATCTCTACAAGGGTCTAAAAATACTCTCTCCACAGCTTGTCTGCCTTTCTATTCCCACTATGCAAGGGGAAAAAAGCTGAATTTGGCCAGTTTGTGCCTTTTATATGCACACTCAGTTCTAGCTCGGTAGTCAATTACAAGGTTTTTTATCATCATACACTACACAGCCAGAAAACAGTCACAGAACATGGATATACTCTAGTGTGGAAGGCAAAGTCCCTCTATCTCAAGTCCTCATGCACATACAAAGGCAACTCCCCAAACATCCATATGGGTTGGCACCAGGCAGAGCCTATTGTGTTCACTTGAAGGACCAGGCCCTCATTGGCCAGTCCCCTGTTAAACAGTACCTATTTATTTACATGTTGTCTCCTCAATAGGAATATAAGCTCCCTGAGGGCAGGCATGATTTTTTTTTTTTTTTGTCTTTCTTTGTATCCTCCCCAGTGTTGAGCATAGTGCCTGGTACATAGTAAAGGCTTAATAAACTCTGGTTGACCAGGGTGGAGCCAAGATGGTGGAGAAAAAGCAGTGACTTGCTTGAGCTCTCCCCCAAATCCCTCCAAATCCCTATAAAAATGGCTCTAAACAAATTCTAGAGCAGCAGAACCCACAAAAAGAGAGAATGAAACAAAATTTCCAGCCCAAGACAACCTGGATGGTTGATTAGAAAGGTCTATCGCACTGTACTGGGAGAGAAACGCAGTTCAGCGTGGGCGCTCAGGCAAAGACCAGGCCTCAGTGAACCTGGAGCAGGCATCACAGGACTGAATCATGGGCAGTTGTGGCAGTTCCCAGACTTTTCAACCCACAAACACCAAAGACAACTTAGAAGGTCAGTAGGAAAAGTCTGTGACCACAGTGAGAGAGAAGCTAGGTCCCAGCCCCAGTCCTGGCTGCAGTCCCAGGATGGCAGCTGCTTCCAGAGCTTCTGGCCCACAGACTGAGGGGGAATTGAGTGGCTGATCAGAGGGGAATTGTAGGGATCTCTTTTCCAGTGCTGAGGCAGGAATCTCTTGCTTTACTCATGCTTGGGTCTGGGTCACAGTTCTGGGTGGCAGTCCTGGGGCCAGGAGGAGTGCTGGTGTGGTGGAACTTGTAGTGGCAGTGGAGAGGGAATCCTCCTCACAGTTCCAAGGCAGAAAAGAGTGCTTGTGGTCACTCATAGACCAGAGCACAGGCCAGGAAGGGAGTGAACACCTCACCTTTGATCATACTACCTTGGAAGAACTGAAAACTTACAGGTCCCTAGAAGTATCTCTGAAAAAAGCTACACAAAACCCCCAAAGCTTGGGACAGTACTTTCTCCACACTGGAAGCAGACCCCTACTTTAACAAAGAGTTTATAACTCAAGTAATTGGCTGGGATCATGAGCAAACTGGGCAAAAAATGTCAGGCCATGGAATCTTTCTTTGGTGACAAAGAAGATCAAAACATACAACCAGAAGAAGACAACAAAGTCAAAGCTCCTACATCCAAAGCCTCCAAGAAGAATAAGAATCAGTCCCAGGCCTTGAAAGAACTCAAAAAAGATTTTGAGAAGCAAGTAAGAGAAGTAGAGGAAAAACTGGGAAGAGAAATGAGAGTGATGCAAGAAAATCATGAAAAACTAGTCAACAGCTTGCTAAAGGAGACCCAAAAAAATACTGAAGAAAATAACACCTTAAAAAATAGCCTATCCTAAATGGCAAAAGAGGTGCAACAAGCCAATGAGGAGAAGAATGCCCTAAAAAGCAAAATTGGCCAAATGGAAAAGGAAGTCCAAAAACTCACTGAAGAAAATAATTCCTTAAAAATTAGAATTGAGCAATTGGAAGCTAGTGACTTTATGAGAACTCAAGACATTGTAAAACAAAATCAAAAGAATGAAAAATAGAAAACAATGTGAAATATCTCATTGGAAAAGCAACTGACCTGGAAAATATATCCCAGGAGAGAGAACTTAAAAATTATTGGACTCTCTGAAAGCCATGATCAAAAAAAGAGCCGAGAAATCATCTTTCAAAAAATTATCAAGGAAAATTGTCCTGATATTTTAGAACCAGAGGGCAAAATAGAAATGGAAAGAATCCACCAATCACCTCCTGAAAGAGATCCCCAAAGGAAAACTCCTAGGAATATTGTAGCCAAATTCCAGAGTTCCCAGGTCAAGGAGAAAATATTGCAAGCAGCCCGAAAGAAACAATTCAAGTATTGTGGAAACACAATCAAGATGACACAAGATTTATCAGCTTCTACATTAAGGAACTGGAGGGCTTAGAATATAATATTCAAGAGGGCAAAGGAGATAGGATTACAGCCAAGAATCACCTACCCAGCAATATTGAGTATAATCCTTCAGGGGAAAAAATAAACATTCAGTGAAACAGAGGACTTTCAAGCATTCTTGATGAAAAGAGCAGAGCTGAATAGAAAATTTGACTTTCAAATACAAGACTCAAGAGAAGCATGAAGAGGTAAACAGGAAAGAGAAATCATTAGGGACTTACTAAGGTTGAACTGATTACATTCCTACATGTAAAGATTATATTTGCAACTCATGAGACTTTTGTCAGTATTAGGGTAGTTGGAGGGAAAAAAGTATATATATATACATATATATATATGTATATATATGTATAGATAGATTGATAGATAGAGGGCACAGGGTGAGTTGAAGATGAATGGGTGATATCTGGAGAATAAAATTAAGGGGTGAGAGAGGATTATAGTGGGAGAAGGAGAAAGGGAGAGGTAGAATGGGGTAAATTATCTCACATAAAATAGACAAGAAAAGGCTTTTACAGTGGAGGGGAAACGGGGGAAGGTGAGAGGGAATGAGTGAATCTTATTCTCATTGGATTTGGCTTAAGAAGAGAGTAACATACACATTCAGTTGGGTATGGAAAGATATCTTACCCTACAGGAAAATACAGAGGAAGGGGATAAGACAGCAGGGGGATGATAGAGGGGAGGGCAGATTGGGGGAGGGGGTAGTCAGAAGCAAACACTTCTGAGGAGGGACAGGGTCAAAAGAGAGAATAGAATATTGGGGGGCAGGATAGGATGAAGGGAAATATAGTTAGTTTTCCACAGTATGACTACTATGGAAGTGTTTTGTTTTTTGTGAGGCAATTGGGGTTAAGTGACTTGCCCAGGGTCACACAGCTAGTAAGTGTCAAGTATTTGGTCTGAGACCAGATGTGAACTCAGGTCCTCCTGATTCCAGGGCCAGTGCTCTATCCACTGTGTCACCTAGATGCCCTTGGAAGTGTTTTGCATGACTATACAAGTATAACCTGTGTCGAGTTCCTTGCCTTCTCGATGAGGGTGGGTGGGGAGGGAGGAAGGGAGAAAATTTGGAACCCAAAGTTTTAAAAACAAATGTTAAAAAATTGTTTTCAAATAAGATATACAGGCAATGGGGTATAGAAATCTATCCTGCCCTTCAGGAAAATAGAAGAGGAAGGAGATAAGAGAAGGGGGGGAGATAGAAGGGAGGGAAGATTAAGGAAAAGGGTATTCAGAATGCATGCTGTCTTGAGGTTTGGGGTTGGGGGAGGGACAAGATGGGGAGAAAATTTGGAACTCAAAATCTTGTGGAAGTGAATGTTGAAAACTAAAAATAAATAAATTAATGAATCTTAAAAAAAAAGAAAAAAACAAACTCTGGTTGATTAACTAATTAAAATGACACAAATACCTCTGTGCTGCACAGACCTCATTTCATAGGATCATAGTTCTAGAAGGATTCTCAGAAGATAAGAATCCTTCATTCTAGAAAGGAGGAAACCTAGGCAACTCCATAAGACTAGAATTTGCATAATGATTTTGTATCTGCTCTGGCAAAAGTAGTGTCCTCACTGGGAATTCTCTACAATTATAAGAGAGAAATGATAATGAATTGTTTTGTTTTGTTTTGTTTTGTTTTTGGCAAGGTTAAGTCACACAGCTAGTAAGTGTCAAGTGTCTGGTCTGAGACCAGATTTGAACTCAGGTCTTCCTGACTCTAGGGCCGGTGCTCTTTCTACTCTGCCACCTAGCTGCCCTCCCCCCCTCTTTTTTTAAAATTAATTGTTAATATTGGGGAGACCTAGAATTTTTCCCTTCCTAGATCCTCATTCTCTACCAGGCCAAGCCAGTATCTGAAGATATTTTTGATGGTTGAGATTGCTCAAATCCCTTTTCATTGTGAGCGGGAGTTGTCCCACCCAACTACGGAACCTAAGATTTTAATCTAAGGTGAATTCTGGCCCACTGTGTTCCACTCAGCCAGGTCTGAGCAGAGGTGGACCCCTTTTGTCTTGATTGCCCTAGGAGGGGTTAGTTTGGATAAGAGATAAATCTCTTTGTCCAGCACTGAGTGATCAAAGTCACATCCCCAGCCCTTCATTAGAATAGGTCCACCTCTCATTATAATATTCATTCTTCTCATTGCCACCCTCAGGAACACCCACTCTTCCAAGGGCATATAAGCATTGAGTGCATTTCATGAGGTGTCTTTGGCATTCCAGAATATTATTGGTCCTTTTTATTAACTATTGTTAGCATGATTAATAAAATGATTAATTACCCCCAAAACTATGTCTCTCAAACTTTTTATACATCACCGGTAAAATGTAAGGTTCAGACCCCACACATAGGGGTTGGAAGGTTTGCTTTACAGTGTGCTTATGGGAGGACCTGGACCCTAGATGCACAGGATAGGAAAGCATGGGTGGGCTGTGATCTCCTTTGTTGGAGGGAATAAGCAAATCTGTCTCTTAATTCTATACCTCAGAGGCTGTGTTCTCAGATTCTTGGTACAGGGGAGAATTTGTTTTAAATTTCTTTTGCAAATGTATTGGCTTGTTAATTTTGAATAATAATTTTTTAATTTTAATAATGATGTGGTTTGGGTAAATGTCAGGACAGGGCAGTGTCTGCCTGGAATGAATTCACAGTACTCAAACCTTCTTCCAGTCAAATGATGAGGTTTATTGTATAGTAGTGAGTGGGGTTTCTAGTGAACCAGCAACTCAACATGGGTGGGGGGAAGTGAGACTGATGTTTATGTACAAAAAGGACAGTGAAAGGATCTGGATGGGATTAAGGAGTAGTAAGTAGTTTGAGTTGGACAAGCTCCTACAGTGAAAGAAATATCAAGTAGACTAATTAGGTGGTCTAGGTAAACTGGGGTGGGCCAGTTGCCTTGGGCAGAGGTCAGTGATCTGGGCTGCTGAAATGCATGGGAAAATTCAGGGACTGTGTTGCTTTCAAAGACATGGTCTTTTCCTTTTAGGAGTCCAGGTCTCATCACCCCATCAATAAGACAGGTCACCCAGTCACATTATATATTACATGACCGTTTCAGATTAGCCAAGGAGCTATTGACTTAACAGAAGGTCATCAAGTAAATGATGCATATAAAGGTTAAGATGTTGCCCCTTTTGGATTTGGAAACTTCTGTTTGTAGAAGAGGGGTAGAAACACAAAGAGACTGGGAGATGTGAGAGAAAATAGCCTCTCAGATAAAAGTCCTGAGGGACCTGAGTAAAAACAGCTCCCCAGATGGGAAAATGCTTCCTGAAAGCTAAGATGGTGGAGGTATCTGGCTAATTTCCACATCAATAAATCAATATCAATAAACATTGATTAGGCACCTATGATGTTTTTTATATGACCTATCGGCACTGTTTTCTATATGACCATTAGAAACATATTGAAGTGGAGAGCTGGGAACCCTGATAACTATGGCTTTCTGATGACTAGGAGAGAACTGTCTATGGTTCACTTGTGTTGTCTGATAGACATTTGAACTGTCTTCTCACTCAACCGATATTTATTAAGCACTTGTGTGCCAAGACACTCAAAGACAGATGTCATTTCACACAAGGAGCTATTGGTCTGAGCAGGGGGAGCAAAAGATAACAAGGTAACAGAAGAAAGAAGCTGATAAGAACAGCTGTGTTAGCTGAATAGAGGAAGGTGTGCTTTGCAGTTGCTACTGGGAACTGATCTGACTGGAGGGGAGCAGGAATGAGTGAAGGAGAGCCAGCGCAAAAGAGTGGGAAAGGGAGGGGACCAGAATGCAG
>NW_020954710.1:15059657-15135032 GCF_900497805.2 Vombatus ursinus
GAGGAGCGCAGAAGAGAGGGAAAGGAAGAGGGGAGAGGAGGGCAGAAGAGCGGGAAAGGAAGAGGGGAGGAGCGCAGAAGAGAAGGAAAGGAAGGGGGACGAGAACGCAGGAGAATGGGAAAGGTAGGAGACAAAAGCGCAGGAAAGGGAGAGAGGGAACGAGGGCGCAGGGGGCGAGGACGAAGGAGTGGGAAGGAGAGTGCGGGATGGTGTCAAAGATCAAGAGAAGGCACTGAGAGGGCAGCGCCCACAGAAAAGAAGCGGAGGAGCCGCAGGTGGGCGCTAGAGAAGTATTCGTACGCATGCGCAAGGCCCTTGGGCTCGGTGGAAGATGGAGATGGGGAAATAGTAAGAGAGCGAGCGCGCTCTGGGAGGGGACAGCGCATGCGCACGCGCGCACGTCTCCGCAGCCGTTGGCTCTAAGAAGAGAATGGCTGGAGGAGTGGGGGTGGGGAGAGAAAGGAGTCTGGCCCCTCCTTCGCGCCCCGAGCTTCCGGATCCGGATCAGGCTGGGGTCGGCCGTGGCTTTAAAGTCCCTTGGAGGCCTGAAGGACCCCGGCATGGGTCGGGTCGATGGAGGAATGGCGCTGAAGCTCCTCCCGGGCCAAGAACAGCGGGAAGGGGACGGCGGGGCCTGGGGCTAGAAACCCTTGAGGGAGACTCCCCCAAACCCTGCCGGAGACTTGATCCCAGTGTGGAGACCCCCTGACCCTCCCCAGAGAGAATCCGCGACCTCTCCCGTCAGCGACCCCCCATGACCTTCTGACCTTTCACAAGCCCCACAGACCCTGTTGGCTGCCATACTCCCCCAAAGAGACCCCTAAGGTCCCCTTTTCCCAGTCCTCTGAGGAGAGACTTGTTCAGCCTCTTTGGAAAGATACCCCTTGTCCCCCCCCCCCCCCGCCCCCCCGTTCTCTCGGCAAAGATTAAAGACCCTGGCACCCCACCCCCACCCCCAGCCAAGGTCGGCCCGGGGCCTTTTCTTCCCCTTGGAGGAACTCCGTCTTCCCCATCCCCCACTCCGGGGACAACCTGCCCCTCCCCCCACTGCACCCTGTGGGGCGTCTCCTTTCCCTCCATCCCCCTTCCGCAGAACATTACCCTCTTCTCCAAAAAAGTAACGCGATTTCCCTTTTTTGACACACGTAGCCACCTCCCTCTCTCCCTTCCTTCCCTACCTTTTCTTCTTCCCTTCTTCCTTCCCTTTCTCTTTTCTTCCCACCCTTTTTTTCTTCCCTCTTCCCTTTCTTCCTCCCTTCCCTCTCTCCTTTCTTCCTTTCCTCCCTCCCACTCTTCCTTCTTTCCTTCTCTTCTTCTTTCTCTTGGGAAAAAGGAGAAAGACCAGTAGCCCCCTTCTTGCCTCTCAGGATTCTCCAATCCAATGGTGGACCGTATGCCCTGGGGGGGGGAGAAGGGGAAGGGAGCCAGACAAGTACACTCTTCCACATTGACCCCCAGTTCCACAGTGGATGCCCCTTCTCTTTAAAAGTCACTCTGCTCTCTCCTCACTGACACATCAGCCACCTCTCTGTGATAGATTTTACTCCCAAAGAAAATCTCTTGCCCCAGCCCCTGGGTCCCTGTCAAAGACTGGGAGCCAGGACCGTGGCTTGTGCTCCTTTCACTGAGCCCTCCATGCCAGTAGTTTTCTGCACAGCTTGTGGATACTCTGGCCTTTACCAACTGAATGGCTCCCTTCCTCTGCTTTGAGTGTTAAGTGCGGTCCCTGGTCTCTGATAAAGTAGGGCAGAGAGCCTAATTTTTGTCCTGGAGTCCTGGTGACCCCTTAACTTTCTTACATTCCCTGCCCCCCACCTCCCATCATGGGCCGAAAGAAGAAGACTTTACATGACTATGCAGCTGAGTTTACAGACCTGGGGGTAAAACGGCATGTGATTGAACACAGTGAGTCTGGGGGCACCTCTGTGGTAGAGACTCTATACTGCAAATCCTGTGAGCTGCCCATGAGGGTGAGGAGGGACCGCATCCTGGAGCACCTGTCCTCTGGCAGGCATTATAGGAACCGTCACCGCATGAAGCAGCGTGGAGGCCAAACTCCCATCTTTATGTAAGTGGCTGGGAGTCCTCTGCCTTTCCCTTAGCTCCAGCGGAAAGCTCATTTAGGGTCCTTCAGTTGGAAAGAAGCTTTTGATGAGATTTGTAAGAGACGAGTAGTACTAGGGCGGAATGGTGATTTTAAAATTCTTTCCACTAGATGCCTCCGTTTTTTCATCTGTCAAATGAGGGAATTGGATTTCAAGCTCTAAATCTTCCTAATCTTCAATTAGGGTTAACTTTGCTCTTGTCTGAGGGTTCCTAATCCTGTAACTTTGAATGGGGCCATTTTAAGGGCTAACGATTCATTCATAGTAGAGAGAATGCTGGGCTTGGAGCCGGAAGCCCTGGGTTTGAGTCCACCTTAGGCACGTGCGCTGTGGGTGATTGAGCAGATTGTCTACCCCGTCTGACCCTCTGCCTCACAGGGTTTTCATGTGGATCCCGTGAGATCACGAATATGAAGAGCTCTGCAAAACTTAAGGCACTACACAGATATGAGCCATCACAGTCACAGACATAGTTGTTTTATAGATATGTCAGTCAACAAGCATTTCCTTATGACCTAGCTGCTGTGCTAAGTGCTGCTGATATGGAAGGAGCCCATGATTTAAGGGGGTAGGGCGGTCCACAGAGATGAGACAGACTAGGTATGTGTAAGATGGCTGCAGAGATGACGGAAGGTAAATGCAGAGGGGGAAGTACTGGCAGCTGGGGGATTGCAGGGGAATCTTGATGGAATCCTGAGAGGCAGACATGAGCAGGGACAACCTTCCAGACTCCTGCAGTGCTTTGATAGTGTGTTCATGTAGATGCTAAATTCTGTGGTGTACAACCTTGTTGTTTAGTTGTGTCAGTTGTGCCCAACTCTCCATGACCCCATTTGGGGTTTTCTTGGCAAGGAACTAGGGTGGTTTGCCTTTTCCTTCTCTAGCTCATTGTACAGATGAGGAAACTGAGGCAAACAGGGTGAAGTGACTTGCCCAGGGTCACACAGCTAACATACACAACTGCAAAATACTTTTGCAATGTCTTGGTTGTTTGGGGCTTATTTTAGTTGCTTGAAAGGCAGGATGGCATGGTGGATAAAGAGCTGTCCCACCCCTGACCCATCCTGGCTGTGTGGGCCAGTACAAGTGACTTAATGAGCTCTCAGCATCTCAGTTGCAGAAAAAGTGACCTTCATGAGGAGTTCTGTCCTAATGGAATGTCCTGCCGTAATGAAATCACAGCACCTAGTATGTGCTTAATACATTATTTTTTCATTCCTTGCTTTAATTATCTGCACATAGTAGGTATTTAAAAGATGGTTATTGATTGGTAAGAAATTGTATCTTGAATAATTCCTTGTGTCTTGCTCCAAGGCATTTCCTTAGGGACAGTTGTTTTTTTAGCTAAAGAGTTTGTGGGTTGGGCACATTAATTATTACATCCTTCATTAAAATTAATTTTACTTTTTTGATCTAGATCAGCAGCCTCAGACCTGAGTAGCCACCTCCCTGTACAGGTTGATCCTCCTCCAGCCTTGCTTTCTCAGCCTCCCTATGTTTTCCCAGGCGTTCCCTGCCTTACCAGTACCAGTGCCAGCATGGTGCCTTCACCTCCTTCCTACCACAGAGCTTTGCTCCCTGCCCACCTCAGTGCTATCAGCTCCACAACCAGTGCCGTGCCTGTCAGAGAAGACCAAACTCCATCTACCTCCACCAACCACCCTTCTGCATTCACGACTCTTCACGTGAAAAGCCCCGCCGTCCCCTCAGAACAGAATAGCCAAAGGCTTATTGTTTCAGAAGCATCCAGCAGTGTGGCTTCTGGAAGCGGAGTAGGATGGCTTCTTAGTGATGGGGCTTTGGGAAGCAGCCTTGGCCTTGCTCTCTTTGGTGTAGGCTCTGGGAACAAGGCATTGTTTCAGAGCTTAGTGGAAGAAGACAGCTGCTGCCTGCTCTACGTGGTTGAAGATCAGCTGTCAGATGTCGAGCAGGCCTTCAGATCAGACCATTTGGTGAACACCCGCGTGCTTCGGGAGCAAGATGCCAACATTGTACTTAATGATCAGCGGTATGGTTACCAGAAACTCAAGGGCATGCTTGTTCCTGGGGCCGGGAGGGTGACGTTGCCCCTTTTGGTTAGTGGCCTTTCCAGGGGCTGGACCAAACAGAGTCCTGGGAGTCAGCATTTCTTACTCTCTGTTCACCCTTAATCAGGCTACTCAACCAATAGATCAGGATTGATCCTCTTGTCTGTGGTCTCAATTCCCCGTGGCTCCCAGAGACCACTGTGTGAGCAGCGGAGATGCAGCTTAGCAGATTCTCTGTTATTCACGGAGCTGTCTTGTGGCCAGCAGTGAATCAGGACCCCCGCCCAATTTTTTGGCCTGTCTGAATGTTGTTATGCCAATGTAGTTATAGATCCAGCCTATGCCATTGGCTTCTCTATGCCTTTTTTCTTTCTTTTTTTCTTGGCCTGTCACATTTTGAGATTTAGTAGAAGCAGTTAAGTCCCACCTTGTCTTTAGTATTGGATGTAAGTGTTCTGCAAGTCCTCAGCTGAAAGGTGATGTATAAATGTGAAGAATCATTATTGATTGAAAGTAGTGATAATGAAGTTTTTAATGCAACAATCCTTTTTTTCCCTTTCACTCAAAAAGATCAGTGTTTCAGAATACATACGTAGAGTCAACCTACTTCTCTCCTTTCTCTTCTCTCATTCTTTTTGTCATGTGTGTATATGTATGTATCCCCATTGAACCCTCTGTTTTAACAAAGAAAACCATTTAAGCAAAATGGGCTGACGCATCAGTTGTCCTCCTCACCTTCCACATCTCTAGCTCTGCTAACAGGAGGGAGGGACCTTTCATTATCACTTCTCTAAGACTAACATTGTTCATTCCTCTTCTCTCCTCTTGTAGTTATTGTGTAAATGTCATTGTGTAAATTGTTCTCTGGGATTTACTTTCTTTGCTCTGCATCATTTCCTACAAAGCCTTCCATATTTCTTTGAATTCTTTGTATTTGTTGTTTCTTATGGCCCAGTGACATCGTGTTGTAGTGGATAGACAGCAGGCCTCCAAGTCAGGAAGACCTGGGTTCAAGTCCTACCTTGGATACATACTGAATGTGTGATCTGGGTATGTTACTTACCTTTCAGTGTCCCGTGCAACTCTCTGAAACTGTCCCTTGCAGAGCTGTTGCCAGTGGGCATTGTTGTTGTTCAGTTGTTTTCAGTCGTGTCTGACTCTCTGTGACCTCATTTGGGGTTGTCTTGGCAAAGATACTGGAGTGGTTTGCCATTTCCCTTTCCAGCTCATTTTACAGATGAGGAAACTGAAGCAAACAGGGTGAAGTGACTTGCCCAGGATCACACAGCCAAGAAGTGTCTGAGGCTAGGTTTGAACTGAGGAAGATGAGTCTTTCTGACTCCAGGCCTGGAGGTACTCTATCCGCTGCACCACCTAGCTGCCCCTTGATGGGCATTGCTATCAGGATTTTCCTCTCTGGGAGTTCCCTAAACCAATTAGATCCAACTTCCCCTTAATAACACCCTAACTTTCCATTATAGTCATACATCACATTTTGTTCAGCCATTCCCCAGTGGTACCTATTCTATTTCCAGTTTCTGGCAGTCTCGGTGCTGCCGTGAATATTTTGTTTACAGATATCTCTCATCCGTCTCCTTGGAGTGTATGCTTAGCAGTGACAGTGTAGGGCCAAAAGGACAAACAGTTTAATGTTAAGACCCTCCAGACACTAGGAAAGGTTTTCTCTCATATTAGATAATATTTTGAAAAATCTTAATATTTGGAATTTGGATAATGGAATTCAGAAGCTTCTGTGACTTGATCAGGCAGTTTCCACCAAAGTTTTAAATCTATTTTAAGTTTAGAGAGAAGAATATTTTCTATTATCCATTTTTCTTGGAAATATTTAGTGTGTTTGATTGTCTTTAGGAAATGTCACAAGTTTCATTTTTCACTTAATTTAAGACCTGAGTTTGTTGTTGTTTTTTTAAGGAGTCTGACTAGGCCACTTAAGAGACAGAAAAAAGAATGCAAACTTTGTCTCTACCCCCCTTTAAAAAAAAAAACTCCCTTAAAAAAACAACGTATAGTTCTGCTATATCCTAAATATCAACCTCAATCTGAATTTAAAAACAAATTCCAATTTAGAAATGCATTCTAACTTTTATCCATTGAAATGTTTCCTATTTTCCTACCTGCCTTAGAAAGAGTCTCTGCCCTAAGTTTTCTTTTTCTGAGGGAGTTGTCATTTGAGTGTGGGTCTTCTTTGAAACTTGACCATCACGAATCTGTTTAAATCCAATGACTTCTCTGATGTTCTCTCTCCTCCTACACGTGGTAGTGTCTCTGGAGTCATTATCTGTTCACCCCCTGAAGCAGCTTCTGAAATTGTGATGGGTGCATTGAGAGCAGGTAAGGAAACTACTCTTGATTTCACTCCCTAAAAAGAACCAGGCTTGGATTTTTCCAGTGGGATTTCTTGTTGGAGAGGTTCTGTCTGCCTCATGCTGGACAGTCCATAGGAAAACTTTAAAATGACACTGAAAATTGACAAAAATGATTTTACTTAGACCTCTCTTTTGCTCCACTCAGTATTAATCAGTTCCACGGGGGTCATGATCATTAGCAATTATTAGTGATACACTCGTCTAGTAATATGCATTTAGGCAGTCTAGTCAACTGACATGATTATAGGAATTATATGTAATAATACATATTTTCCATATGTTAGATGTAAGAATAATTAGAAAAGATTAGATAGATTCTTTCTTGTATTAGATCCCAGACTTTAAACTACCAGTTATAAAGTTCACTTGCCTAACAACAAAGAATGTTGATGACCAAACACAGTGTGGGTGGGATGTCTTGATGTGATATGGAAAGTCTCCCAATTTATTTTTGTACCTCTAGACCCCTCTCTTGCCCAGCATGAGAAAGGGACCATCTTATGATCACCTAGTCAGTAGAGATGACCCTTGCCTTGCCCATCCTCTGACCACCCATGCCAATATGTGATTTCTGGCCCTCCTGGAGGGAGGGCCAGAATCAAGGTCTATCATCCAGTGAAACTCTGTATTTTACTTTGCCTCTTCTGAGTAAGGCCCTGGGGAAAAGAGGCATCTCAGATTGTGAGAAGGATTAAACAAAGGGGTATGGTCCCTTTAGTAAATGGTTATTGGCTCGGAGCTCTGCCTTGGTGGTTTTTCTTGAGTTGGATAATTTTGGACCCCACAAATTAGAGACCTTCCAGGCAGCTGCATGGGTGGCATCAGGTCAGAACTGTGTCCTGTAGAATTGGACCAGCATCAGCTCATAGGATGTAGAGTCAGAGAGACTTTTGAGAGAGTCTAATGGGACTCTCTTCCATTTTTACAGTTGTGGAAGCTAAGGCTTCATGCCTCGGACTTGCCTGGGGTGACGAAAGGACAACAGTAGTAATAAATAGTAGCTGGCATTTACATAGTGCTGTAAAGTTTATGAAGAACTTCACAAACATCATCTCATTTGATCCTCACAACAACCCTGGGAAGCAAGTGCTCTTATTATTATCCCCAGTTAACAGATGAGAAAACTGAGCTGAGGGAAGTTTAGGGACCTATCCAGGGTCATACAGCTTGGTATGTGTCTGAAGTGGGATTTGAACTCAGGTCTCCCTAACTCCAAGCCCAACACTTGATCCACTCTGCCACCTAAAGTGAGAATTTGAACCTCAGTCCTCTGACCCCAAAGCAAGTGTCATTTCATGAGGATTGGCAGACAGAAAGGATTGGACTTGGTAACAGAGGAAGAGAAGTGTTCATTCACTGTACAGAGCTCCAGTGACTGTGGACGAACGTTCCCGAACCGGCCAAGATTTGCATGGACTCGAGAAAAGCATGTGCCTCCAGCAGCCTATGGCCGTGTGCATTGTCATGAGAGTCTCTGCTTCTCCATTCTCAGGAAAAGGTGAATTTTGCCTGCCCGAGGCTGGCCTCCGCTAAATGTCTTTCTTGCTTGCTGCTCATGCTTCACTCTTGTTCATTCACTCGTGGAAGAGGGCTGCCTTCCTCTTCAGAGCTTTCCTCTCCCTGCTACTGTTTGAAGATCATTATAGATTCGTATATTCAGAACATATGTATAAAATAACCCCAAAACAACCGAGCGTAGAGGTTGGTGGACAGTTCCAGTCTTTGTTATGAAGGAACTGTTAAGTAAGTCCTTCTGAAATAGAAAGTGGCTCAGTGCATAGAGCGCCGGGCCTGGAGTCAGGAAGATTCATCTTCCTGAGTTCAAATCTGGCCTCAGATGCTTACTAGCTGCAGGACCCTGGGCAAGTCACTCAATTCTGTCTCAGTTTCCTCATCTGTCAAATGAGCCAGAGAAGGAAATGGCACACCTCTCCATAACCCCAAATGGGGTCTCGAAGAGTCAGCCACGACTGAAACAACTAAACAATAACAACAAATCTGAAATCAAATCACAGGGTTGGAGCCAGACGGCGCCTCAGAGGTCTTCTAGTACAATCCTGTCATTTGACAAAAGAGGACACTAAAGCCCAGAAAGGTCACACTGCTGACAGAAGCAGCCTTTGGATCCTGGGACCTTGGGCCAGTCCTTAGTGCTTGGCCCCTTTTCTGCTTCGGGAGCCATAATCAAAGCAGGAATGCTCTTCCTAGTAGAAAAGGCTGGTCAGTCTGTTCTCCTGTGGCTCCGCTGCCCTTCTCTGATACCGTCCAAACCAGATACACTTCTCTGGCTCCCGCCCCCAGATGTGTGTTGTCTTCACCTGTTAGAATGTAAACTCTTTGAGGGCAGAAACCGGCTTCACTTTTGTATTCACATCCTTAGTACTTTTTCTCATCACTTGGCACCTGGTAATCATTTAATAAATTTTTCATTCATTTTAAAACTAGGGGGTTCAGCTAGATGACCTCTAAGGTGCTTTCAGCTCTAAATCTGTGAACCTCCAAAATTACTGGCCCATCTTCCATAGGCTGTATGGTGTCAATTGCTTTACTGCTAACAATGGTGGATTTGTAGTGGCTTTTCCTATTGCTGTTGTCCTTCCTTTCCCTCCTTAGTTGATGTCCAGTGATTCTGGCAACAAAAGAGAGGAAGGGGACAGCCAGGTATATTCACTTCCCTTTCCACAGGGAGCGATAAACATCCCTGTTCCGACCTGCTACTGAATTCTAGGGGCACCTGTGGCATCTTCATGTAGGTGTTGTTTGAGGAGAGGAGAGCCTCTTCCTGGCCATAGCACAAGGGAAGACTTTCCTCCTGAAGAATTCTGGTAGAATGGGTAATGCTGTCGCCAAGAGGAGATGAACGCAGAAGTCGAGCTAACTTCTTTCCCCATCTGATTCACTTTGGGACCAATGACATGAGTTTGTGAGAGAGGGGACAGTTTGCGGCGTCCCAGCGACCATTTAGATGAATAGCTCATTTATGTAGCTGTAAGGTCATGCTCTCCTCGCCCTGTGAGGTAGGCAGTGTGAGTAGTATTTCCCCCAGGAAATAGTACTACATGAATAAATGGATGAGAGGGTATGTATTAAGTGCTTACTCCATGCCAGTAACTTTACCAGGTGCTAGGGATACAAATGGGAAAATGGGACAATCCCTACCCTGTGAGAAGGGGAGACGGTGAAGGAGGGTTCAGCTGTGGAGCAGAGGAGGAAGCCCAGTGGTCCTTAGGATGCTGGGTTGGGTCAAACAGCCAGCCCTGGTGGTCCAGAGTAAATTCTAGTTTAGGGAGATGAGGTGATTTTCCCAAAATGACATGACTAGTAAGTGTCTAAATGGGGGTTTGAACCCAGGTCTCTCCTGCTGACAAATCCAGTGTTCTCTCCACACTATATTTTAAATATATTATGTCTCACAATGGATTTTTGATTACATTTTGGTTTCATTCTTGATGTTTTTAGGCAAAGGTGTGTTTTGTGAGAAACTCCCTAGTTTGGATAGACAGATTGCTGAGATGTGTTTCGATGAAGCTAACAGATGTGGGAAACCATTAGTCTGTGGATTCTACAAGTAAGACTTGTATTTTTGGCTATGAGTATTTATTCACATTTGTACGTAAAAATCAGTCTTCAGGGAATTTTTCTTGTAGCTAATTTAACAGTCCTCATAAGGATTGAGAGGATCTCAGTCTGTTTTCTTACCTTTTATTTTTTCCCCCATACATGATGAGGGGTTCCCACAAACCCCATGCTGCAGGAGACCCATGGTCATGTCTGCCTCAGATAAGGGACAGTGGCGTAGAGCTGGGCAGTCTAGACAGCTTGGCTAGAAGCTGTATGGTTGGTGGGAGAGACATTTTTTGGTGCCTTCCCAGTGATCAGGTTGCGGATGACCAGGGTTCCCTCTTCCTGTTTCATGTGTCCCTCTCCAGGCGTTTTGATCCAGCTTTACAATTCTTGTACCAGAAAGTCGGTGAGAGCCGCGCGCTAGGGAGGATACATCGGATAGCAGTCGTTAGCAGCATCTATCCACCAGCTTCTCCCAGTTTGCTAAGGAAGTCAGGTGTGAAAGACTCCCTTCTGTGGAAGTCAGTTCTGTTATATCTGTGTCGGGTAACATGGACACGCCCTGAGGCTTTGCTCATGGCTAGAAAGCCTGTGGGACACGTGTGTTTTTGTTGGGTGCTTCTGCCTCGACTGAAACTATCAGCAGTGACTTGGTTTGTTTCCAGGTGGGATCTTTTATAACGCTGCTGTGCATGACGTGGACATCGTCAGTCTCTTGTTGGGAGAGAGTGTTCCAGACACAGTCTTTTCTTTGGGTCATGCGTTCTGCTCAGGTAAGAGGCATGGTTTGTCCTGCCACTGGCTGGAGTTTTTGAAAAGTGTGGGGTTGCAGTGAATGAATGGAAAAGCATTTATTGAGCCAGGCTTGGGGTACAAGATCCAGATAATCCCTGCCCTCAGGGAGCTTCTGTTCTAACATGATAGTCAAAGTTGTAGTCGTTGAAACCAGAGAAGCCGTGATGAAAAATTTTTGCGTAAAGCTGACCTCTTACTCATAGGATCGTAGTCTTAGAGTTGGAAGACACCTTTGGAAATCACCCAGTCCAGCCCCCTCAGGAAACCGAGGCCTGGAGAGATGAAGTGTCTTGCCAAAAGTTACCCAGGTAGCGAGAGCCAAGGCTTGGACTTACCCCCTTGGTCTTCTGACTACAGGTCATGTCTGGTGCTAAAATCCTTCCTCATAAGGCCTAGTGGGCTGAATTCTCGATGGAGCAGAAGCATGTAGTGAGGATACTCCCAGAGTATTTTCAAAACCAGTTTCCTAAAACCACACTTCCTTTTGCCCCTCAGCATCGTGGTGTCTCATCTAGGCAGAGAGGTCAGACTCTTCATTCGGGGCTGGTGTTTGTGGGGCTAGTCACATGTACTGGAGGTTTTCCATGAGAACCATCTGTCCCAAGGATGTCCTGGCCAGTTACAGAACTGTAAGAACAGGGTGATTATTAATAAATGCCCTGGATGACATCCATTCTAATCCATCCCCATGGATCTGCAGATTGTTTTACCAGACTGAAAGTTCTGGTCACTAGCTAAACTTGATCTCAGCTGCCTCCCTCCTGCCCTGCCCACCAACAATGGCTCTCACAGCATTGTGCATGTGGTAGGTACTCAGATGTTTTATTGGATGTTTTATTGGACTGTCTAGAGCAGGGACTAACCTATGAGACTGGACCCCCAATCCTGACACTTTTTGTAGTCTTAGGAATGCAGCTGTTAACTGAGAGCTTGCGTTTACTTTGGCGACCCAATGTTGGGTTTCAGAAAAAAGTCCTGCTGCTTTTGTGTGTTCAAATGTGAAGTGACCTAAAGCAATGACCTCCTTTTGTCCAGATGTGGCCTCTTTGAAAGATGCAGACAGTGTCATGGTCAGCATGAAGTTTCCTAGTGGGGCCATTGTTAGTTTGGATATCAGTCAACACTGCACCAAAAGCTGTGACCTGAGAGTGGAGGTAATGTGTCCTTTCTGAAATCCCTTCTTCTTGTGACTAGAGAAAAAACAATCCACATTTACTCCCAGTTTTCTATATACAGAAGATAAATAAGTGACTCACCCCTCCCCTCTCAAAAAGAAAGAAAGAAAGAAAAGAATCGGTTAAATTCTGATCCCCTGGTTTGTCAGAGGAAGTAAGTAGAGCTCTCTGTGGCACCGGCCCTTGCCTGGGCTGGGGAAGTGGAAGGAGACGGGGAAGGGCCAAGCATTTATTAAGTAGGCACCAGTTCTGTGCGAGGTACTGGGCTCAAGGCTTTGCAAAGATTTTCTCACTGGATCCTCATAACAACCCTGGCAGATAGGTGCTACTATTATCCCCATTTGACAGATGAGGAAACTGAGACAAACAGAGGTTAAGTGATTTGTCCAGGGTCACCCAGCTAGTAAGTGTCTAAGGTTGGATTTGAACTCAAGTCCTCTTGACTCCAGGCCTAGTGCTCTCTGCATTGTGGTGCTCCATAACTGCTGGTATGTTAACTTTATGTTCAGTTTTCAACGTTCTGTCAAAATTCATTTGTTCTTATTCATAGTTGGATCCCTTTCTTTTCCCCCCTTTTCTTTGTTCTGTGCAGGCTCAGAACCTAGAAAAAGTTTGCTTTCCTATGAGATTATTATTGTCAGTATTGCAAAGATCTCTAAGACTGGCGGACTTCTTAGGGGTAAAATTGTTTTTTAAATGTAATGTTTGCTCTATCGCTGTTACAAGCAGTTGGTGGCTTAGAAGTGGGTTGTGTTCCCAGAATGCATTTGAATCAGGCTGTACTAGGTGAACTTCTCTCTTCCCATCTAGCTCCAGAGTTCAACTCCTACTGTCCCAGGCCATTTGGAATTGGGAGTGTTTTCCTCATAGAAATCACTTGCATTCTCTGTGCTAGCCAAGTCCCCTTAGCCCCTAGTGTCCCTACGATCACCGTCGAGCTTTGAGAGGGAGGGAGGAAGGGCCTAGGCCCCCAGAGGCTCAGATTCTTGAAGGGTTGGGCCACACCAGTAAGAAGAGAGCATCAGACCAGCAGGGGATCAGGCTAGAGGAGAGAAGCGGAATGACATTGTGGATTAAGAGCTGGCCTTGGACTCCAGTCCTGCCTCTGACCTATGACTCGTGCTGGTTGGGTAACTTTGGGCAATGTGCCGAACCTAGGTGTTCTCTACATCAGTGGAGAAAGAGAGAGAGAGAGAGAGACAGACAGAGACAGAGACAGAAGGAGGAGGAGGAAGAGAAGAGAGAGAGAAGAAGAAGAAGAGATGGATAGGATGAGAAGAGAGAAAAGGAGGGAGGGGAAGAGAAAGACAGGATGGGAGGGAGAGAGATGGATGGATGGAGAGAGAAAGTGAGGAAGAGAGAAAAGATAGGTGGGAGGGAGGGAAGAGAAAGAAGAAGAGAAGAGGAAAAGAGAAGAAAAAGATGGATAGAGAGAGATAGATGGAGAGATTGAGGAAGGAGAGAGAAAGGGACGGAGGGGAAGAGAAAGATATGGATGGAGAAAGATAAAGGGATGGATAGAAAGAATAAGAGGAGGGAGAGAGAAAAGGAGGGTGAGAACAGAAGAGGCAATGAAGAAGTGGCCTAGAGGTTGGGGCTTACGGAGGCCCACTCTAGTAGAGGATGGTGAGAGGGGAGATTGAGGCAGGAGTAGCTGCAGAGGTTTGCCCTCCTCTGCCCACTCTTGGTCCCTCAGCACCTCCTGTTTGTGGTTGCCCTGAAGGAGGAAGAGCAGGCAGGCTAGAGATGGCATGCTGCCTACAGCTCCCTGGGGGAGGGGAAAGGAGAAGGAGAATGGGAGGGAAATCCCACCCTGTTGCAGCCCAGACGCCAGGGGCAGCAGCGTTCACTCATGAACTCTTACGGTTGCCTGGATATGAGAGTTAAACTTGAGTCAGTGCTCCTGTATGTGTCATATCCCGCTGAAATAATTTTGAATCGTTAGATTCTATATATTTATCCTAAACCAACTGCTTTGTTTAAAAAACTAGCAAAAACAGCTTAGACTGCTGACTTATTTATCACTGTGAGTCCTCTTTAACACCCTCACTAAATCTCAGTCTCAAGCAAAATAAACAAAAACCCAACAACTTATCTACCCCCTGCCCTATTCCAGTCCTGATGAATTCTAACAATTTTTTTCTTAAACGTTTCCCCCAGGTTCATGGTTCTCAAGGAACTTTACGGGTCGATAATCAGAATCCCTTGGGGATTACTGAGCGTGGAACCTCCGTGTCCATATACTCACACACACATGTCGATCGGTACCAAGAAGCATATAGAGGACTCTTTCGACACTTTCTCAGAACCCTTAAAGGTTAGAAACTTAATGATGCTTAGCAAGAAATTTGAAAGTACTTTACTTTCAACTAAAATAATCCCTTTCAAACCATTCCCAGTGCATAGCTTTTGTTGTTCTTGAATTCAGAGCTCTTTGCCAAGCACCTTCAGAATTTTTGCTCAGTGTAACTTTTTTCTTAGTTGGGGTTTTTTTTTTTGTGGTGATAATATCAATAGCTGATGTTTACACAGTGCTTTCCAAAATGTCCACCATTCATCATCTCACTGGAGGTTCATAATAACCCTGAGGAAACTGAAGTCCCTCGAGAAATAGTCACACAGTAGGGAAGTGACGGATCTAGGATTTAGACCCAGGCATCCAATCTACCAATCCACTTCTGCCCTTTCAAGAATTTTAGGCTTTTGGACACAGGAATGTGAATAATCTTCCAGTGTTACTGTGAACACCCTGTCAGCTGTGGGCCTTTATTGAAAAAGGGCTGCAGAGCTTTGGAGAGATGATGGTTTTTCCCTGTTGGCTAAAACCAAAGCAGTGGGGCCCAAAGATCATCCTTGAAAGAAGATCCCATTTTCTCATGCTGTAGTCAGTAAATTAATTCTCTTAAATGAAATAACAATTTAAAGGGTGGGTCAATATGTTCCTAAATAGATGGATCAGATTTCTTAGTATTTGCTGAGCCTTTATACATGTCAATTATATTTCAGTGGTGGGCACACAGCCAGAGTGCATTAGATGCCTGCATTGGAGTGGGTTGAAGAATGGAGAGAGATTCTGGGCTCTGGATAGTACCAAACTGGGAAGTAATTGTATCGGAAAGTGACCACATACTTCTCCTGAATCCTGAACTGTCTTATTTAAAACAGTGTCCTTTGTAACGAAGGAATACTGATAGTACAACCTTTGCTTTTTCCCAGGAAACTTCAAAATGACCCATGGTTTCACTGGTATAAGGGCTGATTTTAGCCCTTACATGCCTTCATAGATGGCTTCCTGAATTGTTGTGGCCAAAAAATAGCCGTCTCATCTCTTCTTGATGATGAGACTCTGAACAGTCATTGGCTGAGATACCCCTTCCATGACTTGGGTAGGCCTGGAGGCCCCTCTGGCCTCCAGTGAATCCAGAATCACTTGCTGTGGCGCCAGTGAATGAATACCTCGCTGTGCTCCCTGAATCGGTTTCAACCTACTACCTCTGTCCCCACAGGAAAAGAACCCCCAACTGTCCCCAAAGAACAGTTTCTCTGGACCATTCAGGTGGCTGCAGCAGCTGAGCAATCCTGGCGGAATGGGTCAGCTGTCGACTTCAGCAATGAAGGTTGAGATATAAATGCGATGTCGGTTATCAAGATGGAAATACTGTGAAGAGGGAATAACTGACTTAAGTTTTGCTGAAGAAGACAACCTTATACCTATTTCCATTTTCATTAATTTAAAAAAATTAATTGCAGTGTTTTGTGACTTTATTTTCACTGGAAACCATGAGCTGGGAACTTTGGGGAAATGTGTGTATATGGTAATGGTGTAGCAAGTAATTTTCTTAGGATGTTGTATTAGGCCCAAAAATGAAGCTTGAAAGGCATCATTCTGTTAGTGTGTATTTTTCCTTGTGTTCGAAGGAGGCATTTAGGTGAGAAAGGCTGACATTTTGTTTTTAAAGAACACGTATGCATTATCCATCCTGAGAAACATACCAGCCATTTACTTCCCACACTGTGGCAACAAAACATGCTTCTGTGAAAATAGGTTTGTTGCCCCCGCATGGATATGTGGTCTGTTTTGGGGGGCGAGGGCGGGGAGGAAGGATGGAGTGATGCTCCTTTTTCTTTTGAGACGGGGTGGGACAAACAGTCTAAGATAGGGCTCTTTTCCCCCTCAGACAGTCAAATCTAGATGAGATTGTGTATAAATGTTACAGAAAAAGATAGTGCCTTCCAAAATGGGCCACTCTGCTTTAACTCAAGTTTGGGGTTATCTTTTTTATTCTTATGTCAGACTTACTGCAGATGTTTTTATATATTTGAAGATTCTTGTCTGTAATTTCTCATATCCTACTTTTTCAAATAAAAGTAAGTTTTCTAACAGAAATTAAAATGTCATTTTTGTGTCTAATGTGCCAGTGTCACTCTGGTCATTTTTTCTGCACTGAAGACTATTTTAATGCACTCTTTTAATACCTATTCGGCAAAAGTGTTGCTAAATGTGTACAGAGTGGCCAGCACTAGTGACTCAACACTATACTTTGGGGGACTCATTTTTCACCGTAATCACCAAGGCCGTAGAAAGCCATGCGCTTAGGACACTTCACATGGCCTCCAAAGCGACAGCCATCTTTGGAGAGCAATTTCCTGCTGACTTTTATATGAAGTTGGTTCATGAACAAAAAGTAACCACCGTGAGCCCAAAGGCAGCTCTTGTTGAAACGTGGAGTTGGAGGCTTTACCTTCGGCACGGTCGTGGATGTCTGTGGGTAGGAGGCTGGCTCAGTCGCTTCCTGACGTGATGGAATCGCTTAAGCTAAACAGAGGTCCAAGCTCTGATCCCAATGGTTCAGCATGACGTAGCTTCCTGTGCCCAGCGTGCCTCTGATCAATCATATGTAGTGTCCCTCCTACACAGACTGATCCATAGCATACACCCACATCTCAAACAAGGCACCAGACTCTGGAACTTGTGGCAGGACAGGCACCTCTCAGAATAACAACTCACTATATTGCTTCACCTTTCTTCTCCCCTCCATTCTCCCACCCCCTAAATAGAGGGAGAGGCCAGACCATGTGGAGCAGTGGAGAGTGAGACAGCTTCAAAGTCAAAAAGGCCTGGGTTCGAGTTCCATCTCATCTCAGCTGTGTGACCCTGGGCAAGTTGTGTGACTTCTCATTGCACTAGGCAACCCTGTAGGACTCAGAAGGTGTCATCCTACATCGGTAGAGGGACCTGTCTCACCGGGAAACTCTCTCCACCCAGAAAATCTTAGATGCAGTCCCTGTGTTAAAAAAGCCATCAAGTAACTGTTAGGGGTCAGAGGTGGCTCAGTATTCTAGCCCAGTAGGACCTGCCCTGGACTCAGAGAAGAGCTAGGCCTTTCTCCAAACTCGATCACCTAGTCAAGTAACTTGAGTATTTCTGTGTTGGGTCAAGTGGAGGCGATAACTGCTCAGTTCTAGAAAATAGGATGACTAGCATTAAGTATATGTGAAAGGACCTCAAAATTGGTTTTTCTTAAAATTACTTTAATATTATCCTTTTTTTTTTAATATTGATATAGAACAGTGATTTCATCAGTGTGGGGGAACTTTCAGTGTAAAAGATCCCTCCACTGATGCAGAACTGCCCCCCATCTGTAACATCATAGGCTTAGAGCAGGGGTTCTTAACTTGGGATCTGTGACATTATTTTTTTCTAATATTTGGATAGTTATGTTTCAATATAATTAATTCTCTTTGTAATCCATGTATTTTATTTTAAACTGTCATTTATCAAGGGTCCTTGGATTTCACCAGATTGCCAAAGGGACCCCATGACACAGTAAAGGTTAAGAACCTGTCTTGGAGTTGTTTGGGGTCACTGAGAAGGGTGTAACTTGGCCAGGGTCACACAGCCAATGTATGTCTGAGGTAAGACTTGAACCCAGGTCTTTCTGACTCCAAGGCTGGCCCTCTTTTCGCTATGCCTTCCTTCTTAACTTGGATGCAGAGGTTTTGTATGCAGTACTCGGACTTTGGAGAGAATCGTCCTCAAAGTCTTGGGTTAGCAAACCCAGCTCTCCAGAGCCGTTAGCTTGCCTGCAAAAACCTTCCCCATTATTGAAAGTGGCAGCATTGTTTTCTGCAAGTCCTGAATAGCAAGACGTCAAAATAAATGTTGATGACTTTTTTAAACCAATTTAACTGTTCTCTGCTTCAGTTTCCACATCTCTAAACCGGGGATGATAGTCTCTTACCTCTTCCCAAGATGGTTATGAGAATAAAATGATAATATTTGTAATGCGCTTTGCAAACCATGAAGCACTATATAAATACTAGCTGTGATTATGATTATGATTATGATTAATTGTTATTATTCTTTACACTCATTCAGGCCCATTTGGTGGCCTTATGTGAACTCACAGCATTTGGGGAGTTACCATTAACCACAAGAGGCCTTTCCATTTGAACATGTGCTTTATTGTGTTACAAACCCACAAAAACACAGCTAAAAAAATAACACATTTTCCCAAGATAACATTATCCAAAAAAAGTTAACAATATTGTTGGAATAGATCCAGTAATACTGCCTGAAGAAGCGTGATATAACATTGAAAACATGAATGATTTTTTTATAAGTCTTAAAGCATTTAAAGTGCTTTAATTTGCTACTAACATAGAAGCATGTGTCTGTGTAACCAAAACACTGGAGAGTTCTAATCCCCCCCCCCCCCACTACAGAACTCGTACCCGTCCCTGTGGCTGGTTCTAGTTCAGTTCCTAAAGGTGATGTCACTGGGTGCCTGATGGGTAAATCTCGACGAAATGACTGTTCTCAGCAGAAGAGCATCCAATGGTCTGCGTTAATGCCACCATGTATGGCCAATTCAGGCCCTTTTTCTTTTTGAAAGGAAATATGCTTCAGTGGCCTTTGGTGAAACTTTAATAGATGGGAAATTGGTGAACTCAGTACCTACTGAGATTCTGAGGGACGGTCTTGGAGCTAGTGCCTAGACTAAGACAGAGCCTAGTACACACTAAACACTTAATAAATGCTCGTTACCTGCAATACTTGAGGAACCAAGGTGAACTCTGGACAATCTTAGCCCTACCCTCTCCTTTTCTAATCAATCACCCAAAGCAAACGAACCTTGGTCTTCCTACCTCATAGCCAGAAGAGTGCTTATTTCTCCCTTTTTTTCTGTGACCCCCAAATTCCTCCCCCCCCTTTCATTATTTCATTCAACAAGGTACCTAAACGTGATAGAGAGCCTTTGCAATCACAGTGCTAAAATGTAGAATTTGGGAAAGGTGTTGATTTGAGCTCTTTAAAAAGATTTGTTCTCGACCTTGGATTGACACCCCAGCAAAGGAGTTGCCTCTGATGATGAAGGAGTGGCTTCATTTTAATCTTTTCTCATGCATTTGAATTCAGGGCTCAGGAAGGCAAATTTCCAGGTATAGTACCAGGTACTCGTATGAAAACTGCCCCTCCACCCTCCCATACACACACCAAGGCACAGGGAGAAAAATCTTTTTAAAGAAATTTTAAAGAAATCAGCCTAGTTGTAACCTCCCTGAAATTCAGATGACCCATTTAATCAGCTGAACTTTGTCTCATAAGACAGAAAACATAACTTTGTCTAGTCCAGTAGTTCTTAACCTGGGTTCTGTGGGTTTGTGCTTTTAAAAATATTTTGATAATCTTATTTCAATATTATTCATTTTCTTTGCAATCCTACGGATCTTATTATAAGCATTTAAGAACATGAATCTGAGAAAGGGGTCCATAGGTTTCACCAGACTGCCCAAGGGTTTCACGATGAGAAAAAGGATAAGAACTTCTCTGAGTCACTTAGCAAGAAATGTGCTGGTTAACCTAGGATTAGGCTGTGTGAATTGTTGTTATCTGCAAATATGTTCTGCTTGAGGGAATGGATTTTTCTCTTTCGGAGTCTGTTATTCACAACATATAGAGCTTTAATAAATGCTTACTGAGGGACTGAATGAATGAATTGTCCTAGGAGGGACCTCTTGGGGGATGAATATCTGGATCAGTGTTTTAGTGAGTTAAAATACTCCTTGGTATATCACACCTAATTTTTGTTTCTTCTCTGATTCTCCACCTCTTCATACATACCCCACCCAAATTCTCCCCACCCACCAAGCCAAATGGCCACAGATGATGGAGTGAAGCTATTCCCAAAAAAGAAAATAGGAACAGAGACCAGACCCATGAGGTCAGTGGTACAGGGAACTTCCAGATGAGGACACTCCCTCCTCCAATGCAGGTTGGCACCTTCTTTGCAAGTTACAATCTTGGAGAACTACAAATAGCATTGAGAGGTTAAGTTACTTGTCCAGGGTCATATATGGAAAAGAATGCCCAGACCAGATCCCTCAGTTGCAAACATGTAATTGCCCTTTCTGTATATGACTTGCAGAACTCTGACTCAGGATCAGGACTGTATTTTCAGACCTTCCAAAAGACCCCTATAAACTGGTGGCATGTTTGACTGGATCAGCCCTTCTTTAGTTCATCTTGTTGGCTGAAAACCTGCTGAAAAGCTGGGCATGAGACCTTCACATGTTGAAAATGAAACATTTAAAAAAAACCAAACCCTGAACTTCAATGTGGAAGAATGTTTCACTTTATCAAATATGAACAAATATCAACAGCGTGAGAAATACACTGTCCATCTCTGTGCTGAGCAGAGGTCACCTGAATGTCAAATTTTGAAGCCACAGCATTCCAATGTGGTGGTCAGTTTCCCAGGAAAGACTGAGCACTTCAGCAAACCCATCTTTCCCCGCTGAATTCAGACTCCAAATGGAAAGAAACCACATCGTGGGGGCTGGGAGGGGGGGATCAGGGAGTTCGGGGTGGAAAAGAAGGAAGCCAGAGTACAGGAGGAAATGAGCAAATTCTAAAAAGACTATCTGATTCTTGGCCAAACTGGCCACAGCTTCTGAATGGAACTGATTCACCCTCAAACTGGCTAAGAGAATGGCCTTGATCGGCCCTCATTAGTAGGGGATGAGTAAGCCACTTTGAAAATGGGCTTGAAAAAATCAATGATTTCCTTTATACAGCAGATGCAGGGGGCGAGCTCACATGTACACAGACAGCATTTGAAATACAATGACGCAGTCAAGCTTCTTTGTGGAGAACTGAAGGATGTTGAAAAATACTTTTTTTTTTTTTTTTGGCAGTCCATCAGGAAGCAGATCCCCTTGTTACAAAGGGTCTGAAAGCTGGCAGAATCCCTACAGAAGCTGAGATGCAAAAGATTTCAAGTCAGTTTTCATGATGACACTAATCTTCCCCATTCAGATACTTCTGAGTGGATAGAAGGAGGGTAGAGGCCAGAGAAAGACACTGTCCCTCATTTTTGTATGTGTGACATGTACTGTACAATTAATCGATTGGACACACAAAATAAGTCTGTGCAAGACTACAAAATATCTACAGAATATTCAGACTGCCCATCCTGAATGGGCTGCTTCTACCCTCTCCCTTGCAACTCTCCCAAATTGAAGGACATCAGAAATGTTTTCCTGGAAGAGGGGCCCAGCAGATGGACATACCACCCTGGCTGGCCCTGAGCTGCTTATAGCTCAAAATTCCAGTCCTGGGAACAAAAAATGAAAGAAAAAAAAAGCAAAACCTTCTCCAGGGGCTTAAGGCTGTGAACTCTTCACCATCTCCCATACCTGGAGTTTTTCTTTTCTTTTCTTTTTTTTGAGTGTTTCCTTTGGAAGCCAGTCTGGTTGGGGGACCTTACCCCTTGGGAAGCGCCTCCTGGATCTCCCCCAGCCTTCCCTTCCCCATCCTCAGTTGATCTCCCCATCTGTGAACTCTTCTTTAATGGACTGTTTGCGGGATTTGCAATCAGGGAGGTCAAAGCCAAAGTCTGCCCACTCGTCCGCCCCGCTGCGGTTGGGGATAGTGATTGTGTGGCGGACTCGGAAATGCACAGCCTCCATCACGCGCTGGCGCTGGAGCTCCCCCGAGCTCCCGATGGAGATGGTGGAAGCGTTACTACTCGAGCGGATAAGCTGCTGGGCCCCATAGTCATGGCTCTGCTTCAGCTCCTGAAGACCCCTCCAGATGGTCATTCTGTATTGATCAGGAATCTTCAGGGCCCCAAGATCCTGGAAGATCCACGTAGCAAATACACCAAGATTAGAAGGAGATGGAGTAGGGAGGCCAGGGGCAAGAGAAAAGTGTCCCCTCTCATCCTACTGGGGACAAGGGAGTGGTATCTTTCTGTGTATCAGTGATGGGCAGTAGAACCTCCACTCTGGATAAAAGCCAAAAATCCTGGTGGCTATTGACATAGAAACACCAGGAGCTAAGTGGGAATGTGCTGCGGGTTTGACACTCTTGTGAATGTGAAGGGAGCAGATATCTATACCGGAACTCCCAGTGCTGACATCCATCCATCAATCAATCAATCAACATTAATTGACTGATTTCTTACACAAAGTCTCCATAATACATCCTGGTTCTCACTATAGACATCCGCTCTCTTGAATGACCAAATGTGTGGTTTCTAGAGATGTTCTTGGTTCTATAGGAAGTAAGGAGGGACATTTCAGAGAAGCATGCATGGGAGGGCAAGCCTTGGGTCTCTCTCTCTCTCTCTCTCTTTTTTTTGGGTGAGGCAATGGGGTGAAGTGACTTGTCTAGGGTCACACAGCTAGTAAATGTCAAGTGTCTGAGGCTAGATTTGAACTCAGGTGTTCCTGAATCCAGGGCCAGTGCTCTATCCACTGCGCCATCTAGCCGTGCCGAGCCTCTCTAGTTTATGCAAACAACCACATTTGGTAATGTCAACTGAAATGGAGCTCGGGTATAGAATTGAAATTCCCAAAAGCAGCTGCCAATAGGAAGAGCTCTTTGAGCAGAGGTGTGAGATCAAGTTGAGTACTTAGGGCCTAGTGGGCATCATTGGCCTGGGATGTTACTGGGAGAGAAAAAACAAGGAAGGTGGTAAATTAATAATTTGCAGACATCACAAGACTACGCCCTTAAAAAAAGATGGGGGAGGCGGTCAGACCAGACCTACAGATTCAAGGTCAACTTTGGAAAAAGTAAATATAATCCCAAATCCACCCCTAACACTGATGTTAGAAACACAGGCATCACACTTGGTGAGATGGGAGTTAAAACTTTCACTCGGACACAGCTTGGCAATCTGATGGCCCTCAAATCAGGCCATAGGAATGAAGGTCAGGAGGCAGCAGCTGATTATTGAGCACGCAGACTGCCTCCCTCCTGGAGTTAGTGATGGCTGGCGGCATCTGAAGGCTGAGCCTATGCAGCTGGTCCCAGCTACCAGTGACAAACCATTGTCTCTCCTTTGGTGATAGCCCTGAACTGGTAACAGCCCTGGAAGAACCCTGAGTAGAGAGAGTCCAAAGGAAGCTGAGGAGTAGGTAGGGTGTCCAAGGGGTTAAGATGGTGCTAAATAGCCCAAGGTGGCTATTTGAGTTTGTAGGAATTAGAAAAAGTGGGTTCAAATCCCAGGTCTAATGGTAGCTATGTGACCTAGGGCAAGTCACTTAACCTGCTTTTCACTTTCTCATCCATAAAATGGGGATAATAATAACATACAATAGGCCACTCAGAGGAATGTGCTTTGTCTTAAGCTCTACTGGTGTGAGCTGTTGTAAATCTCTCTAGTCATAACAAGGGAATGATGATAAAGCCTCAATAACAATTATGTGTGTGTGTATTTGAAGTTGGAGACATGTTGAACCAAGCAGATTTTTAGCTCAACAGAACCACATTCCAATTTATTAGATTAAAATAGTGTGTTTATTATTTAGATTAAGAATAGTGTCAATTTATTTTAGCCACTATCCCCAGGGCTCTATCAGTTCTATGCACAGTAATCCAGTGGCATTCTAATAGTGATATAACCTGAAGGAAAGAGTCTAACACCCTTGGGTCCCAATTTACTCATCATTCTAAGAACTTACTTTATATAATGCTCTAAGACTTATAGAAGGGCTCTGCACAATGAGGGGATTGGATTACATCGTCTCTGAGGTCCCTCCCAGATTGGACCTTCTGTGTTCTAGGGTCCCTTTTAACTCTTGACATTCTATGTTCTAAGGTCCTGCCCATCTTGGATGTTGTATGTTCTAAGTTTGCCCCCAGCTCTGACCTTCTGTGTTCTAAGGTCCCTCCCAGCTCTGACCTGTTCAGATTCTGTATGATACCATTAACCAAGACTAATGGTAATACTACTGATGGCTATTTCTGTTGCGTTTACATAACTCTTTATGGTTTTGGAGCACTCTACAGAAGCTGTCTCATTTGAGCATCCCAGCACCATTGTGAAGTGGTGGAGCAGGTAGTGGCATTCCCATTTGTCAGATGAGAAAACTGAGGTCAAGTGACTGGCCTGAGGTCATGCAGGTAGTGAGTGGCCCAGGCCAGGATTAAACCTGCATCCTCTAAGCACAAATTCTCATGTTCTTTCCAATAGACCACATATGCCCCAGAAATTGCCCTGCTGAGGCAAATAAACTATAGGAATTCTAGCTTGTACAATCTTGCGTCACATGTGGTCTGAATGCTATACCATGAAGATGGGAAGGGTCAGTGATGTCATCAGCATGGGGATGAGCAACTCATCTATGACTCAGTAGATAAATCCTACGGAGTAGACCAAGACATTGAGAGGTAAAGTGACCTCTCTGGGGTTGGTCAAGAGGCCAAGGACATATCATGGACAAGACTTGAACCCAGGGCTGTCTGATTATGCCATCTAGCACTGTCACTTAACTGCACATAGTTTTCTTATCCAAATCAATCTATTTTGACCAAAATTTGTTAGGGATTGACTTCTAAATCATAGCCAAGTTTAGGGGAATGGAAGACCCAATTCTTTTTTTTTAAAAAAAAAGGAAGATGGGCACTCAAATGGGAATCAGGATTATAGTGGAAGGGAGGTCTTTTCCCCAACATTAGACAGGAAGGAAGGAAGATATTCTTTTCCTTTCCATGACTGTCCCCCCCTCATCTTTGTTTTTCTTTTTCTTTCCTAGGTGTTCAGAACTTAGACCCCATAGAGCCAGTGGAAAGAAGAGATCTGCCCAAGGCATTTACCTCTATAGTTAGATTCTGCAGGTGGTAAATGTTCTGCAGCCCTTGGGATGTGAAATACTCGATGCAGTTTGGACACCCCAATCCTGTTAAAAAACTGAAGAAAGAGGTTGGGAAAATAAAGCGATGTTAACTTCTTAGGTATGGAAGCCCTGAACTCATACATCATTGGGACAGGACCTGCAAACCCTGGGGGAATGGGCTGGTTCTTTTCAGTGACAGACACTGGGATGGATTCCTCCTTAGGCTTCCTCTTTTAACACACCCTCCGTGGCCTCAGGACTAGAGACACATCAAACTTTGGATAAACTTAAATATGGAGAAGTATCAATAGTGTTAAGTCAATACTCAGCCTTTTGTACCCTCCCTCTTTCCCTGGTTGGCTTTTTTTTTTCATAGAATCATGGATTTTTGAGCCAAAACAGACCTTAGAAGTCATCGAGTACAACCCTCAAATTATACAGATGAGGAAACTGAGGCCATGAAGGTCACATAAGTAGTAAATGGAAGAGTGAGGATTTGAACACAGAGTCTCTGTCTCTCTCTCATATTGATTAACAATGAGAATTAGCTAAATCAGAGCTCTTTGACATTCTCCCTTCCAGCATCTAGAATTATCTCCTCTTTCTGGACTCCACTAATAGTCTGTGGTTGGTACAAGAAAAAATGGACCCTACCACATGGGTTGTTTTAACTACCCTGAGTCTCATCATTAGCTATCTGCCCTAAAGGCAGCTTAAGGGTTGTTGTTGAGGACCATAACATCAGGAAGGTGATGCCTTGACTTGCAAGTGAACTGGATTTAAGTGAGGGAGGGCTGTGCAGAGTCACCAGCTTCACTGTCTCTTCAGAGCCATCTGGGTCGAGCGGCCAGATGTATATATCAGAACGACTGGAGATGGCCCCAGATGGGCCTTTAGGGACTGTTACCGTAGCTAGCCCAGTCCACAGACCAGCCGGACTGCAGTGCCCCCTTTTTTCATACAAGGAAAGACATTCTGGAGACCTGGGGAACTTTTCTGTACAATGGTCACTGCCTGGGGTCCAGGGCCTTTATCCATTCCCGGCCTTTATCCTCCTCTAGACCAACTCAAAAATCAGACACGAAAGACTCCCTTGGAGCCCAGGTAGACAGGAATCTCCTGGAATACACAGATGGTCTTCTATTTCTTGTACTTCTCATCCTACTCTCCAGCTCCTACTGAATACAACTCCTACTGAATAAAGGACTTCATCCACAGCCAACACTTGCTAACCAGTAAGACCTAGTAATGACCTCTCACTATACAGTGTGTCCCAAAAGTCTCAGTGCAGTTAGAACTGCTCTACACCTTTTGGGATGGTTGGTCAATGTGCTCAATGCACTCTCCCTTGAATCAGGGCTCAACACACCCTGAGCTCTATAGTCCAGAAAAAGTTCTGTGGGCTGGGTCTCACTGATGTGGCTCTTATAAAAAAAATTGATCTGAAATCCCCACAGTCCCCTTGGGTTTGCATGGGAGGAAGGTGGGGGAGCCAGGGTGCTAAGTTCTGAGACAGAAGGAAGCAGCTGCTTTCCTACTCTTCCGATTTCAACTGGAGGATGCAATTTTAATAATGAGAAAAGGGAAATTTCTCAGTGCTCGAGGTTTGACTGAAGCCAGCATAGCCAGCCAACAGCCATATTTCTCCTTTGACCCCAGGGTAGAAAGATGACCTGGGCAGTGATTTATCAGTTGGAACTGGTGACCAGTTAGTGGAGCAGTAGCAGCAGACAAGTACTAAGGTTAGCAGACAAGAGAACGAGGCAAGGCGGAGAGGGAGGGAAACGGGAAAGCTAAGCTATCACACAAGTGTCCATATGCCATGTAAGAGGGGCCCAGAGACAGGTGTACCTGACGAGGCTGGGGTCAGCATTGTACGGGGGAGGAGGAGTGCAGTGTGACCCTGAGACCATGGACTGTGAGGAATGGCCACCATTCATTTCACCGTTAGACTGCATGGGATGACTGTGGCTGTTCAGCATTCCAGGGCCTGTGGACAGAAATGGCAGAACCTGCTATTGGCAAGGAAGGGAAAGACCTCCTCGCTTTACCAGGTGAGAGACTGGGGAAATTGGGAGAGGAGATCCCGCTTCCGTTCATTAAGATCCATCTGCTGCCTCCTTTCAAAGCATGTCGACCTCTTCCTGAATCCTGGTCTCTCCAACACTCTCTCCCCAAATGACCTAGTATTCATCTTACAGATGTTCTCCATCTACTTGTATGTGTACACATTGCCTCTCCTTTTAGAATGTAAGCTTGTCTAGGGCAAGAACCATTTCACTCCTGTCATTTTATCTTCAGAACTTAGCACTTAATAAATGCTTGTTGAAATTGTGGACACTCAGATCAAAATGGAAAAGTGGACTGAATGTCCTAACACAATCCGGTTTCCTTGTCTTCAACCCTTCTGGAGAATCAAAACAAAACAGAAGAAAAGTCACCTTTCGCCTCTTGGCCTAGGCACATGGGACCCCCTTAAGGGCCAAGAAGGCATGTATATATTATCTAAAAAGTCCCTTTGCTTATATCTCTCCTGCCCACCCAGGTTTTTCTGTTTTGTGTTATAGTTATTTCTATGGATGTCCTAGATTGTGAGCTACATGAGGGCAGGGATTTTTTGGTCTGGAGTTTTGATTTCATAGGTGTGAGGGAGCTCCCAGTGTGGAAACTCCCTCCACCAACAGCCCTCTCATGTTCTTGAACCTTCCTTCTCCACTAAGCATATTTGAGTTGGGAGGCAGGGAGGCCACAAAGATGTCCCAGTATCTCATGGGTGATACTCTGAATGCCAGTATTTCTGAACGCTCTCCACCAGCCCATACATTTGCATTCATTAACCTTGTTCTTTATCTGGCTCTGATTGGACATCCTACCATCTGGAGGGGGAGTTTCCCAGACAACTGTCTCTCTGTGCTCCTGTGTTAGAGTTCCCTGCCCTGTAGTAGCACCATCAAAGCAGGCTTACCCATGGGCCCCAGATTGGACCCTCCAGCAGAGCTGTGCTGCTGAGGCTGCCCCACCAGCTGGTTGACTGAAGGCAGTTTGTTGATTCCACCGTGGACTTTGTTCATCGGTGAGAGGACTGGGCCGTAGGACGAGGGAGACTGCAGGTGACTCCTGCCAGGGAAATGAGAAGCATAAAGATGAGACTTCTCACTTGGGAACCCAGGAAGTCTTTCTTTGAACCCACGACCTAGTTTTCCAATTATTTTATTTGATGTTTATTTTATATTACTTCCTATTACTCTTCCTCATACATTCCACCAAACTGGTTGACCTCTCCCATCTCTGTGGCTTTGGTTCTTGCTTGGAACTCTCTCCTTGTTTCTGTCTTTGCAAATCCTTGGCTCCCTCCAAGGCTCAATTCAAGTACCATGTCCTGAGGGGAACTTCTTCTGGTCCTCTCTCCCACACCTTCTAATAATCATGGATCTATATCTATATAGATAGATACAGATGTTGTTATTGATATCTATATATGTATGTATATATGTATATACAGATGTAGATATAACCATGTGCTAAGGGGAACTTCTAGTCCTTTCTCCCATATCTTCTAATGATCATGGATATATATATAGATATAGATAGATATATATTACTATCAATATCTATATATGTATATATATACATATATATATAGATAGATAGATAGACAGACAGACAGAGAGATAGATAGATAGATAGATAGATAGATAGATAGACAGATATAACCATGTCCTAAGGGGAACTTCTTCTAGTTCTCTCTCCCACATCTAATGATCATGGATCTTTATCTATATAGGTAGATATATATGTTACTACTGATCTCTCTCTCTCTCTCTCTCTATATATATATATATTATATGGATATAGATATATACATATCTACATATATATTTAAACAAATATGCACATGAGATCTGTGTACATGTATTACCTCAGTAAACTGTAAGACAGAAGACAGGGTCTCTTTTGTGTTTGTTTTTCCAGTATTCAGCCTGACACCTGGCATACTGGAGGTCTTAATAAATGCTTGTTGGGGGCAGGTACGTGGCTCAGTGGATAGTGTACCAGTCTTGTAGTCAGGAGAATCTGAGTTCAAATCTGGCTTCAGATATTACCTAGTTGTGTGACCCTGGGCAAGTCACTTAACCCTGACTGCTTCCCAAATAAATAAGTAAATGCTTGTTGAGTGAATTGAACAAATAAACAAAACTATCTTTCTTTTCTCTGACCTTACTCTTCAGATGTCTCTGATCTTCTTTTAATTCTCTGTCAATATTTCAAGGCTCCATGGTTTCATCAATGTGGGCACAGTCTCCCTGGATACAGATTTCAAGCCTTCCACTGTTTTATGAGTTGCTATGGCTGGGAAAACTCATTGCCTGGTGGCCCACCTGCTGGTGGTGACCCACTAGGTACTGAGCTAGACTGGACTGTGGATGGTAACACACTGCCAGTCACTGGGTCTGTACCTGGAGTGCTCCTACACAAAGATGGTGATGGTAATGATGTGGTTGTTAATGCCTTTAGGTTTTTGCAAATCTTCCAGGCAAAGTACTTCCCTCACAACAACCTTGTGAGATAGGCATTATTATATTATTATTATTATTATTATTATATTTTTATACACATTTTACAGATGAAGAAACAAAATTCAAAATGGTTAAGTGACTGACCCAGGACCACATAGCTAGTAGGTACTATGTACCTAATGTCACCTTTTACTACCCTAAAGAGCAAGAGACTTCAAGACATGGACAGGTGGAGTGAAGGATGGATAAATGGATGGATATGCATATGAAAGAATAGATAAATGGGTGTACAGATGGAAGGATGGATGAGAGATAGGAAGATGAATGGATAGATTGATGGAGAGACAGGATGATTGAATGAATGATGTATAGAAGGGAGGATGGATGGAAAGATGGAAAGAGAGATAGGATGAATGAATGGACAGAGGGAGAGATGGAATGACTGAATGGATGGGTAGACGTATAGAAGGAAGGATGGATGGAGAAATAGGATGAATGGATGGATGAATGAAGAGATAGGAGACTGAATGAATAGATGGATAGATTTATAGAAGGGAGGATGGATGGATGGATGGATGGATGGATGGATGGATGGATGGATGAACGAAGAGACAGGAGGCTGAATGAATAGATGGATGGATGGATACACAGAATGGAGGATAGATGGATGCATGGGTGGATGGTCATGTGCCCTATGGATGGGTGGAAAAGTGAATGAGAAAAGGGTCAGACATGAGATAGGAGGAGTAACTAGTACTCACGGCCTCTGTAGGAGCTGCTGCTGCTGCTGCCGATAGGAGTCAACCAGTTGTTGAGGCACCAGCTCCATAAGTTCTAGGCCCTCTTTGATTTTCATCAGTATCTCAAAGTTCTCTCGGCCACGCACCTGAGTTGAAAGCAAATCAGGACAGAGATGAGCCCCCTGATCCATGAATAGACTACCTTTTGTCCTCGTGCATGGGACTAGATTCAGGTCTAAGGACTAGGACTCAGGGCATCCAAGGACAGGAGGGTTCCCATGATGATAAAATTGGGAAAGACAGGAAGACCCAAAAAGCATCTTTTCATTGTGCCAGGGGCAACTAGGTGGTGCAGTGGATAGGGTACTGGGCCTGGAATCAGGAAGACCTGAGTTCGAATCCGGCCTCAGACATTTGTTAGCTGTGTGACCCTGGGCAAGTCACTTCACCCTGTTTGTCTCAGCTTCCTCACTGTAAAATGAGCTGGAGAATGAAATGGCAAACAGCTCCAATATCTTTGCCAAGAAAACCCCAAATAGGGTCATGAAGACACAACTGAAGCCACTGAACAAGGACAAATTCTTCCAGTACCCCCTTCAACCCCTCTCTGCAGCCTTTAACACTCCTGCTCTATCAGAAAGAGGCCAACCCTTCTCCATCCTCCTTCCTGCTTTCCAGGGAGGGTGATCTACTGGCCATTCTTCCTTCCAGTCCATATCTTCCACGGCCTTGTCCGTACCATGCTCTTTGATCACATTTTCCATTACTCATCATTCTATCTCCTCTGTTCTTTATTTCCAAAACCTACTCATCTTTCCAAGACCCATGAAAATGCTACTGCTCCAACAAAGTCTAACTCCCTGACCCTAAATAACCTCTCCTCTTTGCTGTGCTGCGACAGAGCTGATGGTAGCTGAATCACAAAATTTAACAGTTTTATTCCACATTGTACGATATTGTTCTCTGATGGGTTTGGAGCACATGGACTTTATTTCTCCGATTAGACTATAGATGCCTTAAAGATGGAGTCCATGTCTTTTTTCCTATCCCCTACAGCACATGGTTCAGTGCTAGACACATAAAGATGCTTAATAATTATTTGTCCACTTATCCAGGCCCTCATCCATCTTGCCTAGACATTAGCATCCTAGCTGCTTTTCCTATTCCTTCTCACTTCTCTCTCCAATTCATCCTCCATCATCATCTTCCTAAGGCAGAGATGTTACTACGTCACTCCTCTACTCAAAAGTTTTCAGTGGCTCCCTGTTGTTTCTAAGATAAATTATCAACATTTTCGTCTGGCATTTAAGGTCTTTTCCAATAACCTACCATTCCTACCTTAGCTCACGTTAATTACTGCCTTTCACTCTCTCCCCAATCCAGCCACACGCTGCCCTCTCCTGCCTTGATGGCCACCCAGCCTTCCCCTATGCCTGAGATGTGCCCCTTCTCATCTGCATCTTTCAGATTCCTTCTCATCAAGACTCAGCTTAGGTGTCACCACCTCCATAAAGCCTTCAATGATTCGCCCACAGCTCAAGGTCTTCCCTCTTTCTTCAAATATTCCTAGGGCACTTTTTTTGTATCTTGCACTCATTCCCAATTACCCCGGAATGTGAGGTTCTTCACCTGTATCTCCCATCGCCAGGGCAAGGACTGCCCCGTTTTTGTATCCACAGCACCTAGTATGGTGCACAGCACTTGGAAAGTGTTCAACTGCATGCTTTGTTTGGATTTTTAAAAATCAGTCTTATTGATACCTTTTGTTTTTACATTGCCTAGATCTCCCCTTTTGAGTAAATGCTGGCTCAATGAATCAGTCCTGTCAGAACAGAATCCAAGTTCCTTTAAGTCAATTATTTCTGTCTTCATACCCCCAGGACCTAGCATAGCTGGAGCAGCTAGAGGGCACCATAGTACACAGAGCACTGGGCCTAGAGTCAGGAAGACCTGAGTTCAAATTCAGCTTCAGATACATACTAGCTCTGTGACGCTTGGCAAGTCATTTCATTTCTGTTTGCCTCAGTTTCCTCATCTGTAAAATGGGGATAATAATAGTACCCTACCCCCCTACCCCAGGGTGGTTGTGAAGATCAAATGAGATAATTGCAAAGTGCCTAGCCCAGTGCCTGGCACGTAGTAGGTACTATAAAATAGTTATTATTATAGTGCCCAGCACATAGTAGTTGCTACATTAAAGTTAGTTGTTATTATAGTGCCTGGCACACAGTAGGTGCTATACAAAAGTTAGTCGTTATTATAGTGCCTGGCACATAGGTGCTATATACAAGTTAGCTATTACTATAGTGCCTGGCGTATAGTAGTTGCTATATAAAAGTTAGTTGTTATTATAGTGCCTGGTACATAGTAGTTATGTTGGATTTGTTAAATTGACTTTCCAGGCCTTCCCTGGTCTCAATCCCAAACCCACAACTCTTCTTGACCAGGAGTCTTTCATCATCCCCAACCTGGTCAGAGGCCCTGCCAGTGTTGGTGATAGCAGGGGGCTACTCACAGGCATATAGTATATCTCCTCATCCCCATGTCTCCTCTTTTTCACATTGGCCACCAGGGCAGGGATGGCAGGTGGGCTTTGCTTGAATGCTAAAGTGAGACAGGAAAGACCATTCATTAGCATGGACAGCAGAGGAGTTTGGGAGGGGGAGGGGAAGGTGATAAGGGGGAGGGTGTAATAGGGACGGGACAACAGAAATCTGATAACAGCCTGGTAAGGGAGGGGCTCACTGGTCAATTCTCAAAAATATGTACACCTCTAACATCCTCCCTGGGGGTGAGGCCACATGATTTGAATGCTTAAAAAATGTTAAGCTGATTAAATTACTTCAAAGGCCTGGGAAGGATAAGTATGGAAGTAAATCTCGCCTTGGCCCATGCATGGATGGGCATATGCTCGAGCTTATATATAAACAAATGCACACAGGAAAGAAAAATACACATACAACACCCAGCATGTCTGAAGATCATGGAAACCACTTCCAAAATGCCAGCCCAGGCCCCTCTTCAATTCACAGGAATGAATTAGGGGAAGGGGCTTGCCCCAAATTTCTGCGTGTTCCACATGCACCCTTTGCAGCACTGTGGTCATTCATGTGGCACTAATTCTCAAATAGGTGAAGGATCCGTTATTCCATCAACTCAGAGACTCCACGTATAAAAACCCTGTCCACTGACAAAGAGCATAAGCTGATGGTGACTCAGTGGAGGTGTTCAAGGCCAGGGGCCTTGGCTTTTTCTGTATCATGGCCTTCTTAAGCAGCAGTCTGGGGGAAGTCCCTTTTCATAATCACATTTTTAAATGCATCAAATAAAATACATCAGGTTACAAAGGAAACCAATTACTTTGAATTATATTGAGATCCAGTTAATTAATTAGCTAATTAATTAGTTAAAACCCTAATGCATAGCCTCTCCCAAATCCTAGGTTCAGCACCTCTGACGTCCAGAGAGGGTAAGCGAAGGCTAAGGCCACATAACTAATAAATGCCAGAGGAAGGATCTGAACCCCACAGTCTTGCTGACCCCAAGTCCTGTGGTCATAAACACAGATGGCCATTGACTGACTGATTGGCCCTTCTGTACAAGATGGAGCATGGTAGAATGGAAAAGAGTTTGGAACCAGAAGCCCTTGGTTCAAGTCAAAGCTCTGTCACTACTCGTGTGACCCCAGGCAAACTGTTCAACTTCTCTAGACTCAGTTTCTTCATCTGAAAAATGGATCGAGGGGAGGGAACTAGATAACTTCTGATACTGTTGTTCAGTCGTATCTGATTCTTCATGAACCCATTTGATGTTTTCTTGGCCAAGATACTGGAGTGGTTTTTCATTTCCTTCTTCAACTCCTTTTATAGATAAGGAAACTAAAGCAAACAAGGTGAAGTGCCTTGCCCAGGGTCACACAGCTAGGAAGTGTATGAGGCCAGATTTGAACTTAGGAAGACGAGTGTTCCAGACTCCAGGCTCAGAAGACTTTGGTCTAAACGTGGTAACAGTGAAAGAAATAAGACCCTAGGAACTGGAACAGGAAGAGTCCTTGGAGCTCACATGATCAGAGATATCGGGCTGAAAGGAATCTTTACTGCTATCTAGTCCAGCCCTCTCATTTTACAGATGGGGAAACTGAGGCTAGAAGAGGTTACACAACTTTCCCAAGGTCACTGAGGTAGTAAGGAGCAAAAACCAGAATTTGAACCTAGGTTCTCTGACCCCAAATCCAGCACTCAAAGTATTCATAGTGCCAAAGGGACCCCCATCTCCCCCTAACCTATCTGACTCTACAGAAAGGAGTCCACATTTCTCCCAATGTACAGATCCAATGTAGAGAATGAACAGTTATATAAAACCTTAAACTGAATTTAATTAAAATAAATTTAACTAAATTTAAATTTAACAAAATTTAACTAAAAAATCTCTGAGTAAAAAAAAACTAAAGAGAAACAAAACTAGCAGAAGCCAATAGTTTTCTCAATGTCAGGGAATTTAAAAGGGAATCCTTGACTTGGGGTGGGATCTAGGTCAGATGCATAATATCCCACCTGGCCCACTACCAGCACTGCCTACTCCAAAATACAGTGCTCTCGTGGGAATGGGCCTAGCAGGATTTGGGGTGCTCATGCTAGTAACCATAATAACTAGCTAGTAACAATAATATCTAGCAGTTTAAAGTTCACAAAATACTTTCCAAGTATGATCTCATTTTATCCTCACTACAACCGTGAGAGGTGGCTGCTATTATTACCCTCATGTTACAGATGAGGAAACTGAGGCAGACAAGTTAAAAGCAATCAATTGCCGACTCTTATCAGCCCTATCCCTCTCCAGCATTGTCTGCATCAGTCCCCTCTGCACTCACATGGTTAACATTCTAGTAAGAGCCCTGCTCACCTCTCCTGGATTACTGACATGAGTTCCCTTTTCTGAGACACAAGTTTTCCTGTCTTGCCTAGGCTAGAAGTTCCGTGGCCACTGGCGTGCCAGATCCCATTACTGACCAGCCTGGAAGCTGTAACCTACCCTGCCTTTCCAGTCTGGGATGGTGACAGCCTGGATGGGGACCCTCAATGCCAGAGGCTCAATATATTAGTGTCAGACTTAGTGTGTAAGCACCAATAGCTCAATCTATTGCTGCTCAGAGATTCCCTTCTCAAGCCTCCCCAGAAGCAAGGACTGTAAGAGCACCCCACCACAACTAGCTAGAATGGACTCCCTAATATGGCTCCATGCCTCAGATCCTACCTTGTCCGATATACCTTCTTCAGAGCTGCCAAAGTGATATCCTTAAAGATCTGACCATGTCACTCCTTTGCTCAATACGCTCCAAGGACCCTCTAGTATACATATATGTCATATGTGGTATAGAATAGATAGCATTGAATATTAGATAATATATTATGTAACAAATGGCCATTCTGCATAGGTCATATAATGAAGAGTCAATATTATTACATATATCATATAACAATATATATTTGGTTTCAACTTGTGATTTTGCAAATAAGGAACCTCTCAAGGAAAGAAACACCTTCTAACTATGCAGAATGGCCATTCATATAGATATAGATATAGATAGATATAGATACAGATATACACATATATAGATATATACACACATCTATATTAAATATACACACATATAGATCTTTCCTTTTCCTTCTCTTCCTTCCTCCTTTCCTTTCTCTTCCATCCTCTTCTTTCTTCCTCCTTCTCCTTCCTTCTTTTCCTTCTTTTCTCTCTTCCTCCCTTCTTTCCTCTTTCTCCTTCTCTTCCTCCCTTCCTTTCTGTCATCCTTCTTCTCTTCCTCTCTCTCTTCCCTCTTCTTTCCCTTCCTTCCTTCCCCTCTTCCACAAATCTACAAATACGTCCAACCTTTCCTAGCCTTTAAGAAAAAAAAAAAAACGCCTTTCATTAGATCCCATCATCCCCAGAAACTACCATCCTCTTGCTCCCTTCTCTTTCACAGCCAGATTCCTAGAAAAAGCTGTCTACACTGTCTGCTTCCATTTCCTCACTTATTACTCACTTCTCAACCCGTTTACAATTTGTCTTCCCACCCCAACATTCAAATGAAACTGCTTTCTCCAAAGTCACAAGTGGTCTCTCAATGGCTAACTCTCAAGGACTTTTCTCAGACCTCTTGACTTCTCTGCTGAATCTGACACTGTTGACTACCACCACCTTTTAGATACTCTCTCCTCTCTAGGTTTTAATGCCTCTTTCTCTTGCCTTTCTTCCTACTTGTCTGACATCACCTCAGCCTCTGTTGCTGGATCACCACCCTATCAGGTTCCCTCATGGTCCTGTGCTCTATTCTCATTACCCTCTCTTGGCTTGAGGGCGTCCAACTCATCCTCAGCCAGACTCAACCAGGGCTTGCACAGAGAGCCTGGAAAGCAGAGATGTATTTACCACCAGAAGCTTCACTTAAAATTGTTTTGACTCATCGGCTCCCATGAATTCATCTATGCAGAGATCCACTGCCCTAGCCCGCTACTCTCTTGGGCTTCAGTCTCTGAGTTCTGTTTAATTTGTCTTTGTATCCCCCGATGCCAGGTGTAAGGCAGGCACTTAATAAAAGCTTGTAGAACTGAAGCATTTCGGGGCAGCTAGGTGGTGCAGTGGATAGAGCACCGACCCTGGAGTCAGGAGGATCTGAGTTCAAATTCAGCCTCAGACACATGACACTGACTAGCTGTATGACCCTGGGCAAGTCACTTAACCCCACTGCCTAGCGAAAACAAAACAAAACAAACCAAAAAAACCAAAACAAAACAAAACACTAAAAGAACTAAAGCATCGAGCCAGACTTACTGCGCTTGGTAGCGTTCCCATTCTTGGCTGCGCTCTCGTTCAGGGCTTGCTGCTCCCGGTAATGATCCTCATCTGCTTTCCGGTCTCTGCCAGGACAGGCACAGATCCTCCCCTCGAATGACCTCCGGCCCAGAACCTGCCCGCTGCCAGGCAAACAGAAGCAGAGACTCCCTCATGAGCATCTCTGGGGCATGGAGAATGCCAAGAGGCTCCACACGCCTCAGCCCCAGTCTATACCCACTGACCCCAACCATGTCCCAGTACAGACACATGGGTCAGAACCAGCCATGGAGACATCACCCTTTTGGTGATTTCTTAGTCAGTATGGAACAGGTAGGGGTTGAGTTCTTTCTTTTTAGAAACAGGGAAGTGGTGGGAATGGACATAATGGTATTCAGCCTTGAAACTGAAATGACCCATGTTCTTCACCAGTAACTGAGATGATTCAAACCCTAGAGAAACTATTAAGACTGCAGAACTCCAGACAAGACCTCGGAGGCCCAAAATTCAATTCCCTCATTTTTACAAATGAGGAAACTGATGCCTGGAAAGATGAATGGACTCATCCAAGGTCACACAAGTTATAAGGGGCTGAGCAGAAAACTGAACTCTGGTCCCACCCAGTATTGCTCCGGGTGCCCAGGAGCTGTCCCTGGGAAGGCCATCCCCCTATGCAAACACTTTGAAGGAATTAAAAAAGTACCTGCGATTGCAAAATTGTCTCCCATTCTGGGACAAAAGGAGAAATCAAATGAATAAAAGTCATTGGTTTGTAAGAGCTGGAAGGGACATTCTGGAAAATTAGTCCAAACCCCTCATTTTGGGGATGGGGAAAATGAGCTTCACATAATAAAGCCCCGAACAACAGGCAAAGAACAATGGGATTTTCAAGTGGGAAGGGACCGGTAAGATGATTCAGCATCATTTCACACAGATGTGGAAACTGAGGCCCACAGAAGGAAGTTGGACAGTGGCAGAGGTCAGAGGTCAGACTCAAACCCAAGGGTCCTAGCACCAATGTTCTTTCCCTTTCACCAAATCGTCTTTCTTCCTGAAGCCCAGCGACACCCTGCCTTACTTTCTTAATATAGCAAATGACTGATCTATTGTCTCCTAGGGGAGCATTAGGAGACACATTCAGTTCATCCTCTGAAGGCTCCTTGTCTCACACTGCCTCCCTCCCACGGTATTTAGGGAGGCAGTTTGGTGCAGTGCATATAGAGCTGGCCTTGGATTCATGAAGACCTGGATTCAGATCCTGTCCCTGACACTGACTAGCTGTGTGATTCCAGGCAAGTCACATAACCTCTCTGATCCTCAGTATCATGATCTATAAAATGGGAGCAACATTATCACCTTCTTCCAAAGGGTGTTGTGAGGACCAAATAACAGATGTAAACAGCTTTGAAAACCTTAAAAAGAATAAGAATTGCCCTGTGATTTCAGTGGTGTTAAACTCAAATCCCTACCTGTTACCTACCACAAATTTACATTATCTATCTTGTATTACATTTTTGTTTATTTTATTAAAGATTTCCCAACTAAATTTAAATCTAGTTGGGTCCCATTGGGGAGTTTTGTAGGCCATGGGGGCCTCTCTGGCTCTGAGTTTGACACCTCTGGTGTAGAGAATTCTGCTGTTAAGAACTCCCTTTACCAATGCAAATCTGCAACTTCTTTGCAATTTAATCTCTTTTCATCCCACCTCATCCCATCCCACCCACCCTATCTCTTCTCATCTCATCCCCCTCAACCCATCCAATCCCACCCCATTCAAGTTCCCCATCCAACTCACTCTCTAGTCTCCAACGTGATGATGATGAGAATGGGCCTCCGGTTCATGCCTCCCACACAGCTGCTGTTGCACATGAAGTTGTACAGGATGGTGGTAAATTCTGTCCCGACCTGCTCTCAAGAAAAGTAAGAAAGGCACAGGAATGGAATACAGCTGGAGTACTACAAAAAGCAAACACTGCTGGGCCTATGGGATGCCTGATGCAGTTCAACTCATCCTTAGACAAACTCAGCTCTGGCTTTGGATAAATCTGGAAGGCAAGGGCTCAGTTAGCACTAAAAAATCTCCATTAAAATCATCTGGACGCATCCAACCATTTTCTGGAGGAATAGGTATTTGTGTTGGTATTTGAAAAACCTTAATTGTGTAGCTGAAATAACTGGGCCATTAACTTTGGCCACTAACTACAGAACCAAGGTTAATCAGTCACATGCCAAATGACTAGAATACATGAAAATATTCCATTAATATTACAGAAACAGAACTTCCGTCCTAATAATTGTTTTAGTAATTTGGATCTCTGGGGGTCCGCAACATTTCGATCTCATCATGGAGTCTCTGAAGCTCTATGCTACTGATTTGTCAAGATTTAATGACACAATTGTATTTTTGACTTGTTTCCTCCCTTGTTTTTCCTTCCTCGCTACTTTTCTTCCTAGCTCCCTTTTCTGTACAGTCTTGTTCCATTGGAATGTAAGCTCCTTGAGGACAGGGGCCGTCTTTCATTTGCTTTGCAAAGTTCCTGGCACTTAGTAAGTGCTTGATAAATACTGGTTGTCGCTAGTCTGTTAGATAAACTCTCTGTTCTGGAGTCCCAACTATAATGTAAGTAGTGTGGTTGTAGGTAACTGCTCAGAATTCTCTAATAGCTCCTTGGAAAGGCATATAAACCACCAGATTTCCCCTGTAAAGTGGAATTCTTGTGAAGTCAATAAACCACCTTGTGGGCTGTGAAGAAGATAGTCAACAGTACCTCTAGCAAATGCTTGAGAAATGAATATACTTGTGTTTCTAATAGGTCTGATCTCCTAGAACACGAGAAGGAGTAACTCAAAAGTATTTAAGAAAGAACAAAACTTAGGGGAAAAAAGAGTGAATTAGTTTATTTGGTTCCACCATTTACATGGTCCACATGTAAACATATGCACCTGTTGGGTTGCACGCGTGTCTGCATGTATAACCAACGAAATGGAACAGTGGATAAAGTGCTGGACATGAAGTAGGGAAAATCTTACTTCATATCCAGCATCAGGCATTTACTGGTTGTGTGACCCTGGGCAAGTCACTTAACCTCCATTTCCCTCAGTTTCCTTGGCTGTAAATTGGGGACAATATATTCCCCAGGTTGTGAGGATAAAATGAAACAACATTTGCAAATCTTAAATTGCTATAAAAGTGTGTATAATTCAGTGCATGCATGGAACTGTGTCCCAAATCTCACTCAGCCTCTGCAGAAGCTTGTATAGTAACAGAAACCCAAATCCTGGCTGCAAGGTGCCTGATTTACTATGCCAGATCACGGATCCACAGGATGGCAGAGCTAGAAGAGACTGTAGAACAAAGAAAGTCAAAGCAAGAGGGCCCTTAGAACAGAGAATGTCAGAACTGCAAGGAACCTACTTTGGGACATGGAACGTCAACAGATTGATCAATAAGGACTTATCAAGATCTTACCGCTAAGCAGAGGGACATAACAATGGGGAAAAACAAGGAGGGTGGGGGACACAACATATAAATAAATAGAAACAAGCAGAAGAGAAGAGAAAGGTGAGGAAAAGGCTCAAGTAGCCAGGGGGACCAGAATAAACCTCTTGAAGAAGGAAGGATTTGAACTAAGTCTTGAAGAAATGCAGGGATTCTAGAAGGTGATGAGAGAGAACTCCGGGCATGTGGGACAGCCTGGGCAAAGGAGTAGGGAGATGGGGTGTCTTGTGCAGAGAACATTAAATGAGCTAACGCTGTCGGATCATAGAGTTTGAGAAAACAAAGGGAAGGAAGGGACCAAGTTATGAAGAGGACTGTCTGTTTAAGCCTGGAGGTAACAGAGACCCTGCAGCTTACTGAGTTAGGGATCGGCATCTCGTGGTCAGACTGGTGCCTCAGGAAGAACGCTTAGCAAGCTGAGGGAAAGATGACTGGAGTGGGAGGAAGGCCAGCTAGAAGGCTATTGCAATGGCCCAGGTAAGCGGCGAAGAGAACTAGAGGGGAGGCTGTTTGAGTGGGGAGATGGGGGGAGGGCATAGATGTTGGGAAGGCGACTTGATAGGATTTGGCAACAGATCTTTGTCCAGATTCCTCCATTAGCTTCAGTGCCACAGGCTATATGTTCGTCTGCTTCTCAAGATCAGCCCCCTAAAGGGCAAAAAGCGTCTCAGAGAAGGAGAGGGAGGGGTCAAAGGTGACACTGAGGTCGCCAGCCTGGATGACCAGGAGGCCTGAGGTTGCCCCTCTCTGGTGATAGCGAAGAGCAGAAGAGGGAAGAGATTGGGGGAAACAACAAGGAGTTCTGTTTTGAACACAGTGACTCAAAGACAAATTGAGTTTAAGATGCCTATGGGATATCCAGTTGTAAATGTCCAACAGGAAGCAGGATTGGATCTCAGAAGAGAGACTAGGGCTGACTAATCAGGGAGTCAACTGCAAAAGGACTTTATACCATTGAATGCCATGGCTGAGAGGGACTTCAGAACACAGAAGATTGAGGCTGAGAGGGCCTTTAGGACATAGCAAGCTAGAGCTAGAAGGGATATTATAAAGATATACAGACAATGGGGTATAGAAATCTATCCTGCCCTACAGGAAAAAAGAAGGGGAAGGAGATAAGAGAAGGGGGGTGGGGCAGATTAGAGGAAGGGGTATTCAGGATGCACGCCATCTTGGGGTAGGGGAAGGGACGAGATGACGAGAAATTTTGGAACTCAAAATCTCATGGAAGTGAATGTTGAAAACTGAAATAAAGAAATTAATAACCAGAAAGGACCTCATATCCCAGAATACAGAATGTAAAATCTGGAAGGACTCTTAGAACTTAGAATTTCAGGATTGAAAGGGTACTTAGAACCTAAAATGTCAGAGTTAGAAGGGTCTTTAGAACCTAGAATGTCAGAGTTGGAAGGTTCCTTAGAACCCAAAATGTCAGAGTTGGAAGGGTACTTAGGACCTAGAATGTCAGATCTTGGAAAGAAGCTAGAATATCAGAAAAGGAAGAGATCTTGGAATACAGAATATGAGAGGTAGAAGGGGTGTTAGAGCATAGGCTCTTAGAACCAGAAGAACCCTAGAATGTCAGAGCTGGGAGAAGGCTTAGCTCACAAGATATTAGTTATAAGGGCCCTTATCCCTAGAAGAACCTTTAAATTATCATCTACCAGAAGGAATCGCTGCCCCTCACCTCCCAGAATTTTAAGGATGGAGAAACCAAGAAGAAATTTAACCATATAATGAGTTAGTGGCAGAACTGAGACTAAGCTCGAGGACTCTGGACTCTCTGGCCCAATCATTTGGACTTCCTGGGAACATTCAACGGGATCAGGGTGAACTGGGTTCTGACCTAGTACCTCCAACACTTCCTAGCTGTATGAGCAGGGGTGAATCACTTAACATCAGTTTCCTTATCATGTAAAATAGGGATAATCAGAGTACCTACTCCACAGAGTTGTTGTGAAGATCCATGTAAAATACTCCACAGATCTTAAAGTGTTTTCTAAAGTTGCTCGTTGATTTCCTTCCTCCCCCCATGTTGGGAAGTTGGTTGGGAAACCATGCACAGTCCTAAGTGTGCTACACCACCCAAGACCGCTAGAGGGAGAGCTAGGTCTTGTTTGTAAGCTTATAGAGCTTAAGTGATGGAAGGTCCCTTTGAGTCCAGTCCTCTCGTTTTACAGAGTAGGAAACTGAGGCTGGAAACATGGAGAAGACTTGTCCATGGTTGTAGAGCTAGTTAGGGGCTGATATTTGAACCCATGTCTCTTGTCCACTGTTACCCCACCTCCCCCCATTCCCATCTTCTCCCTACCCCTGTTTCCATAGCACTAAGTAGTCTCTGGGCTCTTATCGGAAGAAAGCTGGGATAGAAATTGGGGGATGCTTTTGACCCTCGAGGGGGCTGATTTTGAGAAGCAGAGCCCTTGATCCACCAACGGCCAATATTCTTTGTCTGTGGGAGGGGAGACGGAGAACACCCCAAACATATAGCTTATGGCGGTGAAGCTAACGGGAGAGTCTGGACAAAGATGAACAGAAAATACACACTAATTCACAAGAGCCTCAGATACTAGCTAGGTGTGTGACCCTGGGCAAATCACTTTACCTCTGTTTGCCTTGGTGTGCTCAACTGTGAAATGGGGATCACACCTACTTCTCAGGATTGTTGTGGGGATCATGAGACGATATGTGTAAAAGCACTTAGCACTGTGCCTGGCACACAGTAGGAACTATATTAATGCTTATTGCCTCTCCCCCTTCCCCCTTTATCATGGCTTCCAGGTCTGTCACCATCACAATTGGTTCTCCTGTGGATATTTTCCTAAAAATGTAGTCCCCAGAACTGAACACAATCCTTCAGATGAAAGAAATAAGGGAAGGATGGGAAAATGGGTCCATGAGGACAACAAGCTAAAGGAAAAGGGGTTGTTTGACTCTTGGAAAGCAAGGCCACAAGGGCTGACTCAGGTGGCCTTAGATGAATCCAGAGGGATTGCAGTGAGGTCTAAGCAAGACCTTCTTTCTCATCAAGGTAAACGGACATGAAAGATGGGGTGGCCAAGGTAAAGTCTCTAAACTTTCAGGGTTTCAGGGAAGGAAATGAAGGTCATCTGACTTACCTGGGGTGGCTCGTATGGCACCATCACACTCTGTCTCCCAGTGACAGGGTCATCCACATACTGAGAGAGGTTGCTGCCTTCCACTCGGATGAGGTGGCTTGCAGGGGCTGACTGTCCTGCCGGGAGAGAGCTCAGAGTCAGCAGGAGCATTCCCTGTGAGCCTGGACCCACCGTCAATCATTCTATCCCCTACCCCATTCCCTTTCCAATGCTGGGCCCTGGGAGGCCCAGATTATAATGAGACAGAGCCCTGGGAAGTGCTTTTCTATGCTGGGTTATCCCCAGGCCATTACAACAGAAACAGCTGACCTGTCTCTAATCCTCTGATGGATTAATTTCTCTCATTCCTAGCTCTGATCAGCTCATTCCTCCTGCTTAGAAACTCTGCAAGTTCCTCAGTGCCCACTGGAGAAAGTTCAGATTCTTTAGCCTAGAGTCCCGAGGCCCTGCACAATCTGACCCCAACCTGCCTTTCTAGCATTCCTTTGAACTGCACCCCCTGTTCATCCATAGGGTTATAGGATTGTAGGATCAGAGGCATGATCGATGAGCTCAAGCTGGAACGGACCTCTGAGGTCACTCAACCCATCCCCCTCATTTGACAGATGAGGGAACCAAAGCCCAGAGAAATCAAGTGACCTGCCCAAGGCAGTGAGTGGCAGGGTAGGGATTGCCAATGGAGTGTGCCACATGCCCCATTTCAACCAGTATGATCATCTTGCCATTCCCACATGTTCTATTATTCTGTATACCTAGAATGCCCAATCAATCCTCTCATTGCTATCCACATCTACTGGAAAATTATATTTGCCCTTCAAAGCCCAGATCAAATGCCACCTCCTACAAAAATTCTTCTTGATCACTCCTGCTAGAAATGGTATTTCCTTTTGTTGATGGACACAGTAGAGAAAATAGTGGCCCAAGAGTCAGAAGGGTTCACGTATTAGCCCTGTCATTAACTAGGTGTATAACCTAGGAAGCCTCTGCCTGCCTCTGAGCTCCAGGTTCTTTATCTGTCAAATGATGGACCTCTTGCGTACAGCACTTGTTACGATGTCTTGTGCTGTGAAGGCTGATTTCCATGCCTTTCTTTCCTATGAGACTGTAAGCCCCAGAAGGACAGGGCCTGAGCAAAGCACTTTACACTCACCTCTGCCTCTTAGAATCCTTGGTTTCCTTCAAGACTTTGCTCAAAAGTCACCTCCAAAGGGTCCTCTCAATTGTTAGTGCCTTTTCTTTGGAGATTGCCGTTGTATGTACTCTGCATGTACCTTGTATTTATATATGGTCCACCCCATTGGAGCGTGGGCTCCTTAAGGGGAGAACTGTTTTTTTTTTCTTTTTGTTTGTATCCCCAGCATTCAGCACAGTGCCTAGCCAGCACACTGTAGACCTTTAATAAACGCTTCTTGATTGACTGATATGAACCTTAGAACTATTTGATGAATTAAGTTATTCATCCTTGTATTTCTTTGGTGCAGTGGACAGTGTTCTGCCTGAAGGCATGAAGACTCATCTTCCCCAGTTCAAATCCAGCCTCAGACATTTATTAGCTGTGTGGCCCTGGGCAAGTCACCTAATCCTGTTTGCCTCAGTTTCCTCAACTGTAAAATGAGCTAGAGAAGGAAATGGCAAACCACTCTAATATCCTTGCCAAGAAAATCCTAAATGGGGCCACAAAGAGTCAAACATGACTGAAAAACAACTAATCAACAACATTCCTTTCAGATGCGGTCAAAGACCCAGGGAATGTTCACTGAATTGAATTTATGGACTTCTACTTAGCACAGTGGATAGAGGGCTGGGCTTAAACTCAGGGAGACCCAAGTTCAAATCTGGCCTCAGATACTTACTAGCTGTGTCTCCCTGAGCAGGCATTGAACCTCTGTTTGCCTCAGTTTCCTTATCTGTAGAATGAGGATAATAACAGCATCTACCTCCCAGGGTTGTTGTGACGATCAAATGACATGAAGAATGCAGTGCCTGGCACCTAGTGAGTGCTATGTAAATACTGGCTATTGTTATTATTATTAATGACATCTTAGCATTATTGGCTGGTCCTTCTCTTTGCCTGTTCTGTTGCTGCCGTATCACTTAATGCATTACTTAAATACTATCCCATTTGAGCCCTACAACAACCCTGGGAGGTATGTGCTACTATTATCCCCATTACACAGATGAGGAAACTGAGGCAGACAGACGTGAAGTGACTTGCTCAGGTTCACACAGTGTCCTGAGGCCAGATTTGAACTCAGCTCTTCCTGACTCCAGGTCCAGCACTCTATCTACTGTGCCATGATGCTTCTGTACTTCAAGCCCCTTACGGGCAAACTTAGTATCATGTCTGTCTCTGCACCCCCAACACTAAGCCTGAAGCCTTGCACTTGGTAAACAGGCACCCAAGAGCTATGGGCTGAATCGAGTCGTTTGTGCATCTTTCATCGTGCACCTGCCATTCCCGCCCCACCTTCATTGAAGTCTCTGCCGAGCTCGTGGTTGGGACAGCGCTTCACCACCTCGGTCACGTGCTCTGCTTTCTTGTAGACAGGCATCGCCCGGATGACGGTGCCAGGCGGAGGGGGCGTCGACACCTTGATCTGGATGGGGCACGTCTTGGCGATCTGGCAGTACAGTTTCTTCAGCAATGGCGAGTACTGTAAGGGAGAAGCAGGTGAGAGCTGAGGTGGGAGAGGGCGTCTTGGTGGGAGAGGGAGGAGAAGGGAAGGCAGAGCAGGAGCTGGGGCTCTGTCCCGGGGGCCCGAGTTAGCGGGGGCGGGCATCACGTGCAGTCTTTCAGTAGCATAGACAAGACCTCATCGCAGAGTTAGCGGAAAGAGTCACCAAGTAACAAGCTCTCCTGCCCTGCCCGCCATGTTTGTGTGGTATCCCCTATAAGAATGTAAGCTCCTTGAAGGCAGGGACTATTTAATTTTGTCTTTGTATCGCCAGTCCTCATTACAGTCCAGGACACATTAAAAATGCTTGTTGATTGATTAATAGATTGATTGGGAGGCAGCAGACTCAAGAGAAAAACTCACCTCCTTCAAGATCCACTTCCTCCAGGAAGCTTTCCATGCTTAATCTCATTGTATTCCATTCTTTTCAAAAAGCTTTTATTGAATGCCTACTATGTGCAAAGCACTATAAATTACCAAACACAATGGGGTCTGCCCTGAAAGAGACTATACTCTACTGGGGGTGGAATGGGGTGGAGATATAACATCCCCACAGATAAGTAGAAACAAACTTACTCCAAATAATCCAGTGGACATATGTCATCAATGTGGGTCTTCCCTCTAATGATAACAGCTTACATTTCCATGGCACCTACTATGTGCCTGGCACTATGGTAAACATTTTACAATTATGATCTCATTTGATCCTTAAAACAACCCTGAGAGGTAGGTGCTGTTATTATCCCCATTTTACAGATGAGGTAACTAAGGCAAACAGAGGTTAACTCACTGGCCCAGGGTCACACAGCTAATAAGTATCTGAGGCTGGTTTTGAACTCAGGTCTTCCAGACCCCAGCTCTCTATCCACTGAGTCACCTAATGATGCAGCACTTAATCCATTCATTTCTGCCCATCCTGTGTGAGTCTCATGTTCGTGTCTAGGAATTACTCGGCCTAGTTTTGTATATGTGTATCAACCCAATTACCCAGTAATTTGAGGGGGGAGAGGTACCTCTAGTAAATGGGGGAGGGGCATTGGGAAAGACCTAGAGTAGGAGTAATTGCTCTCTGAGGAAAGCTAAGAAATCTAAGAGGTAGGGGCGTACTGCAGACATGGGGAGCTACCTATGCAAAGGTGTGGAGGGGGGAGATGGAATATTGTCTATTGGGAATGGTTAACAGGCAAGTTTGATTAGAGGGCAGCTAGGTGGTGCCATGGTGCACAGAGCGCTGGGCCTGGAGTCAGGAAAAGACTCATCGTCCTGAGTTCAAATCTGACCTCAGACACTTACTAGCTGTGTGACCCTGGGCAAGTCCCTTCACCCTGTTTGCCTCAGTTTCCTTATCTGTAAAATGAGTTGAAGAAGGAAATGGCAAGTCACTCTAGTATTTTTGGCAGGAAAACCCCAAATGGGGTCACAAAGAGTCAGACGTGACTGAAAAGAACAACCGAACAAGTTTGATTAGAAGGAGGAAGGGTAGAGAGGTGGAGCATAAAAAGGGGAATAATACAGAACAAAGAGAAAAGGATAAGGGGAATTCACGTGAGGGTTCCTTATAGTTGGCAGTCAACAAAGCTTGAGGATGGGCCTCTCCCTGCCCTGGATTTCTCCAGTAACTTCAAATGTGTACTCTGTAATTCACACACCCTTTGAATCTGGGCTTCAATGATTCCATCTGAGTCTTAACTCTCCAGTTAATCTGGAAGGCTCTCAAGATCAGGGATGACACCTGTCTCCCCCCATACTGTGCCTCAAACCATGCTGAACAGGATAAATACTTCCTAAGGGGGATTTAATGTGGGGTCCATGAACGTTCATATGTGTACATACATGTATATATATAATATATACATACACACACATGTATACACACACATATATACATACACATTATATATGTGATATATGCACATGTATATATACAAATTATACATGCAATATATGTGTATATATATAGATAGATAATTGTATTTAAATATAATTTATAATCCTATGTATTTTCCTTTGTGTACTTTAAGACATTATTCTGAGAAGAGGTCTATCAAACACACACACATGTAAGATCTCCTGTCTCATGAGCTTAATGAATTGACATGAATCAGGAATGAGTCACAGAGTCTCAGAGGAGGGAGGGACCTCGGCAGATATCTGGTTCAATCTGCACATGAACAAAAATTCCCCTCAACAGCCGCTTCGGCTAGTGACCATCCCTGCCAGGACCTAAAGACCTGCCATGATGGAGAACCCACTTCCCAAGGCAGCGTACTGGGCTCATGGACAGCTCCCAGGACAGGGAATTTTTCTTTACCCAGAGCTGTAATGTCTCTACAGCCTCTGCCCACTCCCCTGGTTCTATGTTCTGAGGCTCAACAATCTCCAATCCCTTTTTCACATGATGGCCCTTCAGATACCCAAAGATAGTCACCATTTCCAACCTCCACAAACCCAGCTCAGTCTTTGCTCTCCAGGAATGGAATCCAACAAAACAATCTGAATTTAGTGAACACACATCATCTCTCAAGTTCCTCTTCTCTGACTTCTGTCTCCCAATACCTCTGTCCTCTCCCCTAGCTTCCTGAAGCAGTTGGAATTTCTCATCTGTACCATTTGTGATGAGAAGACTTCAAGTTCTGCCCGCTGAGCCTTTCAAGCTTTTCTGAGTAAAGGGACTGGGTACTTTTTGGGGGGAAGAAAGGTTGTCCCCAACATGCTCAAACAGGCAGCCTTTTCTGAGGGATCCCAAATATTCACCCGGAGTGCCGGGAGCTGTTCCGTTCCAGTTGGCCCCTCCAATGGATTTGCTGAGACAAGTCGGGCTGAAGTGCCTAAGAATGAACAGTGAGAAGACCATTTTCCAGGGCTCAGATGAACCCCACTTTCCGAAGACCCAGCAGTATAGAGCACCAAGAGATTTTTCTTTTGAAAACTATCCTATCCTTTTGCTTTTTCCTTCCCACTAACTCTGAAAGATAATTCATCTATCCATCCATCTCTCTATCTAGCCATCCATCCATCCATCTATCCAACAAACATTGCCAGGAGAACCTGTGGTGACTGGTAACATTTCCTAAAGGCTCTGGAAGTTATCCCACTATCCCAAGACAACACGAGGGAGCCCTTAGAAGGGTGTGGTATGCATGGGGTAGAGATAATATTAACTTACACTGTTCTATCTGGATTCAGTCCCTACCCTTTATCCCAGTTCAATGGAATTGCCCAGGACCAAAGCAGAGGGCTGACTCACAGATTCATAGAATCATAGATCATCCAATCTATAAGACTGGACATTGAGTCTAATCTTTTAATTTTACAGGAGAGGAAACTGAGTTTCAGAGATGTTAAGTGGCTTGTCCAAGATTACAAAAACCTCAAGTGGCAAAGCTGGAATTCAAAGGGATTTCAAAGCACGCCATCATCTTTTCCATCATTCCCACCAGACTAAACAGCACCTTCATGGTCACCATCTACAGAGAGTATATGTAAACCACATGGAATTGAGGATTCTGTGTGGTGATTGAAGTTATGGAGGCTGACACCAAAAATGGCCCAAAGCTTTTGCCACAACTATTTTTGCCACAAAAAACATTTCTCAATGTTTTTATATGAACTTTTTGGTGCTGAATTCAATATTCAGAATTTCTCCATCAACCTGTGTTACTGAGTGACATAGACATTTTGATGTAACTTATGAGACATACGGTGGTAATGAGGTGTGATTTGGTTGGGGAGGGGCAGGTGGGGATGAGGGAGGATGGCGAGAAGTCTCTCCATGAGCTGTGCATGAACGCTCTGTGACATCCCGGCTTAGGTGCTGTATGGGAGAGCAGGCTGAGACATGCTCAGGTGTGTTCAGCCATGCAGTGGAACTCTCCACATGGAGGAGACTGGTTTCCCAATTGTATGCCAGGTGTCATCTGGTAAACATTCCTCTCATTTTTAATCCTATTTTCTACTTTGTAGGCACTGGTGTGCATTACTTAAATTCTTATAAGTGTGTCCATCATCCAAAGAGTTTCTGCTATTATACGTGGTGAGCTAACTTTTAAATCTCAGAGATGGAACTTCACTGCTCTGGTAAGAAAGCATAGGGAACATATTTTGGTTATCAAAGAGGCAATCAGGATAAGGTTCCTGGAGCCCTTTATACGTGAGGTATCCCTTTGTTAAAACTACAACTTGGCTTCAGATCATCTGGCATTTCTGGCTCCTGTGATTTGGAAAGAACAAAAAGACCATTCAACAGGTGTTTATTTTGCTCAACATATACATCAGGGATGTGCAGATTAGTCTAAATGTACTCCCGAAATGTCAGATTGGCCATGAGATCTGTTCCACGGGGACAACCACCTGGAGTACACAAAGCACCAGAGACGTGGGATATGGATGAAGAGGATTAATGTAATCAACAAGCATCAGGCTTTATTAAGTGCCTACTATGTGCCAAGTACCGTGCTGAGTGCTGGGGATATAAAGAAGGCAAAAATAGTCCCTGCTCTCAGGAAGTTCAGTCGAATGGAGGAGGCGATATGCAGATGACTACATACAAACAGAGTACTGAAGACTCATCTTCATGAATTCAAATCTGGCCTTAGAAACTTAGTAGCTGTGTGACCCTGAGCAAGTCACTTCACCTTGTTTGCATCAGTCTCCTCATCTGTCAAATGAGCCGGAGAAGGAAATGGCAAACCATTCCAGAATCTTTGCCAAGAAAACCCCAAATGAGGTCACAAATAGTCAAACATGACCGAATAGCAACAACAACATACAAACAAGATATTAAGACAAAAGATATTAAAACAAGAGATTAAGGAGGATTAGGAAAGGCATCTTGCAAAAAGTGGGATTTTTAGCTCAGACTTGAAGGAAGTCGGGAGGCAGGGATGAGGAGGGAGAGTATTCCAGGCAAGGCCAGAGAAAATGCCAAGTGTCAGGAGATGGAGGGTCTCGTGGGAGGAAGAGAAAGGAAGCCAGTGTCCCTGGAATGGAGAGAACATGGCAGGGGAGTGAGGTGTGATTCTTCATATCGTAACGACGAAAGTCAGTCTGACAAGGGCGGAGACCAGCAAGGGGGCAAGCCCCCCATCTATGGTAATTTTTCCATTTTTCTATCAATCAACTAATCAACCAGCCAGTCCTTATTATATATCTACTGTGTCAGGAGCTTGGAATATTAAGATAAAAACAAAACCAGACCCATATTTAATGAGCTGGACAGACTCAAATGCTATTGTCTGGGAGATTAACATCCCTAAACCAAAGAAATCTTTTAGCTTCTGGACGGAGTCACCTGCAAGAGGGCACCAAAATATCCAAAACTCGAAACTTCTTTTGAGAAGCAGGATATGAAAAGTATTCTTGGATTATTTGTGAGATTGCAAAAGTGGGCACTTTTATACTAACATTACAACCTGAGTATTAAATGCTACAGTTTTATCTGTAAATGAAATCGCATGGATAGGAAAAAAATCCACTATATCTATATATCTATATATCTATATCTCTCTATATATGTATATATATATATATATATATAAAGCTGGCATCAAAGGAAAAATAATTCTAGAAAAGAAAAATGTGGTAAGCTAAGCACTGGTTAGTCTTAAAAAGCATTTTTTACCACCTCTTCATCTCAGCTAGGCAATACAGTGGATAAGGGGCTGGACTCCTAATCTGTAAGATCTGAGTTCAAATTCTGCGTCTGATCCTTACTAGCTACGTGATCATTGGCAAATCATTCTACCCCTCTCAGACTCAACCTCCTCCTCTATAAAATGAGAAGGATGGATCCAATGGATTCTAAAGTCCCTTCGACTTCTAAAAATTCATAACAAAAAATTTTCAAGTTGATAGGTCAAAATGATACAGGTTTTCTTTGTCTAAAAAAGAAACGTCCATCAGTCGGCATAGCTAAAATCAATGTGGGAGATATTTGTGTTTCTCAAGTAAGAAAAATGAAGAATGATGAACATTTTGAAGACAAGCTGAATATAACTGAAGGAACTGCATAGAAATCCTTTTTTCTTTTTTTTTTTGAGTGACCAAAAACTTTGGGCAAAATTGTATCCACAGCGGAAAAGTACAAAAAAATTATTAGTCATCCTCTCCAAGCTTGCAAAGTTATGGGATGTCACTCAAGATTTCTTTCTTGGATGAACATTTGGACTTCTTCCTAGAATACCTTATCAGTGATGGGCAAAGGGAATAATTCCATCAAGAAATCCACAAGGGAAAAGCAATGCCAGGGTAAGGAGAATCCAGGCATGCCAGCCGACTCTGAGGAGGGAGGACCTGGAGGCTTAATACAACCAGAAAACATCAGCAAAAAATATAAAATTCAGACTCCTATGAAGCAGGTGAGGGACGGGCAAAATCTGAAGTCACCCTTGATATCAGTATAAAAAACACTATACAGGTTGGCTATTTTTGTGAACGTAGCAGGGCAGAAACCCTGTTTGGTTGTTATTGTTGTTTAGTTTATACTAAGCTCGTAAATTAATCTTGATTGCAGCAAAGTCAAGCCCAGGTCCTTGGATGCAATCATAGAATTAAAGGATCTTCATGTCCATGGGCCCAAAGGGTATAGAGCAGGGAGGTCTAGTCCAAGGGTTCTTTGTCTGATTCTTAATAGATTTCAGAGGGATCATGACTTTTAAGAGATGGGGGAAAATTACATCTTTGTTTTTACTAATCTCTAACTGAAAATTAGCTTTCTGTTTAATAACTAATAACCAGATAGCAAAACCTTTTGTTGGAAGGTGTTCACAGGCATCACCAGACTGTCAAAGGAGTCTGTGATACACGTGAAAAAGGCTAAGAATTCTTGCTCTAGGCTGATGCCTTCTTTTTACAGATTGAGGAGACCAAAGCTCTGAGAGGTTAAGTGACTGCCCAACATGACCCAAGGGCAAGTGGTAGAGATGATCAGGAAACCCAGGTCCCCTGACTTCTTTTTTAGTTCTCTTTCTATTAGAAAGTGGAAGTCAATCCTTTGAGGAAGAGAGAGAGAGAGAGAGAGAGAGAGAGAGAGAGAGAGAGAGAGTGAGAGAAAGGAAGGAAGGAAGGAAGAAACAAAGAAAGAAAGGAAAGAAGGAAGAAAGAAAGAGGAAGAGGGAGAAAGAGAGAAAGAAAAAAGGAAGGAAGAAAGAAAAAAGGGAAGTAAGGGAGAGAAAGAAAAAGAATGATGGAGAGAAAGAAAAGGAAAGAGAGAAAGAAGGCAAGTGAAAAAGAAAAAGGAAAGAGAAAGGAAAAGGTGAAAGAAAAGCAGAAAGAAGGAAATAAAAAGGGAGAGAAATAAAGGAGAGAGGGAAGAAAGGAAAGAAGACAGAAGGAAGAAAAGATGGAAAGAAGGAAGGAAGATGGGAAAAAAATCAGTGATTTTGCAAAAGATCAGTATATTTAACTCCTGGCATGGGGACCTCCTTGTGACAGTGAACCAGTTTATGACATAGTAGCCTTAAGTTCTAGGGAGTTAGTTGCCTGAGGCAAAGAAGTGACTTAGATAAGGCCCCACAGCAAGTGAGTAGCAGAGGCAAAAGGAGAGATAGACAAACTGGGAACCCATCCTTGAAATTAGTAGCAAAAAAAACCCTGGTTTTTTGTTGCCTAGTGTATCCTGAGCTGTCCATATACAAACACTGTGTCCTGTACCCCAGTAAAGGAATGATTGCTCTCTATGGGTAGAACAATTCTCATCAGTTTCTCTCCAGGGCAGCTGTCCTAGCAGATAGATAGAAGTGAGAATTTCTCTCTCTCTCTCTCTCTCTCTCTCTCTCTCTCTCTCTCTCTCTCTCTCTCTCTCTCCCCCCTCTCTCTCTGCCTCTCTCTCTCTGTCTCTGTCTCTGTCTCTCTGATCTCTCCTTTCTGCTCTGAGTTCTCCAGTGGGCCACCGAGGGCTTCCAGGCCAGCCCTAGGCACGCCCTGGCCACAGAGTGAGCTAATCTGCCACAGAAAAGCCAGTTTCCCCATATTGTTTCCCGATGCCCTGCTGTGTCCATGCCAGCGCACAGACTTGGCCGGCCAGCAATGAAAACTGGCATGAGATCGCAGGACCCTAGATCTGAAGCTGGAAGGAATCTCTGAGGTCACCAAGTCCAACCCTTTGTTTTACAGGTGAGGAAACTGCGGCACAGGGAGGTGAGTGACTTGCTCAGGGTCACACAACTACTAAGTATCTGTGGCAGGATTGGCACCCAGGTCCAGCACCCTGCTCATTGCCCCAGACAGCCTTTGTATTCAAGAAGACCACTGGATGCCTGCTTGGGTCCCAGCACAGCAGAGACCTAACCTGCGTTCTGCAGCCTCCTTCCTTCTCTGACCCAGGCCTCAGCCCCTCAGCAGAGTACCCACAAAGCCCCGGGGAAAGCAATGGTGGCCCTTGCTTTCCAAAGACACATTGTGGAAAAGCTGCACGTACATTAAGTTTGTATGGAAAGAGTATTGTTCTTAAAGGAGAGACCTAAGCTAATGAAAGAGGCCTGGGACAGGACCACTGTGCCTGCGGGAGAAAGCAGGGGATCAGGGAAATTAGATCTGGAAAAGGCAGGTAGGCATCTCGTAGTCCAACGCTCTCATTTTACAGAAGGGGAAACTGAGGCCCAGAGCACAGAAGTGACTCTCTCAATGTCACTCTGGTATCACAGGGTTGTGGATTTAGAGTTCGATGGTACCACACAGAACATCTAGCTCACTGCCTCATTTTACAGATAGGGAAACTGAGGCCCAGAAAGACTGTGACTTGCTCAAAGTCATATGGAGACCTTACCTTCAGCTTTCAAGCTGAAAGGGACCTCAGAAGTCACATATTCCAATCACCTTATTTTACAGTTGAGGAAACTGAGGCAGAGAACACAGAAGTGACTTGTCCAAAGGCACAGACGAGGCAGCACAATCAGAATTCAAACCACATTGCTGACTCAAAATTCTTTTTCCTTTTCTCCACCGCCTCCAGGTAAAACTTCTCGGAGGATTAATAACCAGAAGGGACCCTGGAGGCCAGAGTCCAACACTCTTCTTTTATATACAAGAAAACTAAGATATAAAGTTAAAAGGATTTGCCCACAGTAAATGGCAGTCAGGATTCAAACTAAGGTACTCTGAACCTACAGGCTAGCCTTAGAGGCAGGAGGACCCGAGTTCAAATCCAGCCTCAGCCACTTGCTAGCTGTGTGACCTGGGAAAATGACTTAACCCTGTTTGCCTCAGTTTCCTCATCTGTAAAATGAGTTGGAAAAGAAAACGGCAAACCACTTGAGCATCTTTGCCAAGAAAACCCCAAATGGGGTCACAAAGAGTCGGACATAACCAAACAACAGTAGGGCTGAATCCAAATTCAGTATTCTGCTTTCTACGGCATCAACACAAAAAATCACTCCCTAATGCAAGAGATGAGAGTTAAGAAAGAAGAATGGACGAAGTACTGGCCAGGAAGCCAGGAGCCTGAGTCTGACATTTATCAACGTTATGGCCCTGGGCAAGTGACTGAGTCTAGAATCATAACCGTGAACAAGGTGGGAACTGGGAGATCCCCGAGGAGTCTGACCTCCCCATTTTACAGAGGAGGAAACTGAGGCTCCAGGGAAATGAAGCCCAAGGTCACGCCTCTAAACTGAGGTGTCCTCCTCTGGAAGAAGGGGCTGATGCTACTTTCTTAAAGCAATGTAGTGTGGGGAAGAGAAGGCCGACCTTGAGACTCGGGAAGAACTGGGTACACATCCTGCTCTGATCTTTTACTATTCGTTTAGTCCTGGGTAGGTCACTCAACCTTCTTTCACTGTTCCTGTATAATGTAATGAATTACATTCACTGCTCATCTGTATAATGGGGATAATGGAATGGAATAAGCATTTATTAAGCACCCACTATGTGCCTGGTGCTTTGCTAAGTGCTTTACAAACATTATCTGATCCTTGCAACAACCCTGGAAGGGAGGTACTATTATGATCCCCATTTGACAGTTGAGGAAACTGAGGCAGACAGAGGTGAAATGACTTCTCCAGGGTCACACATCTAGAAAGCGACTGAGGTCTGATTTGAACTCAGGTCTTCCTACGGCACTTTGCTCATAAGATTATAAAGCTCAGATGAGATGCTTTTTGTAAAGGACTTGGGGATTCTTTTGAAAACCCCCATAGAAATGTCAGTTCCTATTTGTTCAGGTGAAAGGCAGTGTGGTGTAGTGGGAAAAGAGCTGGCCTCAGAGCCAGGAAGACCTGAGTTCAAATCCTGCCTCTTGACACATACCAACCGAGTGACCCTGGGCAAGTCACTTGCCTCCCTCAACGCCAATGGGGTCTAACTCGAATAGCCCGGGAGGCCACTAAACTCCCCAGAAACATCCCTTGGGGCTGCAGACTGGCTTAGTTTTAAGATGTAACATTATCTATGTTTTATTGTCTTTTTATTTAGTTGACTATTTCCCAATCACACATGAATCTGGTTTAGGCTGCAACTTGGGAGAGCGGTGGGCTGCGTTTGGCCCCAGGGCTGGGTATTTGACACCTCTGCTGAGTTGCAGGTAAGGTTCCCCCCTATCCCTAAGTGTTGGGTTTTTAAGTAAGTTTTTCTTATGGCCTTTACATCTTTTCCCTCTATATACTGAATTGTCTCAAAGCATGGTCCTCTTGGGATCATTCATTCACTCAACAAACCTGTGCTGACTGCTTCGTATGATCTGGGTCTCAGCTAATCCAGGAAGACTTCCCAGAGGTCCCTGGAAGGAGCGACCACTGCCGGGGATGGGTGAAGCCTTCTGCCAGCACCTAATCTTTTTCTGCAAGATTCTGAAACCACCCTGGAATTTTGTTTGGACAGATCTCTACCTTGGATTCAAACAGGAGCAGCTGTTATCTCCCCAAAGAGCTTATTTTTTATGACTTCCCAAGCACAGCCATCTTCTGAAGAAAGAACCGGAGACATTACTTAACAGTCAATGTAAACACAAGGATCCGCAGGAAACACAGCCCTGGGCTGTGTGTGGAGGGGGAAGGTGAGAGGGAGGTGCTGAGGCGGAGATGGGAAACCCAGAGGAAGGGTGTCTCATTGGAGGCTCCACCTCTGGGGACCAGCAGGCAGGAGGAAGAGATAGTCAATGATGACAGGGCTGGCTGGGGTGGAGATGGGGAGGGGAGCACAGGATAACAGCAAGAACCTGGCTTTGGAGTCAGAGGTTCTGGGTTCAAATCCCAGCTCAGCTACTGCATAACTGTCGCTCAATCCCACTGGACCTCATTTTATTCATCTACAAAAGGGGTGGGTTTTGGACTAAATGACCCCTAAGGCCAGTACTAGTCCTATGTCTATGATCCTAAGTCACTTAAACTCATTGGGTCTTAGTTTCCCTATTTTCAAATTGTGGGGGCTGGGGAGAGTTGCAAACTAACATCTTCCAGCCCTCAATTCGTTTATTATGGCCCACTATGGCTCAGGCAGGGCAGCTAGGGGGCGCCATAGTGCATAGAGCCCTGGACCTTGATTCAGAAAGACTCGTCTTCTTTAGTTCAAATCCAGCTCAGACACTTCCTAGCTGTGTGACTCTGGGCAAGTCATGTAACTCTGTTTGCCTCAGTTTCTTTATCTGTAAAATGATCTAGAGAAGGAAATGGCAAATCATTCCAGTATCTTGCCAAGAAAATCCCCCAAAGGGGTCATGGAGAGTCAGATACAATTGAAATGATTAAACAAATGACCACCATAAAATGTATCAGGCACTGTCCTAGGCACTGGGGATACAAAGTCAAACATACTGTGAAATAGACTCTCCCTATAGCTCTGCCTTTTGAAATCCTCCTCTTTCTTTAAGGCCTATCAGGTGCCAGCCCCCATGGGCAGCCTTCCCATAGCCCCCAGTGCTTGGCACATAGTTGATATTTAATAAAAGCGTGTTCATTGGCTGACTGGTCCTCCAGGTAAAAGTGTTCTCAGACTCCAAATCCTGGATCTGCCACTGACAAGCTGAATGACCTCAAGCCTCAGTTTCCTCAACTCTAACATTTGGGATTTGGACTAAAGACCTCTCTAAGGTCTCATCTGGTCCTGGATCTATGATCCGCTCATCCCTAGGTCACTGTGTTGGACCTGTCCCATACGCTTAGCCACAGTCGAATCAGAATTATTGTTTTTTTTGTGTGTGTGAATGTCCATTGCCCTACTAAGCTTCCCGAGGGTAGGAATGCTGTCTTCTTCTGTCTATGTAGCCACCATAAGCAAGCATGGTGCCCTGCAGAGCAAGTACTTTATAAATATTGACTAGAACTGAAGTGACCTGGCTTCAATTGGAAGAAAGAGTTAGCAGGCCACTTCCTGGGTCCCACAATTGATGTTGGAGAGGCTAAGTCACCAAGCAAATAGATAGCTCCTATGAGGCCATCCTCTCTCCTCCCAATGTCCCCCCCCCCCCCCCCCAAGTATGACCAATATGAAGATTTCTGCCAAAAACCATCAGAACTGCCAATCAAGGGGGAAGGTGTAGGGTGCTTTGGGCACAGTGGATAGAGTTCTGGGCCTGGAGTCAGGAAGACCTGAGTTCAAATCTGACCTCAGACATTTACTAGCTGTGTAACCCTGGACAAATCACTTAACCCTGTTTGCCTCAGTTTCCTCATTTGTAAAATGAGCTGGAGAAGGAAAAGGTAAATCATTCCAGTATCTTTGCCAAGAAAACCCCAAATGGGGTCATGAAGAGTCAGACACAATTAAAACAACTCAACAACAAGTTAAGACTCATTAGCTATAATCTCAGCTCTGCCAGTAAACTCACTCTGTGACCGTGGGAAAGTTACTTTCCCATTTATGACCTCAATTACCCTACTGTGAAATGCTGGGGTTGCCCTCCCGGGAATGTACCACTCCCTCTAAGAAGGCCAATGACAGAAAGGTTCCATGTATGCCAAAATACTGATGGTTGCATTTTTTGGGGGTAGCAGAAATATGGAAACACAATGGTTGCCCATGGAAATAAACAAGGATACTATACATGGGAATGTAATGGAATGGTGTTAATGCATTATAAGAAGTAAAGAAAATGAGGAATTCACTTGGGAAGACTTCTAGGAAGTGATGCAGAGGAAAGAAGAAGAACTGGGAGATCAGTATTCACAACAACATGGCGGCCACTCCCTTTCCTTCTTACCTGAACTACTGCTAACTCCTAACTGGTCTCCCCTCTTTCTCCAATCCGCACAGCTACCAAGTGATACCACTAAAGTGCAGATCTGACCAGCTCCTTCCCTGCTCTAAAAGATCCCATAGCTCCTTTCTGTCTCTAGAACAAAATACAAATTTGTGTTTAGCTTTTAAAGCCGTTCTGTGCACTCTATAGCACGACCAAACTGGCCTTTTTGCTGTTCCTTATAAATGAAATTTCACTTCTGGTTTCCATGCCTTTATAGAGATTGTGCCCCATGCCTGACATACCCTCCTTTCTGGAATACTTTCCACCAAAGCTCAGCTGAAGTTCTACCACCTATGTGAGACTGGATTCCTTCAACTACTAGTGCTCTCTGAAAGGTAAATATGTATTTTGTATTTACTTTACATGTGTATGTATTGTTTCCTTTAATAAAATGTAAGCTTCTTGAGGGTAGGAGCTGTTTTGATTTTTGTCTTTGTATTCTCAGCACCAGCACAGTGCTTAATGGATACATGTTGATTGATTGTAAACCACACTCAAAAGCATTTAGACCCAACACAATGACCAATCTAAGTTCCAGAGAATGGATGGTGGAACACACTGCCCTTCTTTCAGTAGCGGTGGGAGGCCATGGGTACAGAGTGCTGCATACACCATCAAACTATATTGCTTGGTTTTGTATAATCATTTTCCCCTCTTATAAGGCAGGGAGATGTCTTTAGCAAGTGACTGTAGTATAAAAAACAAAAAAAAATCAATAAAATATTTTTAAGTCAAAAAATATGGGGATGGATAAGATGGCCCCTAAGGTGCTTTCCTTTGTCCTCTCTCATTCTATACTAGCCCCTCTCCCTTGAATCATGGTGATTTGATACAAGTTACCCTGTGCCCTCCTCTTGAGGGTAGGAGGCCCACCATCCATTAGATTCCAGGCTCCTTGAGAGCAGGGCCTGGGTTGTATCTTTGTAATCCCAGTAGTAATTGTTTCTCTTTCAGCTAGCCACCCTGAGAGTCTTCATTTCCCAGTCTGACTTTTTTTTTTTTAAATTAAAGGGACCACTCTTTCACTCACTTCTACTTAATCACTGAATGGGTGTTGCCTCAGTCAAAGTGAGAACTCAGAAAGACCATAGCTTAAAAAGGCCAAGGTCTCCCACTGCATCAGGGGACATCTCCAGCCATCCTGATCTATATCTGGCCACTTGACCCTGATGGCTCTGGAGGAGAGAGGCTGGTGACTTTACACAGCCTTCCCTCCCTCAAATGCGATTCAGTTACAAATCATGGCATCATCTTCCTGATGTCATGGTCTTCTTAGAGAATGAAGGACAAACCAGATACACACAGTGGATGATTGAGTGCTTTGAACACAGTAGGTACCTAATAGACAGACTCCATGAGAAGCTTCAAAATTCTAAAAAGCCAAAGTAAGAAGAGAGTGAATTTCAGGCATGGGAGACAGCCAGCGCAAAAGCGTGGAGGTGGGAGATGGTGGGTTGCACATAAGGGAAATAGCTAGTACCATTTGGCTGGAACATAGACTGATCAAACTATAAACATGTATTAAGTGCCTCCTATGTGTCAGGCACTGTATTATGTGCTGGGGAGGCAAAAAAAAAAAAAAAAAAAAAAAAAAAAAAGAGGGCAAAAGACAGTCCCTGCCTTCAAGAAGCCTACAATCTAACGGTACAGAATAAAAGGATGAAGTTGAATCATATGCAATAAGTGTTGAAGGATAGGCTGAATCTAGACCATGGAAAGTGCCCAAGAGAAGAGTCTATATTTTATCCTAGAGACAATGGGGAGCCAGTGAAGCTTTCTGAGCAGGGGAGTGATCTGGTCAGACTCATGCTTTTGGCAGCTGTATAGAGGAGGGGTTGGAGCTCTGCTGAATGGAATACAACTTTCATTCCCTGGCTTGGGGAAATGGGTCGCCCCATTCCATAGAGGGCCTCTGCTTGGGCCGTACCCCAGGGGAAGTGGTGGGCAGTCCAAGGGGGCAGAGACTTGGGGGGCTCCAGTCGCTGCTGAGTCTCTGGCCAAAGGCATGGCCCACTGTGAGGCACTTGGCTGGGTTCTGCCAAACCTGCAGAGTTCCAGGAAAAAGGGGCCTGAGTTTTCCCACTTGGCAGCCGAGGAGGCCACAGGTGAGCTCAGCTCCTCGGTGCCTCTGTCAACACTGCTTTCGGCTGCGGCTCGCTCTCCCCTCCACCGCCACGGGCTCTCGAGCGGCTTTCTGTGCTTCCTTCCCGGCCAGCCTATTCTTTTCAGGCTTCTCCAAGTCTGTGGAGGCGCCTCTGCGGGTGCCCCTTTCTCCAGGTTTCCAGAGGTTCACGGATGGAGGAAGGGGCAACTTCTTTATTGGCACCAAGGAGTGGAGTGGAATGAATGGATGTTTCACATAATCCCACACCCAGTGAACCAATCCCCACCTCAGGCCTCTCTCGGCTCCACGCCAAAGTGATGTCCTCAGACACAATCTGTCTGATCTGGTCTCAATAAACTCCAATGGCTCCCCATTGCCTCTAGGATACAGTACAAGTGAATCCGCGGATGACCTGGCCCCATTCTGCCTTTCCAGCCTTATTATACTCTGCGTCCCTGCTATCCTTCACCCAACTTCACTTATACCCATCTCCAGTCCTACATTCCCCCCCCCGCCTCCTGGCCTCCCTGCCTTCCTTTTAAGACTCAGTTCCAACAACACCTTTTATAGGAGTCCTGGCCTCCTTCCTCCCATCCCATCCCCCCACTCACAGCCTTCCCTCTAAGGACCCCTCAGAACCCTCCCTACGTGTCTTATACACACCTGCTGTCTTCCCATTAGAATGTAAGTTCCCTGAGAGCAGGGAAGGTCTTGCTTTCTATTTATAGTCCCAGAGCTTAGCACACGGTGCCTGGTATTTCCTAAGTGCTCAATAAATGTGTGTGGGTTGACTGACAGATGGACTGACAGACTAATTAGTGAAATGCCCTCTAGGGCATTTCCATCCACTGATTGGGAGGCCTTTTTTCTAACTCCCAGAGAGCCTTAGGGCAGGTAGAGGGAGAAGATGTTCCTCCTGCGCCATCATTGCCAACACCCATGATGATTTTGTGAGCAAGGACACTGGAGGACCCCCCCCCCCATCTGACTCTGGATGATTCTTCCCCCTGTTTTCACATTATTCCCTTTCACACACTCTAGGTTCTAGGCTTAGTCCGTGTCCCCTGAATTGGACAGTCCAGCTGCCTCCAAGGTTTTGCATTGTCTATACCCCTGTGTCTGGAATCCACTCACTCCTCCTCTCTATCTCTTGGGACTCGGAGTTCTCTTCAGAGGTGCACTCTAGCTGCTATTACCAGCTCTCCGAGGCCTTCCCAAGGACAGCTCTCTTTATCTCAAAGTGCCTCATGTTTGTAGAGCTCTGTATATATCTGATCCCCACCTTCCCCAATAAAATGTAAACTCCATGAAGGCAGGGAATGTTTCATGCTTGTCACTGCATTCCCAGTACTTGGCTCAGTCTGTCTGCAACCCAGTGAAATGAAGAGAATACTAATTACTGCCATCCACTGTGCTAGATTATGGTTATACAAAGAAAACCCACAGTAGCCCCTGCCTGCAAGGGGCTTATATTCTACCATAAGCTTCATAAATGTTTGCTGAACTGAATCAAACAGAGAAAACGTATTCTCAGCAGATGCTGTATGTTTCACCCTACAAGGCCTTCTAGCCCAATCCTCTCTCCCATTCTACAAATGAGGGGACTGAGGGCCAGGATCTTTAAGTGCCTTCCCTGAGGCTAGAGGAAATGACCACTACAGGGTCACACAGCTAAAAAGTGTACCCGGAAATGTTGATAAGTACTGACAATACCTTCACTCCTCACTCACACACTGTGGAGTCACAAGACTGCAGTTATAGCTGGAAGGGGTCTTAGAGGTTAGCTAGTCTAATCCCCTCCCTCATTTTACAGATGAGGAAACTGAGACCCAGGTGAGCACTAAATATAAAATCAGGTCGCTAAGGCCAAAAGAGTGACTGAGTTATTTCAGGGGTTTGGGGAACATTTGAACTCTAGTGAGGGGCAACTAGGTAGATGCAGTGGATAGAGTACCAGCCTTAAAGTTGGGAGGGGCTGAGTTCAAATCTGAACTCAGATACTAGCTGTACGATCCTGGGCAAGTCACTTAACTCCAATTTCCTCCCCCCCAAAATTAACATAAAAACCAAAGATAGCAAGATGTACGAAATAAAAGTCATAGAACGAGTTAGTAGCAGAGCTGAAAAGTCTCCTCAGTCCAGATCCCAAGCTCTCCTGCATCTTATCTCTCCTGGCTTAGATTCCAGGACCTCCCACAGTCCACGCTCAGTAGACAGGGGCTGAATGATAACAAAGGGTGATGACTTCTGGGGATAAGTCTCCAAGAGGGAGGAGGGCTGTGGTCACCCAGCCAGCATAGGAAGTGTGTCCGCCGCCAGCCCCCCACTCGGGGCACCTTCATTGTTGAGTCAGCCCCAGTAGACCGCAGTGCTCCAAGACCTGTCTCTGGCTTAGTCAGAGAGCTGGCAAACAGCTTTCATGAGATACCTACTGTGGGCAGAAGGGGGTGGGGAGGCATGCAGAGGTCACTTTTGCCATAGAACAGCTCCCCTGGAAGGATGGAGGGAAGAAGTTATAAAATCATAAGCCCTACAAGGAGTTTAAAGTCAAATATGGGGGAACGGGCAGTGATGGCAAAAGGGAAGCTAGGTGGTGCCATAGCGCACCGCGCGCCAGACCTGAAGTCAGGAATCTTCCTGAGTTCAAATATGGCCTCAGACACTGCTTAGCTGTGTGACCCTGGCCAGGTCACTTCAACCTGTTTGCCTCAGTTTCCCATCTGTAATGGAGAAAGACATGGCAAATCACTTCGTTATCTTTGCCAAGAAAACCCCAAATGGGGTCACGAAGAGCTGGATACTACTGAGACAAACGAACAACAACAAAATGGGGGAACAGAAGAGGCAGCTTTTTAACAACTAAGGAGAGGCAATAGGACATAGTTCAGGGGTGGGGGACCTGTGGCCTCAAGGCATAGCTGATGAGAGCACAGTGCTTGGTATCAGGAAGAACTGGGTTCAGATCCTGCCTCTGACACTTACTAGCCGTGGGACCTGGGCAAATCGATAAACTTACCCCAGCCTCAGTTTCCTCACCTGTAAAGGGAGGGGTTTGGGATTCAATGACGCCTCTGATTCCTTCCAGTTCTAGATCTAAGATCCTACGATCCCACCTTCGATCCATATCGGCCGTGTGATACCGAGCAAACTCTTGGCACCCCGAGGAGCTCTTTCAGACCCCCAAGCTGCCGAGTGTTTGGCGATCAATCTGGATTGGCAGAGGGAGTTTTATAGGAAATAAAGGCGTGACTCAAAAACAACCAAGCAAACAGAACACAAACTCGGTGAGATTTGTGTTAACCTGGAGGCAGCCCCAGGCTGGGCGTCAGGAGATCTAGTCCTAGCCTTGCTCGCCTCCTGAAGACCTGGGTGACCTTGAACAAATACTTTCCTTTTCTAGGCCTCAGTGAAAAGACGGGATTGGGTTAGATGTCCTCTGAGGTCTTTTCCTGTTCTAAATCTATGATGCTACGATTTGTAAAAATGAAGGGGTTTCATCTAGATTTCAAAGGAAATCCTTTCCATCTCCAGCTCCAGGACCCAGGGAATCAAGATAATCCAGTCCATCTTCCTCATTTTTAATAGATGAGGAAACTGAGGTCCAGAGAGGGAAGAGGGTCTTAAAAGGTCGCTCAGGGAGTGAGCAAGCCCTGATAGGAAGGGAAGTCATCTAGGCTGCTGACCTCATAGACCAGTGATTTCAGCCTAGCCAGCTGTCCTAATGGCTTCCCTCCTATGGGGGCACCAGGGCAAAGCCCATTATCAGGTTATTCAGGGGATTGGGGTGGGGGGTGATGTTGGGGCCAGGTGTTAACATGCTGACAGCTCCTGTCTGAGGAGCCTTTCATGTCCACATTCCCGGGCAGCCCCCAACATGCCTGGTAAATAGAACGGGCCTGGAAGAGGAGGCCATTGTGGTGAGTCCTTTGGTAACAAATTCTCTCATTATACCATGTTATGACACGGCTAAGTCTCTGTTAAATAGCAGCAGGATTGCCCTGCAGGGAGAAACGCCGCCGTCCCGCACAGACATGCCTCCCTCCATCACCTTATCATGTCTCAACAATGCCGGGATCGTCTTCAAAGATCCCGTATCGAGGGCATCCATTCTACAGAGGTGCCCGGGTAACCTGGGGGTGGGTGGCAGCGGGCTTGCACAGCTGGGTGGCATGAGTCAGGTGGCATTCTTCTTCCTCGACTCTCATGACCCCCAGCTATGGCTACTGCTCCCCTGGGAATCTGCCACCGTGGCCTGGCCTCTCATCCACACCTTGGCCCACGTCTTCTCTCCCCCCACCTTCCCTTAGCTTCTCCTAGACTGTCTCCAAAGAACACAAGAGGTCTTGACTTATTTTTATCATCCTTTGTTCTGTTTCCTGACCTGGCCCACAGAAGAGCTGGGCATTTCTGGTCAGAATACTGTGTGATTTCACCAAGACAAGGAGGTTCCAGGCAAGGAAACTCCCTCCATTAATGCAGGTCACCACTCTCTCTGCAATTTAAAGTTTTGTATAGAGTTGCCTATATATATACATATCATTCATAGGGTTATCTAACTATATGTCAGGCAGTTAGGTGGTACAGTGGATAGAGCGCCAGGCCTGGAGTCAGGAAGACCCGAGTTCAAATCCACCCTCAGACACTTACTGGCTGTGTAACCCTAGGCAAGTCACTTCACCCTGTTTGCCTCAGTTTCCTCAACTGTAAAATGAGCTAGAGAAGGAAATGGTCAATCACTCTAGTGCCTTTGCCAAGAAAACTCCAAAACGGGTCACAAAGAGTTGGAAATAACTGAAAACAAATGAACAACATATATATAATGTGTAGATACATATGAATATATAAATGATGAATAAATGATATAGAAATGATAAAAATATATGTGTATGTATATATGAACATACATAGTTATATGTTTGCACTGTATATGTTTGTGTGTATGCTTATACATATGTGTGTGTGTGTATGTATGTGTGTACACACATATAATAGTTGTAATTGTTGTTCAGTCATTTTAGTTGTGGCTGACTCTTTATGACCCCATTTGGGGTTTTCTTGGCAAAGATATTGGAGAGTTTTGCCATTTCCTTCTCTGGCTCATTTGACAGATGAGGAAACTGAGGCACACAGGGTTAAGTTACTTGTCCAGGGTAACACAGCTAGTAAGAGTCTAAGGCTAGATTTGAATTCAGGAAGACTAGTCTTCCTGACCCCAGGCCTGGTGCTCTATGTACTATGGTGTCCCCTAGCAGCCTCATTATGTATATATGTGTATACATTATATATGTACATGTGTATACACACATGAAGACATACAAAGATGTGCGTACGTGCACATACGCACATACTTATATGTATATATGTGTATTATGTAGGCATACACGGTATACATGTATACATACATACATACATACACACACATACACCTATCTATATACATACACATATACAAATATAGTTTTATAGAGTTGCTTAGAAAAGAAATATCAAACACACAGTCTATGGGTTGCAGCACTAGCAAGTATAGCCCAGATTAGATTAAAATGTAATTAGGAAATATTTAATAAAATAAAAATACAATAGAACACAGATAATGCTAATACATGGTTTTCTAAGTCAACATGTGGCCAGCAGGTAGCCTTATGTATGGGTTTTGGAGTGGGGCCCATTTTTATTTGAGTTTGACACCAGTGACAGAGGGCACTGAGAGGTTAAGGGACTTGTCCAAGATCACACCACCAGGATGCAGCAGAGGCCAGATGCCAACCAGATTGTCTTGGCCCAAGGCCAGATCTCTACCCACCGTGCCATGGATGCCTCTACATAGCATGTGTAATGGAAAGAAAGTTGGAGGATGGAAAGTAGGAGAGAGAGAAAACAGATTTCTGTAAATTGAAAAAGCAAAATAATTTTTAAAAAAGTTGGACTGGGGTTAGGATATCTGTTTTCACTTACAAGCTATATGACCTTGAGAAACTTCCTTTCTCTGGATACTGATTTCTTCATTTGAAAAAGGGGTTTGTGGGAGCATAGAATTTAGACCTAAGTCTCCTCTAACATCTTTGTTTCATAGAAGAGGAAAGTAAGAGTTTGCCCAAGGCCATACAGAGAACATGTCTCAAAACTGGGATTTGAACTCAGGTCCTCCTTCTGACTCCAAATCCCTTTTGTATACCATGATATCTTTCACACGCTGCACTGCCTTCTGGAGGTCTATGTTCATATCGGCATAAGGGTCTTAAGCATCTGAGCAATGTCAGTGAAGGAAAATCTGCGGACCTTCATTGAAGACTTATCCCCAACCAACATACCCATTTCATAGATAAGAAAAAATGAATTTCACTGAAAGCAGAGCTCAGCATTGGCCCCTTCTGAACTGGACAATAGGAGTAAACCTTCTCCTATTTCTTTTTTGTTTCTGGTGTCCACATCCCAAGCAGATAATGGTGTCTGAGTGATCTATAAAGTTTTCCATGTACCCTAAAAATTTCAAAATATTTCCTTGTGGTTGCACCAGGCCATGTGTGAATGGAGCTTCTCCCGGAATGGTAAAACCTACAAGGATCCCTGAGCTAGTGTGTGATTCTGAGATTGGCTATCATCCCAGTTAACTGGCTGCCAAATGGAAAGGAATTTCTAAAAATCTAGACAGGGGACAGTCCTTGTCTGGTTTGAATTGGACCTGTTTAGCTTGGGAGTAAGAGAAGGAAGAGAAGAAGAGGGGGGAAGGAAAAGGAGAGGAGGGAATGAAAGAAGGGGAGGGGGGGCAGAAAGGGGGAAAAGGAGGGGAGAGAAGAGAAAGGAAGTAGAGAGGAGAGGAGAAGAAAAGACAAGGGGAGAGAAGAGGAGGGGAGAGAAAGGAAGGGAAAGGAAGGGAAAGGAAGGGAGAAGAGGAAGTAATGAGAGAAGGGGAAGAAAGGGAAAATAAAGGAGAGGAGAGGAGGGAAAGAAGGAAGAGGAGAGGAGGGAAAGAAGGAAGAAGAGAGAAGAGAAAGAAAGGAGACAAGAAGGAAAAGAAGAGGAGGAAAGGAGAAAAGAGGAGGGGAGGGGACAAGAGGAAAAAGAGGAGGGGAGAGAAGAGAAAGGAAGTGGAAAAGACAGAAAGGGAGAGAAGAGGAGAGGAAAGGAGAGAAGAGGAAGAGAAAGAAGAAGAGGGAAGGAAAAGAATAGGGAGAAGAGGAGAAAAAAAGAATGTGCGTATAGAAATTGACAGTATGGTGTCATGAAAAGAGCCTGGCAACTGGACACTTGACCTGGAGATAAGACATCTGGGTTCAAATCCTAACTCTGACACTTACTAATGTCACAGCAATATGAACTTGGGGCATACTGTTTCCCTATACTGAGCCTCAGTTTCCTCATCTGTAAAACAGGGATAAAAATAATTGCACTATTTCCTTCTGTGAGGCTCAAATAAAATGCAGTATGTATAAGGGCATGAAACCACAAAGCGCTACTGCATTAATCAGCTATTATTATAAATCAGAATCTGCGTTTGTGTGTGTTCATATTGACATAATAATAATAGTATTTACACAGCACTCTAAGGTTTGCAAAGTGCTTGTATATTCTATGATAGGTTGTCTCAGTAGAAACACTGTTTTCCTATATTTTCTTTTCCTTCACACCAATAGCTCCGAAACAAACACCTGTAACATGAGGCTCTGAACTGGCTAATCTCTAAAGTCCCTTCCACACTGACATTCTGCGATCCTGTGAATCTGGGTCCTTCTCCAAGGGAACAGCTAAACAAGTAGAATGATTAAAAAAACAAAACAAAAAACACAACCCAAGTCTTGGCCACTGTCCAAGGGAGCTGTCCTTGGTACGTGTAAGAGGTAGAAGGGCCCCATGTCAGGTAGATTGGGGGCACTGATCAATCACTCAACAAGCATTTATTGTTTACCACGTGCTAGGCACTGTGAATCCAAAGACAAAAGGGATACTGCCCCTGCCCTCAAGGAGCTTGCTTTCTATTGGTTTCTGGCTGAACAAGTTAGATTGGGCTTCTGATAGAATAAAGAGACAACAACATCAGAATGTTGATTATTGTCCCATGGTTCACTCAGTTCATGAGTTCACCTCACCTCTCCAGGTTCCAAGAAGTCTGACAAAGATTTCCTTAGCAAAGAGTCACACTTTTTCAGGTACAGAATGCAGCCACGACCTGGTAAAGAGTAAAGTTGTCTTATCATCTTGTAGTTCGTCTCAGTCCAATCTCTGTATATCTGGGGATGGATCCAACGGCTTTGGGATCTACAAAAGCATCTGGTAGATACTTAGGAATTCTGTCTGTTGGCCACTGGTCCACCACATGCTAAGCAAAGCCAAGCAAGACATCACGAGTAGTGAAAAGAGCACCGTATTTGGGGAGAGGGCCTGGGTTTGAACCACTTCCTACCTATGTGACCTTGGATAAGTCACTTTCCTTTCTGGGCCCTAGTTTTCTCCTCTGTAAAATAAGGGGGCTGAATTAGAGGATCTCTAACATATCTTCCAGTTCTAATTCCTATAACCCTAAATCTTCCAAAGCCAAGAAAGCATGAGGTTAAAGAGCCCTGGTTATTCCGTGAGTTTCTAAGTCAAATTCTTATGGTCACTTAATCCCATAAAATTTACAGCTCTCTGATTTGGTCTGCCCAGGCTCTCTGCATGCGGGAGAAAAATCAACTAAGAACCACCACGTCATCAGAGGTCCCAGCCATACTGTTTGGCTCCCTCTCCTCTACTTCTTCAGTCTGCTTCATCTCCATGCTAGGTTGTCTTGTGGGTACTCCCCTCCCCTGGCTTTCTACCACTTCTTTATGTGTTGTCTTCCTTCATTAGAGTGTAAGAAAAACCTGGGAAGACTTATATGAACCGATGCAAAGTGAAGCGAGCAGAACTAGGAGAACATTGCACACAGTAACAGCCACGATGATCAACTATGAATGATTAGCTATTCTCAGCAATACAATGATCCAAGAAAATCCCAAAGAACTCAAGATCAGTTTGGCAGCTATGTGGAAGAGAGAGTGGATGTTATAGAGACCTTGATTTTCAACTATGACTTGAGTCACCACCTTAAAATCTTATTCCCGCCCCCAGTACACTCCCACTCCCATCTGGGAAAATGGAAAAATACAAGAGACACAGTGGATCCCTCCCAAGTCCTACCACAAAGGGCCCAAAGGCCTCAAGAAGAATGGAGAATAGGGAGGCTGTTAGATCAAAGATGCTCCATTAGAATATAATCTCTTGGAGGGGCCAGGGTTATTTGGTTTTTGTCTCTGCATCCCCAGCATCTAGCATGGGTAGGGCCGGTTTATCGTAGGAACTCAGTGAGTACTGGTTGAAGTGAATCAGATCTCTTGCTCTAAATGGTCATGCAGCAACCAGGTTTCATGGTTTGCTGGGTGGGTGGTGGAGGGTGGGGCAGAGGGCCCATCACCCAAGAGAGATGCTATTCAGAAGCCACTTAGGAGCTGTGCTGCAGCTGTTTCTAGAGAGAGTGGTATGCCAGCTCCTCTTTGAACCCAGGCCCAAGGAAAATAAGGGCGAGCTCTCTCTGCAAAGCATGGAAATTCCAAATACCATGGCAGGCTGATTCAGGCATCCCCCAGCCAGATCTTCCTTCTGGCAATCCCCGCTCAGAAAGAGCAGTGTCCCGGGCTCTGTATCTGCCAGACTAATCCTCAAGAAACCACCAGGGAAGGCTACAATGAGTGGGTTTTCTGGATTCAGTCCCTTTATGAGGCTCCTAAAGGAAGGACATGGAAAAGGATGAGGAGGGATTAGGTTTTTGTTTAGAATTCTGTGATTTTAGGAATGAAAATCTGTCTTAACATTTAGTGGAAAAAGCCAAGAGAAGATAATTTCTGTTATTCTGTATCCTTCCCTATCCCTCCTCTCTCTTTCTAATGACATTTCCCTCTTCTCTTTCTTTCTCTACTTCCTCCTCTCTCTTTGGCTCTGCTACTCCCTCTCCCTTTTGTAAATCTCTCTCTGTCTGGCTGTCTCTCCTTCCTACCTCTCTCTTTTGTCTCTCTCTCCCCTCTTTCCCTCTGTCTCTCTCTCCCTTTTTCTTTTTTCTCTCTCTCCTTCCTGTCTCCATCCTATCTTTCTTTTTTGTCTCTCCCTTTTTCTTCTCTCTCTCTCCACTCCCCCTTCTCTTTTTCCCTCCCCCCTCTCCTTTTTATTCTCTCATTCCACCCCCCTCATCCTCTCCCTCTTCTCTCCATTTTGTTTATCTCTGCATATGTCCCTTTTGACTCTTCTGTGAGAGAGTGAGCAAGGGCTGTTTCATTCTCTTTATTTGTACCCCCAGCTCCTGGCACATTATGCAGTAGGCACACAATAAATGCTTGTTGGTTGACTAATTGATCTTTTCTTCTCCATGTCTCTTTCTCTGCTTCGCACTGCCTCTCTTATAATCTACCCCAGGCTTAATATGTTTTTTTCTGCTTTTCCATCACCCTATCACAATCTCTGGGTTTCTTATTCTCACTCTGTGTCTCACATAACTGCTGTTTCTCTCTCTAGTCTCTCCTTTTCTCTCAAATATTCCCTTTATCTCTCGTTTTATCTCCCTCATAATCAGTCTCTCTCATTCTCTCACAACCTCTCTCCCTCTTCTCCTATTCCTCCTGTTTGTTCTTTCTGTCTCTTTCCCTCTTTCTCTGTCTTGTTCCTACTCTGTCTCCTCCTCTTTCCTGCTCCCTCTAATGAGCTTTCCCTCTCTGTCCTTCCTTCCCTTCTCTTTGTCTGTCTCTCTCCCCTTCCTCATAATCTCTCTCTCCCTTCCTCCTCCTCCTTTTCTAGAACCGCTACATGGATGTGTTTCAACAGATTCCCAGCTGATAAAATCTGATTTATCTTCAACTGTTGACACAGAAACGTCTAGACTTGTCTGCTACAGGATCATTGTACCTCCAAGTTTTTATTCTAACTTGAAGGAAATGATTTGCCCAAACAATTACTTTTGTTCCCGCCTCCCCCCTCTCCCTCCCTGCCCACAGCGCTCTCTCCTCTGCCCCTTCCATCATCTTATCCGAGACACGTTCCCAGCTGCAACCAATGCAACTCAACATAGCCACCATCTTGGTAAGAGAGCTAGAGGCAGAAAGAGACCCAGAGAATAAGTGGGGAGGGGGGGAGAGGATGGTGGGGCCTAGGGCTGTTAATTTTCTTGTGCTCCCTAAGAGGCAGCTGCGATGCCCTGTCACAGTGCAGGTTGGGACAGGCAAGCAGTGGAGAGGTGATAATAACTTGTCTGTCATTTTCCTTGGACATGTAGCATCTTGCAAACCGCAAATACCGTTAACCAGCTTGGGTGAATCTGTTACAACAAATTCTGGAAGACATGTGGGCTGTATTGGGATAGGGTTTTGTTGTTGTTGTTGTTGTTTGGGGTTTTTAAAAATGATTTTTAAGGACCATTTTAGACTGCTTTCAAGGTGGATTGCATGCATGTGTATGTGTATAAGTGTGTGTGTGTACGTGCGTGCGTGTGTGTGTGTCTCTGTGTGTGTGTGTGTGTGTATACATGTGTTCAAAGTCCCTCTGGCAGCTCCATTTCTCTTTCAAGGTAAGGGAAGGTCTTAATCTGGGCCCTGTCCAAAAACCCCAAGAGGCCAAGAGATCTGAATGCTTCTCTTAATTCACTTTGTCTCCCCATCTCTCAAACACTGGTCAGCAACATTGGCAATGTGGCATCTAAGTGTGGACCTAGAAGCTGGGGAGGACCAGGGACAGGAGACAGGGCATAGGGGTTAATCACAGAAAGCAAAATCAATGCTAAGACAGGGAGGACCCCAGCCTTTGGGGAGATTATGCTCCAAACTATAAGTGCAAACCAAGAACCCTATGAGTCAAATGTGATGAATGAGAAGGGAAGAGATGAGACCCTGAGTAGTGAGGGACTTGATACACTAAAGAAACCATATACTCATGAAATCACAAAGTGTCAGAGCCAGAGGAGACATGGTAACACAGAACATCGTCAGAGCTGAAAGGGACCATAGAGCATAGAATGTCGGGGCTGAGAAGAGCATTAACACTGAGAATGTCTAAGCTGGAAAGGAACTTGGAAAACAGAATGTATCAGAGCAGGGAAGGCCTTAGAACGTAACAAATAAGAGATGGGAGGAATCTTAGACACCTTCTAATCCAGGGGTGAACCTGACTGTTTAAATTTGTTTTTGTTTTTGTTTTTTTTTCATTTTGTATTTAAGCTAAAAGGAATGAAAAAAATTAAAAATAAAACAAAAAAATTTGGATAACTATTTCAGTTTGGTTTTCTTTACAATCTTACGTATTTTATTTTATACATTTAAAATGTCATTCTGAGAAGGGATCCATAGGCCTCACCAGATTGTCGAAGGAGAGCATGAAACAAAAAAAGATAAAGAACTTCTGGTCAAATCCGACCTCCTCATTGAACAGATGAGGAAAGTGATCTTCCCAGGGTTACACAGGGAGTTCATTTCAGAGCCAAGGCTAGACTCCAGGTCTCCTATCTCTAATCCTCTCTCCACTACACCCATTTCAGCTCCATTCTCAGCTTTTACATTTATCTGGTGTGGATGTGAATGTAGTCAACACAGTTTAGGAAAAACCAGCCAAGAAGATTCTAGAATGAGTGATCCCTCTTTCTGCTGCTTCCCTTCTGTCCCCTGGCATCCAAGGCATCTCTACAATTCTGTCCCAGCCTGCCTTTCTAGCCTCTTTCCCACTACCCCCCCCCCCCCCTCCTGGACGACTCACAGTCCACAAACACACCTTCTATCTTCTTGCCTCCACACCCTTGTTCATGGCGGCCTCCTGTCTGGAATGTCCTCCACCTCTTCATTCTTCAAGGTTCAGTACAAACGCCACCTCTCGTATGAATACTTCACAGTGAAGTGGCAAGGAGAAAACTCTTTATCTGCTATCAGAGAGCCTGGGTTAACCTCCCAGCTCTGAAAGTTATTGACTGACTGACCTCAGATAGGTTTATGAAGCTCTTAGCACAATGCCAGGCACATAGAAAACACTCTGAAAATGCTATTTATTATTCTCATCATTATTTCACCTCTATGAATCTCAGTTTCCTAATCTGTAAAATGGGGCAATACGATGGGTACCTGCAGTGACCCTTCCCCAGGATTGCCCTGAGAAGCCAAGTGAGATACCATAAAGCACATAAGGATACATAAAGATACACATAAGATACATAAAGCACATAAGGAGAGGTACATGGAACATCCTACCCAAAATCTTGGGTCAAAAGGCATCAAATCTAACTCATGCCTGAATAGGAATCCCCTCTTCCACATCCCTGGTGAACGGCCATCCAGCTTTTGCTTGAGGACCCCCCCAGGGAGAGAAGCCCACCTCCGACCCCACAGAGCAGTCCATTTAATGTTGGACAGCTCTCATTGTTTGCTTATATTGTGTTCCACCCCGACCTGTCCTCCTTCTGCCTCCAGGCCCAAGCTGAACAAGGCTTATCTCTCGTCCAAATGACAGCCCCTCAAATACTTGAAGACAACTCTCATGTTCACCCCTCTCCCCCACTCCATCCT
>NW_020954710.1:15135132-15175883 GCF_900497805.2 Vombatus ursinus
CTCTCTCTCTCTCTCTCTCTCTCTCTCTCTCTCTCTCGGCAATCAGGATTAAGTGACTTGCCCAGGGTCACATAGCTAGTAAGCGGCCTCTCTTCTTCAAGATAAACTTCACTCACTCCCTCAACTGGTCCTTCTCCAATTCCTCCTCTATCCCAGCAGCCCTCCTTTGGCTGCTTTCTAGCTCATCAGTACCCTTCCAAAAATGCTGGATAAATTGAGACAGCATTCTTTTTTTTTCTTTTGACAGCATTCTTTTCTTTTTTAGGCAACTGGGGTTAAGTGACTTGCCCAGGGTCACACATCTAGTAAGTGTCAAGTGTTTTGTCTGAGACCGGATTTGAACTCAGGTCCTCTTGACTTCAGGGCCAGTGCTCTATTCACTGCGCCAGCTAGCTGCCTTTGACAGCGTTCTTTTCAAGAAAGATTTCTGGCTCTGCCTTTGCAAGATGCAGGGTTAAGTCAGTTACCTTTTTCACTTGTGTATTGGAGGGAAAAAGTTTGATATCCAAATACCTGAAATGAACCCAATATCCTAGATGTGATCTGACCATGGTGAGGGACAGGGGATTGTCACTATAGGAATAAGCTATTCTTTGTCTCTCCAGTGCTCAGAATGTTGACAGGCACACAGTGAGAGTTTAATAAATAAGACCAGCTCATTAATATTAAAATTGAAGGGCATAGAAATAGTACTGTGGGGATATGGAGGAGGACAGGAAGAGGGCTAATACTGGCACAGAGTAACCTTTCTTTATACATTAAGGTCTGTAAAGCACTTTGCATCCAGGTGGCTCATTCGTTCCTCACAGCAACTGTGTGGAGGTAGGTACCCCATTTTACAGATGAGGAAACCGAGGCAGACAAAGACCAAATGCCTCGCCCAGAATGACACAGCTAGGAAGTATCTGAAGTGAGATTCCAATCCAAGTCTTACTGACTTCAAAGTCAATGCTCTATACAAAAATATTGTGGATTGATTAATTATTAACAGATTGATTAATGTATTCCTCCTTCTAGCAGGTTTTCCTGCTTGCCCAAGAGTATTTTCTCAGGATGATGGAGCTGAGGAAGATGTCTGGGTGGATAAAATGCCAACCCAATGGGGGGCAAGGTGAATATGCTAGGAAGGTGAAGGGAAGCTGGTCCTAGGCCTGGCTGGGATAGGCATCAAGTATGCCAACCAGGCATGATTCATTGATTTGCCACTCCCTGAAATGCACAACAAACCCAAAGCATTCCAAACCTATGACAAAGAGAACCATACTTATACAAACCATTGTTTATATATACAAAATGTGAACTGTATTTCTTGTAAGTATAGTTCTCATATACATACATATACATATGTGGCTCTCATATACGTATGTACACATTTATTTACATATACATTATTTTTCTAAATAATATTTTATTCCCCACCCCCGTTACATGTAATGACAATTTTGAACATTCATTTAAAAAAATTTTGAGTTCCAAATTTTCTCTCTTTCTTCCTTACCTTCTCTCCTCCCGGAGAGAGCAAGCAATTTGATATAGACTATACAAGTTCAATCATGCAAAATATATTGCCATGTTAGTCATCACATATACATCATATATTTATATCTATATGTCTTTAAGTTTTTCAAAGTGTCTCATATAAACCTCATAACAGCCCTGAGTGCAAGGTGCTATTATCATCAGGCGTTACCATCCCTAGTTTACGAGTGAGGAAACTGAGGCTGAGTGAAGTAATTCATCAGTGGTCGCACAGGAAATAGCCCTTCTAAGGGTCCTTAGAGATAGTAAAAACAACCACAAACCCTGAGTAATAATAGCTAACATATACATATATATAGATATATGTAGCACACACAAGGTGTCCCCCATCTTAAGCTTTAATGACTTAAAACCACACTAAGACTTTTGGGACACCCTCTAATTTAGCTCCCTTTATCATTTGAGAGATCATCACCTCCAAATTGCCCCCTTTCATCTAGTAGGTGATGAAACTGAAGCAAAAGGAAAGGAACTCTAAGTAGCCTAGTAGAAAAAGGACATTGACTAGTGATTTCACTGGTCTTGGGGAGATTCTATGTACTAACGCTGGTCAGTGCCTGCTCCTCAACTTTCGGGCTTAGAGGGTTTCCTGAGACACTGAGGAGTTAAGCAACTCGCCAGAGTCACTTGTCCAGGATAAGTCAGAGGTGAGACTTGAACTCAGGTCTTTCTGGTTTCAAGGTGGGCTCTCTAGCCATGACATATACCTATCATTAAATTAAAACACCTCTCCTAGCAGGCTTTGTCACTGATGTTTATTGAACCAAGTCAAGCTGGTGAGCTCTATACCTATGGTCTATGTTACCTATGGTCTACGACTAAGGCATGGGAATCACTGAATTTTAAGATGGGAAGAAACCTTCTGGATTATCTAGCACCACCTCCTTATCTTTAATAGAAGAAGATCTGAAGGTCTGGGGGCTGAAATGACCATCTACTTACGGTTGGTATGAGGAAGATCCCAGCCCATCTTGGAATCCTTTCTCACTATACCACTGCCTCAACCCTCAGCACCCCCTTTCCCAGCTTCTCTCCTCAGTCCTGAGCAGCTAGCCCCTCTTCTGCCTCTATCCCCCAGACAGGGGCCAGGCTGAAACTGTCCTAATAACAGCTACCAGTTTTGGAGAACTTTCAGGTTCACCAAGCTTTCCATCCATCTTACTGACTTCAAAGTCAATGCTCTACACATCTTATCACACTGCTCTCATGGGAAATACACAATCAATTTTGGATTGATTACTGAATAACAAACTGATTAAATGATTCCTCCTTCCAGCAGCCTTTCCCACTTGCCCAGGAGAATTTTCTCAGGGTGATGGAGCTGAGGATGGTGTTTGGGCGGGTAAAATGCCAACGCAATGAGGGGCAAGGTGGGATATGCTAAGAAGATGAAGGGAAGCTGGTCCTAGCCCTGGCTGGGAGAGACATAAAGTATGCCAACCAGGCACGATTCATCAATCTGCCACTTCCCGATTTTACAGATGAGTAAACTAAGGCTTTGGGACATTAAATGACTTGTCTAAGGCCACAGAGCTGTTGTGTCAGAGGCAGGATTTGAACATGGGGCGTCCTAACTCCAAGTTCAGCATTCTGTCCACTAAGTCACGCTGCCTCAGCTTGGCTTAGCATCCATTGACCACACATTCTGCACAGCAGGAAGCACTTTAAGACCTGCCTGAATCTCACCTCTGACACTCACCAGCTCCGTTCCCCTGGGCAAGTCACTGACCTCTCTGACCTTTACTTTCTCTATTTGTAAAATGAGGTTAATAATAATAGTGATTTGTGTAAAGCCTTTGGCAAACCTTAGAGTGCGGTACAAATGTTAACCATCATTACTGCAATTCTCACCATCATCACCATTATTTGAATTATGACTCAGACACTTACTATCCAGATGACCTCGAACAAGTCAATTAACCATGCTAAGCCTCAGTTTGTTCATATTTAAAATGGGGATAATAACAGCATTTACCACACAGGACCAAATGAAATAATGCATGCTGAGCTCTTTACAAACTGTAAAGTCTGTCTGACTCTTGTTATTACCCCTAAATAAGTCCCGCAGCGATGGCCCAGGAAGTCTGCATCAGAGATAAAAATCTTAAAATAAAGACTAAGAATCTCAGAATTTCTAGATTTTTGAAGTGAGAAGAAACTTTAGGGATCTAGTCCAACCCCATCACTTTGTGTGGTTGTAGTCATGTCCAACACTTCCTGACCCCATTTGGGGTTTTCTTGGCAAAGATAGTGGAGTGGTTTGTCATTTCCTTCTCCAGCTCATTTTACAGATGTGGAAACTGAGGCAAACAGGGTTAAGTGACTTGCCCAGGGTCACACAGCTAGTGTGACACACTGTCTGAGGCAGGATTTGAGAATCTCATTCGATAGTCACAACAGCCCTGTGCTATTATCATCCCCATTTTACAGATGGGGAAACTGAGGCTGGGAAAGGTTAAGCGACTTGCTCAGGGTCACTTAGCTACTAAGTGTCTGAGGTAGGATTTGAACTCTGGTCTTCCTGACTCCAAGTCTCTCTGGCTATCCACCTCACCACACAGCTGTCAATTAAGATGAGGAAAACTGAGAGTCAGAGAGGGGAAGTAATTTGCTTAGGGTCACACAGCCAGTAAGAATGGAGCCAGTGGTCAGCCCAGGTCTCTCTTAACTCCAGCTACAAGGCTCTAGTACTAACAGCAGCTCCTGCTTCCACTGTACTTTATGGCCTGTTGGATCCCCCCCCCCCCCTGCTTCCCCAGAGACCCTCTCCTGTGAGGGAGTCATTACTAATTATTAATTACAAGCACCGTGAATGTCATTTGCCAAGCAGAGCACCAGAAAAGAGAAGAGGCTGCCCACAGCAATACAGCTCTGGGCAGAGCCAGGATTCAAGCCTCAGTTCAAACCCCATCCTGGATACTGCTGGGCCTTCATGACCTGGACTCACTGTCCTTTCTGGGCCTCCACTTCCTCATCTGTAAAATGAGCTGGAGAAGGAAATGGCAAACCACTCCTGTGTCTTTGCCAGGAAAACCCCCAATGGGGTCAGAAAGAGTCAGATATGACTGAAAAACAACTCAATAGCAAGGAACCTTCCAACCCCAGATCCTGAGGCCCCAAGTGAAGTTCAGGCTTTCCTACTTAAATTCCAGTGTCCTTTCCACTACACCTCAGGCAGAGGCATCCCTAAGGGTTCCCTCAAGGCTGGATGACTGGACAGCACCTGGTAGAAAGATGCTTTCCCTCTATACGCCATCTGGACCAGTCCAGCAGCTGGAAAACCCCTCACACCTAAGTCCACATTTGACATTGGTGGGGAGGAGCCCTTTCCCAAGGCCACAAAGCTCTAGCTTCTCAGAATGGAACCTGGGCTTGGTGGTCTTTTCTCTGGAAGTCCAGGATCCCCCCACCCCACCCCTGCACTCCCCTGGTGAGAAGCAAGGGAGGGGATACAGAGCTGGCAGCTTGCACTGAGACGAAGTACCTCGGACCTCCATCTGTACCACCCTCCTTCTCTCCAGTCAAACCTGCCTCCCCGAGAGCATCAGCATCTCCTGAAGAGTGTTTGCTGCTGCCTTTGAGGTCTCTGGTCCCGCTTTCATTTGACTCAGACTTCTAATTGACCACAAGGAGAACCTTCTCTGTAACCGCTGACATCCTGAATGGCCACACCACCCCACTATACACTTCCTCCCCCCTCCTCTCCCCCAAGGAGATTAAAACATTATAATTAGGAAATATTTCACTAAATAAATAAAAGTACAATTAAATACAGATGATATTATATTTAAAAAACTAAGACAATGTGTGGTGCTCCTGTTTCTTTCTTTTTCCTCTATATACTTTTTTTTTCCCTTTTGGTGAGGTGATCAGGGTTAAGTGACTTGCCCAGGGTCACACAGCTAGTAAGTGTTAAGTGTCTGAGGCTGGATTTGAACTCAGGTCCTTCTGACTCCAAGGCCAGAGCTCTTATCTAGCTGCACCTTCTATACACTTTTGATATCTGTCCTTATAGCTTTCTCCTCTCCTTTCCATTTTCTATCAGGCATAAGGAGCCTCCTGGCTTTGATGTTTCTACAACATAGGTCTTTCCCTCTGCTTGAGGCGTTTCTGTGGCTCCCTATTGCTTCTAAGATAAAGTAAAATTTCTCAATTTGACTTCAAAGTCTTTCACAATCTGGCTCCAATCTCTCCTTGCAGGCTGAATTCCCATGACCCACCCTCTACCACCCTACATAACTTCTTCCTCTATACAATGAAGGTACCTGCCCCTTCCAGCTCCAAATCTACTATCCTATGAGAGACATGTGAAATATACTTCTAAAAAAATCTGCTCTGAAGGTACTGTGTTCTAATCCTGAGGAAGCTGTCACATACGCTTCATTAAATTATTTTTTAAATCTGTGAGTGAACAGAGGAAACCTACATATTTTTTAAAATGTCTTCAAGATTCAAGTCAAAGTGCAAACCTTCAGGTAGGAGCAGCTAAGTTAAAGCATTGGGTCTAGAGTCAGGAAGACCTGAGTTCAAATCTGGCTTCACACACTTACTAGCTGTGTGACCCTAGGCAAGTCACTTCACTCTGTTTGCCTCAGTTTCTTCATCTGTAAAATGAGCTGGAGAAGGAAATGGCAAACCGCTCCAGCATCTTTGCCAAGAAAATCCCAAATGGGGCCGTGAAGAGTCAGACAAAACTGAAACAATTGAACAACAACAATAATTTTACCTCTCTTGGCCTCATTTTCCTCACCTGCAAAATCATGGGGATTAGACTAGATCGGGGGTTCTTAATTTTTCCCTTAGGCTCTTAACCTAGAAGCAACTAGGTGGCGCAGTAGATAGAGCACAGAGCCTACAGTGAGGAAGACCTGAATTCAAATCCAGCCCAACTCTTGCTAGTTGTGTGACCTTGGGCAGGTCAAACTCCCTTTCAGTCCTGACATTCTCTTCTCTCTAGCATCTCTTGATTGGGACAACCTGGGCTCTAAAAGAGAAAGACTGTTCTGACTACTTGCTGAACCCCTACCCTGGTTTGCCCACAACGGGATGATTGTGTTCAGCTCTGGGAGGCCACAGTCTAGGAAGGACGCAGGTAAGCTGAAGACTTTGCTGAAGACAGCCACAGTGGTGGGCATCCTTGGGGTTGCACCCTCAGCTACAACGGCAGGTGCACTTGAGGTCATGCCCTCAGCCACAATGGTAGGTTGAGGTCATGCCATCAGCCACAATGGAAGGTGTCCATGAGGTCACACCATGTGAGGTTTGGCTGAAATATATGAGACTGTACGGCCTGGACAAGAGAAGATTCCAGGGGTGCATGAGAATGATCTTTTAAGTATTTAAAAATGATATTTTAAGTATTAAGTATTTACATCTTTTAAGTATTAAGTCACATGAGTCAGAAAAACAGACATATTCTCCTTGGACCCAGAGGGCAGAGCTGGGAACAATGGAATTTATAGAGAGGAAAAGACAGATATGATGTCAGATAAAACATAACAATTAGAAATGTCCCAAAGAGGAAAGGGCTCCCCCAGGAGCCAGGGGATTCCCTCTCCTTGAAGGTCTCCCACCTGAGAGAGGAGAGCCCCATGTGTTGCAGGGGAGATTTTTGTCCTGGCTGGCTTCTGAGGGCCCTTCCAGCTCGAGGATTCAGTGATTCTGGAACACCCAGAGACAGGGAGATGACCTCAGAATAGGTATATCCCAGCCCAATAAAGATGACATGTCAGGATTCAATCACCCAAGTTCTCTTCCAATGGTAGGACTCTGGGGCCTGGGTTTTTACAGATTCTTGGTACAGACTCAGTCTGGGAGCTCAAGGCTTCAGGTATGAGTTCATGGACTGAGGAAACCTCAGAGTTATTTCATCAGAGACCTCCCATGCAGCAAAGAACACAAAGGAAAACCCCAAGTCTGGAGATAGTTTCTGCCCAAAGCTCCCTCCTCAGCCTATGGGCGTCAGGACACTCTGAGAATCCAAAAACTGCCATGAGCACCCAGAGTCTTGGAGGCCTGATCTCTGCCCTGACACTAAAGCCTAGGCTAGGGTTTGGGGCAAATAAGTGCACTTTCCTGCCTCTGTTTTTCCCATCTCTTAAATGGAGATAATGACATTTAGCAGTAGGCCTAGGAGGGCTAAGTAAGCCATGTCTGTGTGTAGTTATGGGGGCACTTTGAAGAAGGGAAAAGTAAAAGCTTCCATGGCTAAGTATTACTCTGATATTTGGGTCAGCACTGAATTTGAACCAATTCAATTCAAAAAACATTTATTAAGCACCTACTATGTGCCAGGCTCTATTCTAAGTGCCAGCCCAGGAACCCTCCCCAGGTTTCAGAGTCTCATCAGTCCTAACAATGGCAAATGTAACCCCAAGGGCTCTCCTTCTCTCTCCAAGGCGGGATCCTCTCCAAGGATAAACTCTCTACAGTTTATCCTAATTATAGAGGATTCTTCAGGAACCTTCATGCATCAAGAAAAGCCCACAGGCTCAGGAGCTTTGGAGGGAGGCGTGGAGAAGAAAGGAACGGACAGAAGCTAGCATTTCCCCCCTTCTTTTGGAGAAGTTTTAGGGACCCCCCTAAATGGCTAAGGGAAGGGTCCGACCATGGAGCCAAGGATAACAGAGCTAGAGGAGAGCTTTGAGCTCACAGGATACAAGATGAGCCAGGGAAGGGGCCACAAAAGTCACTAATCCCATCGAGCTTTTCAGTTCTAACAGTATCCCTGAAATTAAAAGATTTGGATAAAAGTACCAGCTCCTACTCTAGGAGTAATTAAGATGACATGGGGACAGTGTCCACCCATCCTGGACATGAGACCTTGGGTAAGTTTCTCAACATCCCAGACAAATCTCTAAGACCGTGTTTGAGAATGCTGCCAATGTGCATTGGGGGGGAGGGGGTTTTCAAAAGGAATTCCTCATGCCAATAACATCACAGTTCTGAGAGGGAAAATGTAAATAATATAACAAATAACAACAGTCATCTAATTTGTCTCAGCCTCAGTTTCCTAAATGATAAAAATAGAATTCAAGCCCTGCTCCTGACCCATACTAGCTGAGTGACCCTGGGCAAGTAACATTAGTGTCTAAGGCATCTCTCTAAGATCATAAATCAGTTTCCAATCCAATCAGTGGAGGAGAGACTTCCCATACTGGGAGTTTCCCATTCCTTTAAAATCGCTGTGCTGAACCAAGATATGAATATATAAACTCATATAAACACACACTACCTACATCAGAAGGTTGTTGTAAGGTAAGCTGTGTATAAGCCCTTGAAGGACTATTAAAATATGGGTTAACATGATTATTTTGATTGGTCCATCTTCTTCCAATGCCTCATCACACAACTGAGATGACCCCAGGTTTTCAAAAAGGTTATTGTAGCAGAAATCAACAGGAAGGAGTCCTGGATTTGTGGTCAGAGGAACTGGATACAAGTGTTGGTACTACCTACGTGTCCCTGGGCAAACTGATCAACCTCTCTGGGACTCAGTTTCCTCATCTGTAAAATAAGCCCGTTAATAAAAAATAACAACCAATGTTTACATAAGCACTTTAACATCTGCAGAGCACCCATAAATTCTCTCATTTGAGCTTCTCTAGCATAATTATCCTCATTTTACAGATGAGGAAACTGAGGCTCAGAGAGATTAAGTCACACAGCAAGGCAGGATATGAACCCAAGTAATCCTGACTCCAGATTCAGAATACTTCTCACTCTACCACATTGCTGTCCAATGATCTCTAAATTTCCTTCAAGGTCTAAATCCCATATTCTACGTAAGTCAATTTCTAAGGCAAGGGTTCTTCACACCTTTTTTTCATGTCCTGGACCCTTTGGCAGTTTAGGGAAGCCCACAGACCCCTTCTCAGAATAATGTTTTTAAATATATAAAATAAAGTACATAGGATGACAAATATATTGAAATACAGTTATCGAGTATACAAAAAAACAACAACTAAATCATAGACCCCATGTTAAGAATCCCCAAACTAAGCAATGCATGGATAAACTGAGTCTGAGTCAGTGGAGGGAAGACCCATGGCATTACACAGCATTTTGGAGTGGACTGACTGCCAAGCACGAATCCCAGGACCTCATCAGGCTTCCAGAGAGTGGAACAACCTTCCCTGAGCAGATGTCCCAGGAGGCCAGCCATGAAACATCATGCAAAAAACTTAAGACAATGCTGTCCTGCAGGTTCCCCCCAGGGCATCGATCCCATAGTCCTGTGGATACACAGCCCTGGGTCTGTCTGGGAGGGCACATGGTCAGCCTGGGAAGCAGAGTTCCTGGGCTGGATTCCTTTGCAGGGAGCACCTTCCCTGGCCTGATGCCCTGGTTGGGCCCTCCCCTAGGGTACTTCCAAGTCCACATGTTACCCAGTGGGCAAAACAATCATTCCAAATTTCCCCTTAAGTGTTCTTATTTCCTCTTAATAATCCCCGTTTCATCTTCACAATAACCATCGTCAGGACTCTTCCCTCAACTCTAAATGCACATAATTGTTTCTGCTGCCAGTAAAAAGTATTCATTCCACTTGGGCATTCCATAAACTTTTGGAATAACGCAACTGATACCAGAGTCATGTTGGAACATCTCAGCTATTATGCTCCTGTTCGAATACCTCCATGGCTGTTGGAAGACTCTTTCCCAAATTCATTAGCCCTGACTCAGTTCCACTGGATTCTGGATTCATCGGCAGAAGGCACCAGGATTCCAGGGCTGGCATTCCAAGGCTTTCCACTTGCATTGTTCTTACCAGATGGGGCTCTTTTGAAGAAGGCGCTCTATGGAAATTTGCCTCTTATCTTACCCTGGCACTGTCCTTTGCCCAGAATGCCCCCTCTCTTCACCTCCATCTCCAAGAATCCCTACTTGCCTTTGAAGTTCAGTTCAAATGCCACCTTAAGAGGTCCTGACCATGAAATTCTTTTTGACCACCTCCCTCCAACAGCTAAGGCCTCCTCCCACTCCAGAAAATTATTTTGTATTTAAGATTTTATTTTCTATCTATTCATAGTGGTACAAATTATCTCCCCTGATAGAATGTCAACCAATAAGCACTTATTAAGTACCTGCTGCGTGCTAGACACTGTGCTAACAAAAACACAGTCACTGCCCTCCAGGAGCTCATTGAGGGTAAAGGATGTTTCGTATCCCCTGTACTAAGCACAATGCCTGGCACAAGGATCTTAGATTTAGAGTTGAAAGGGACCTTGTATGCCATCCAGTCCAACGCACTCATTTTACAGATGAGGAAACTGAGGCACTTGCTCAAATGAGATCTGAACCTAGGTCTTCCTTATACCAAGCCCAGTGCCCTATTCATCTTGCCTCTTAATATTCCAAGTATCCTAAGTGGGATTTGAACACGTACCTCTAGATGAAGACCAGAACTGGAGTCCGGTCTAGTAGTCACTTAATAAATGTTTGTTGACTGACTGAGTATTGGTCCTGGCCTCCTTAGTCGGAGGAGTTCTCTCTGGGATACGTCCATATATACAAAAATATTTATAGTAACACTTTTTGTTGTAACAAAGAGGTAGAAGCAAAGGGAGTTCCCACTGATTGGGGAAATGGCTAAACCAACATGTTGCACGATGGTGATGGAATATTATTGCGCCATAAGGAGTGATGAATATAAAGAATTCAAGGAAACTTGGTAAGACTTGTTTGATCTAAAGGAGAGTGATCCAGGAGCACAATTTACAGGGTTACCACAATAAAGCAAAGGAAAACAACACTTTAAGGCATCAGAATTCAGATCCGTGCAATGAGCAGTTTTGACTTCAGAAGATCCACAGTGCAATCTGCCTAATGTATACAGCTGGAGAAGAGGAGGATTCTGGGTTCTGAGTGAGGCACACAAGACCACTGGGTTGATTTATTTTGCTTGGGTCTACTTCTTTATTGTGAGGTCCTTTTCTAGTTGGGCCTGTGGTAGAGATGGGGGTGAGACTGAATCATTGGGACATCACAGTGATTTTTTTTTTTTAGCATCAATAAAACTTGCTTTTTAAGGAAATCTCTCTGGACGTCCCTGAACTTTCAATAGGCTGTGTAACCATTCCATATACTAGAAAGGGTGACCCTTCAGTCTGCCCTGAAGAGTTTGGGACCTCAGTCATGGGATGGATGGTCTTTCCCATTCACAGACACACGATGACATTCTCAGCCAGCTGGATCGGATGAACTCTAAGGGTCCCTCCTGCTCTAAAGCTGATGATACTGCACTCACCGATCACTGAGTAACTTAATTCACACTTGTTTCTTTAACCCTAGATGACAGTCTTGCAATCTCCATATGGTTTTTAATTCTTTCTAATCCCTTGAGGAAAAGGCACTCACTGGGCTTTATCAGATCATTCTTTTGACTTAATAAATACTTTGGGTACTTGTGATCTCACAGGTATGGGTCGTTCCTCCAGCGATGCAGATTGCAACTTCTCCAACCCACTCCCCCGATCCATCTCTCCCCTCCAACCTTTCCCTGAATCAATATTTCTATATCCTCACTTTCCTTTTTATCCATACCTCTCTCAAACTTTCCCACCCCTCAATCAATAGCTCCCCAATCAATGTCTTTTCTTCTCTTTGTATCAATTTCTCTCTCCATCTCTTTCATGTAAAGTCAAAGAACATTTATTAAGTGCTTATTGTATGCCAGGCTCCATATGGCTGGGGGTTATAAAGTAAGATGAAAACAGTTATATTCACAAACCCCTGGTTCTTAAAAGAAAAAGTCATCACCTAGTGAGCAGCCCTCCAGTTATCTGATCCTTTCAGCGCTTTGTCAGGCTGGTCCAAGGGGAGAGAACCCAACCCATCAACTCATGGTATACTGGAACTCTAGAGGTAGAAGTCCTGGATTCAAATCTAGTCATTTACTATCACAGTGAAAGTGGGCAAATCTCTTCATTCCTCTGTGACTCAGTTTCCTCATTTATAAAATGAGAGGGTTATCCTAGATGATCTCCAAGGTCCCTCTCAGCTTTAAAAATCTACCATCCTGGGGGCCTGTGATTTGGTGCAGATTCAAAGCCTTCTTAACTTGGTAGAGACAAGAGCCATTGTCCCATATTAACGAGGCATTGGCAGGGGATTTTTTAAAAAATCTTTTTAATGACCAAAAGGAGACATCTTGGCATCCAGTTCAGTCTTCTTTCCCCAGTGTGCCAAAGGACTGTCCACTTCATAGAACCATACCTTGGTAGGCCTGGAAGACCCTTGGAGATGCCTGATCCAGCCAGCTCATTGTACAGAGGCAGTTTGCTCTTCTGAAAAGGGCATGGATGGCATGATGATAATTAATAATAATAATTACAATAATGACTAGCATTTGTATTTGTTATTGTTCAATTGTTTCAGTTTTGTCTGACTCTTTGTGACCCCATTTGGGGTTTGCTTAACAAAGATATTGGATAGCTGTGTGACCCTGGGCAAGTCACTTAACCCTAATTGCCAAAAAAAAACAAACCAAAAAAAACCCCAAAGATATTGGAGCGGTTTTCCATTTCCTTCTCTAGCTTATTTTTTTTACAGATAAGGAAACTGAGGCAAACAGGGTTAAGTGATTTGCTAGGATCACATAGGTAGTAAGCGTCTGAGACAGGATTTGAACTCAGATCTTCCTGACTCTAGGCCCAAGGCTCACTGACTGTACCATCTAGCTGCTCCATTTATTTAAAAAGATAAATTTACATGGCATTTATATAGATGGCGCTTTAAAATTGTCAGAGCGCTTTTGTATAGATTCTCTTGCTTGAGACAGGAAATACTGGCATTATCATCCACATTACACAGACAAGAAAATTGAGGCTCAGAGAAATTAAGTGATTTTCCCGCAGTTTCCTAGCAAGTTAGCATCAGAGGCAAGATCCACCCCTGGTCCTCCTGACTCCATGGGCAGTGCTCTGTCTGTGGCACCATGTTGACTCTCCATCACATGCTACAGGTGGGTGACACAAAGCTCAGAAAGAGCGCTAACACACTCGATGGTATGAGTCAGAATTCAAAAGCATCATTGGGGCGGGGCACCTAGGTGACTGCAGTACATAGAACACAGGGCCTGGAGGCAGGAGGACTTGAGTTCAGATCCGGCCTCAGATAAGATACTTGACACTTACTAGCTGTGTGACCCTGGGCAAGTCACTTACCCCCAATTGCTTCACCAAAAAACCAAACAAACAAACAGACAAACAAAAAAAAAAACCATCTTGGCAGGCTAGAGCAGTTAGGTGAATTGAATGAGACAAACTGAAGAAGGATAAATGGAAACTTTTCCACTTGGTTTTAAAAAAAATCAGCTTCACAAGTGTGACAGGAGGAAGAGGCATGGATGAATAGGGAGGCAGTGGGGCATAGTGGAGGGAGTCTTGGACTTTTAGTCAGGAGAGACCTGAGTTGGAAGTCTGCCTCATATACTTTCCCAAGGAGCTGTGTGACCCTAGGCAAGTCACTTGTTGAGTCTTCATTTTCTCATCTGTAAAATGGGCATCAAAACAGTATCTATTCCACAGGGTTGTTGTGATGATCTAATAAGATAACGTAAAGTACTTTATAAGTCTTATCATACTATATATAGTATGTCCCATACTACTGGGACAGCTATGTGGTGCAGCAGATGGAGCATCAGACCTAGAGTCAGGACTGAGTTCCAATCCAGCCTCAGACACTAGCTGTGTGATCCTGGACAAGTCACTTAACTCCTATTTGCCTCATTTCCTCATCTGTAAAATGGGAATATATTGGAGAAGGAAATGGCAAACCACTCAAGTGTCTTTACCAAGAAAACTTCATGGACAACATCTATGGGATCATGTAGTGTCAGACACAAAAAATGTGAGCTACTATGGTTATTATTATCACTAATAATAATAACATAAATATAGGAATTATATTATTATATGCACATGAGGTATTATAGTTATTAACAATGCCATCCTTATTATTAACACATACATTATTATATGAATGTGAGTTACTACAGTTATTAATAATATTGTGTGAATTACATTTTATATGAATGACTCACTAGTTATTAATAATAAACCTACTTGTTAATAGTCATAATAGTTAATTCATAACTATGTAATTATTAATACCAACTCTGCTTATTAATAGTTGTTATAACAGTTAATATATAACTAACTATATAATTGTTATAAAATTTAATTCTACTCATTAATAGTCATAATGATTACTAATAAGCTTTATAGTGATTAATGTTAATCTTACTTGTTCCTAGTCTTTATAATAGCTAATATATAACTATATATATATAGTTCCTGTCCAGCTCTAACATTTTCTGTCCTAAGAACCCTCCCAGCTCTATCTAACATTTTACATACTAAGGTCCCTCCCACCTCTGGCATTCTATGTTCTAAGGAACTTTCCATCTTGGACATTCTATATTCTAAGAATCATTCTAATTCTCATTTCAGTGAGGAAGCTTAGAGTTCTGGTTCAGTTACCTTCCCAAGAAGCTATACTACCTTTTTCTTACTATCTGGGATCACTCTGTTAAATCAACCTCTGGCTTAGCCAGGGTCATTGTCAGTCAACAAGTCAGTCAACAAGCATTTGTTAAGTGCCTACTATGTGCTGGGCACTGTGCTAAGGATACAAAGAAAAGTAAGATGCAGTCCCTGCTCTCCGGGAGCTCCCAGTTTAACAGAAGGGACAACATGAAAACAAGATGTAGATGGAATAAGTTGGAGATACTCACTAGAGGGAAGGCACTAACATTTAGGGGGACTGGGTAAGGCTTCTTGCAGAAGAAAGAGTTTTTGTTGAGACATGAAGGAAGCCAAGGAAACTAGGGGATGGAAATGAGGAAGGAGGAATTCTGGGCTTGGAGGACAGCAATTGAAAATGCTCAGAGTCAGGAGATCGAAGGTCTAGTGTGAGGATTGTATCTTACAGTGCACTGTGGAGAAGCTTTTACTTATGAAAGTATTAGGTCTTGTTAGAGGATTGACCATCCTGTTCTTTCCCCATCCCTGTGGTCACTCTGCAGTATAGACTTCCTCTTCTTTGCCTTGAAATTAGTTGCATAACTTTAGCAAAGAACAGGAAGTGTCTGAGATTCTTGTCATCACTGAAGGATTCCGAGGGTAGCAGTGAGGCTTGGGAGCCTGTGTGGAATTCACAGAGAAGTCTTTTGGACCAGTGGCCACTTCCTTATGGGAAATGAGGGAGATTTACTAAAGATTAGCCCATGCTCTTTACTCTCCTTAGAGTGAGGGTTCTCCTGTTTGGGATTAAAGACCCAGCTTTGCCACAAATCAACAGTGTGACCATGGACACATCCCTTTCCCTTTCCAAATTTCATTTCCAAGTGTTGAAATGATCTCAGTGGCCAACCAGAGGAATGTGGTATCTGGCCATGAATCCCTTCTACAGTGCTCCAGGCACATGGCCCTCCAGTCTTTGTCTGAAAACCTCCAGAGAGGAGGTGCTCACTGCTTCCTAAGGAAGCCCACACTTTTGGGGAGTTCTCATTTACCTCAAGTTCAAATTTGCCCCTGAAATCTTCACTCGCTACTATTAGTAATTCTGCCTGTTGGGACCAAGCAGGACAATTTTCTTCTCTCTTCCATGTGACATTTGGAGACTGCTCTTATATCACCCTCTAGGACAAACATTTCTGGCTCCTTTGGTCCATCACCATCCTATAATGTAAATTCAACCTCTCCCGCTGTTTTTGTCATCCACCTTAGAACACTCTCCTTCCTCAAATGTGGTGTTAACTGAACACAATGCTCTGTGTGCAGTTTGACTGGGGTAGAATACGAGAGGTACTGTCATTTCTCTACTCCTGATCCTATACCTCTCTTACCATGGTCCAAGATTACACTAGCTTTCTTGGCTGCCATTTTCTGCTAATGACTCATCTTCAGCTTGCTGTCCACTCAGACCCTCTCTCCCTCAGATCTTTTTCAGACAAATTACTATTTGTTATTATTTCTAATAATATTATCATATGAACATGGGCTATTAATAGCTACATGTTGATAACTAGAATTATTAGTAACTAATATGTGCTCATCCACTTTGTTGTTATGCATTAATAACTTATGATTGTTAATAAGTAGAATTATTTGTAACAATTATATAGTTAGTTATATATAATATAGTGACCCCAGATAGTAAGAAAGGTAGTATAGCTTCTTGGGAAGGTAACTGAACCAGAACTCTAAGCTTCCTCATTGAAATGAGAATTAGAATGATTCTTAGAATATAGAATGTCCAAGATGGAAAGTTCCTTAGGACATAGAATGTCAGAGGTGGGAAGGAACTTAGTATGTAAAATGTTAGATAGAGCTGGGAGGGTTCTTAGGACAGAAAATGTTAGAGCTGGACAGGAACAGGAATTTAGATCACACAATTCCTGAGAGAACCTGGAACACAGAATCACAGAGTTTGAAAGTTCCTTTGGACATAGATGGTGAGAGCTGGAGGGGACCTTGGGACATAGAATGTTATGTTAGAAAACAGAATATCCAAGCTAGAAAGGCCTGAGGGAACATCTATTCAATAGTGTCAAAATCAAACAGAAATGGGGCCTCTAGGGATCCCTGTAGCTGCATATTAACTCAGAAAACCACATACAACATAATTTATGTTCTAGTGTATTTTTCTTTATTTTGTCAAACGTTTCCCAACTACATTTTAATCTGGTTCAGCCCCACTCCCAGAAGTCAACGTGGACCAGCAGGCCATGGGTTTGATAGCGTTGATCTAGTTCATTTTACATATGGCCACTAGGTGGCGCAATGGAAACAGGGCTAGTCCCAGAGTCAGGAAGCCTGGGTTCAAATGTTACTCCAGACGTTTAGCAGCTGTGCGACTTCATATCTCTTAACTTGTTTCCCCATCTGTTAAATGGGGGTAATAATAGGCATCTACCTCCCAGGGTTGTTATGAGGACCAAATGAGAGAATATTTGTGAAGCACTTTGCAAACCCTAAAAGTGTTATATAGATTTTGTTGTTCAGTCATTTTTTCATTCATGTCCTACTCTTTGTGACCCCATTTGGGGTTTTCTTAGCAAAAATACTGGAGTGGTTTGCCATTTCCTTCTCCAGTTCATTTTACAAACGAGGAAACTGAGGCAAACAGGGTTAAGTGACTTGTCCAGACACAGCTAGGAAATCTCTGAGGCCAGATTTGAACTCAGAAAGAGAAGTCTTCCTAACTTCAGGCCTAGAATTCTAGCCACCGCACCACCTAGTTATTATTGATGTTGTCATTAAACTGGGACTCTAAGAAAAGAAATGACTTATTCAAGGCCACACAGGTAGAAGGTAGCAGGAGTGGGATTCTTACCCAAGTCTTCTGACTTTCCAAGTCAGTGATCCATCCATTATATCTAATGGCTCAGGTTACACTCAGTTCTAAAGACTTCTCCAACCTGGATCTATTAGATTTAATGTGGTCATAGAATTTCCCCCCAATTGAGAGCCATCTTGGTATAGGACAAGCCTGAATCAAGTTAGAATCCTTTCTCCTTCCTTGCCCTTAGCACCTTAGTACTTATACCCATTCTCATCCATATGATGCTCAGCCCACTTTTATCACCACCTTGGACACTGCTATGGGCATTAATACTTTCATACATACATACATGCATATGCATGCATGCACGTATATATTATGCAGGGAGTTGTGTGTATATGTGTATACACACATACATATGTGAATGTGTGTATACACACACATATAAGACATATAGGTCTTAATACTTTCCCCAGTACTTTTACAGTGGGGGATGGGGCAGGGACAAAGGAAGCAGATAAGCTAGTCTTCAATGTTTAGGGTATACATCACTACACAGTACTGATAAGAGGGAGGACCAAATTGCAATCACAGGCTCAGATTCCGAGACCTCTCATTCCTCTGTCTCTGATCAGGACTGCATCTAACCCTAGCTTGACCTACTTTATGTTCCCTGTCCATGACATTCCATTGATTATATCCATGCCTTTGCATAGGCAGTGTCATACACCTAGAATTCTCTATCTCCTTACCTTGGTCTCTTAGAATCCCTAGCTCCATTTAGGGCTCAGCCCAAGTCCTTACAGGAGACCTTCTCTGATCCATCCCCTCCCTCCCCTCAGGCAACTCTAGACTACACATGAAATTATTTTCTATGTACTTATCTGTAGGCATTTTCCCCTTCTATAGAAAGGGGGGGGAAGAGTTTTTCCAACTTTACCAGCTCTTTGAGGGCAAAGACTATTTCATTCTTTCTTTGTATTACTAGGGTGCAGTATCTGGCATGTAGTAGAAAATAAGATATTTTCTCTCTCTCTCTCTCTCCCTCCCTCAATTTCTCCCTGCATTAACATTTCTATATCAACATTTTCCTCTGTATCCATACCCTTCTCAAACTTTCCCACTCAATATTTCCCTGGATCAATATCACTGTATCAGTTTCCCTCTTCTTTCAATCTTTCTCAATTGCTGTCTCTCTCTTTCTATATCTTTCTGTCTCCTATCACTCTTCACTTTTGATCCCACTATAATTATGCTTCTCTTTTCTCTCTCATTCAACTTTTCTCCCTCAAGGTCTTTCCCCTCTCTTCTTCCCACAAACCTTCTGCAGAAAACTCCAGAGAAGTGGTTTTTCCCCTTGTCCTGGTCACCCACCTAATCTAGTGTCTTAAAACATCTGGCTATGACCAAATCCTTCCTGATATCTACTGTAAAACCTCCAGCTGATATTTTAAAAGTCTTTCCCCTGGCCCAGCACCAATGGAAATGGAACTCTCCTTTGTGCACCCCAGGAAACTAATCAGCCATCTTGGAGTTCTGGGGTGAGAACTCGCCATCAGGACCCTGGACAGCTCTTAGGCATTGCACATAGTTCCTCCGTGCTGAGTGGGATGCGTGTATGTGTATATGTGTAAGCATGTGTACATTTGTGTACGAGTATATGCATTGTGGGAAGTCCCAGAGCAGTCTTAACAACGACAGACTGCAGGAGGTGACAGAAAGGAGTCAGGACACTTACAAGGAGTCAGGGAGTTGTGTCCCCTGGTACAATGATTCCTCCAGCCCGGGGAGGGAGGAAACCACCTGGACACTTCTGGACACTCTGTGGGAGGTGAGCCTGCAGCTAGGCTGGGGCCAAAGACCCTATTAACAGCTCCCAACACTACCAACCAGGGAGGAGGAAGCTCGGGTTGGAAGGGGGATGTTTTCCTCTTCCCTGAGAGAGACACGAAAAAACTGCACTCAATTTGGAATTGTACTTGAGAAAAATACTAATTATCTATCAGTTACCAGCTGGCTGGCGTGGTGAGGAGCTGAGTACAGGGAAGGAGCGGAGGCCTCCTGCCATCGGCAGCAAGTACAGACAGCTCCGGCTAACTGAGGGCCCTGATAGCTTCAAACAAGCAGGCAAGCTCCCTGCATGCTCCATCTTGCACGGTGGTGAGGCTTCCATGTCCCTCCTGCCTCCCCCTTTAAGAAAAAAAGCTCGGCAGGGGGTCTTCTCACAGCCAACCTAGGTGCAAAAAATCTCATTTCCAACGTTTGTCCCACCTCCACCCCCGTATCGATAAGAGGCTAGGGAGGCCTACGGTGGGGAGCACGGACCGGACTATTCTCGTTACCTTTGTCTGGACAAAGCAATGGCGGACAAGCTAGAGATGTGTGTTTGTGTGTATTTCTGCATGTGTGGGGAAGGGAGTAGTCTTATCAGCTCTGAAAGACAGTGAATGATGAGGCAGAAACTCACCAATATAAACAAGCAGTTTGGTAGCGAGCTGGGGGGCGGGGAGGCGTAGAGAAATGGATATAATTAATGTCACTCTCTACTTTGAGGGAAGGGAGAAGACTTCTCTTCTGAAGGTTTTTCTCACATCATGAGCTGTAAGTCCATCTAGCATGAGAATGGGCCGGGACACTGTCCAGAGGTCCGTGAAGGATTCTCTGCTTTCCAAAGGAATCACTCTACTTGGTTTTTGGCCAAGAATTTTTCTGAAACCTGCCAGGGGCATGAGAGACAGCTCCTGGCTCAGCCTGGGTGGGGGGCAACATTGGCCCTACACAAGAGGATGATTCTCATTGAGTTGCTCATGTCCTCTGTTACTGAAGTCTGTGAGGGAGAATGGCACGCTCCATATAAAGGGCTGGACTGGACTCCAGAGAATCTGGGTTCAAATCCATCCTCAGACAATTCCAAGTTTGGTGATGAACCTTGGACAAGTCACATCACTTTCCTTAGTCCCAGGAATTGTTTCTTTCCTATCTCTGTGTCCCCAAGCACATAACAGGAGCTTGACACTGGTTGATTGATTCCCTCATTTTGTAAGTGAAGAAACTGAGGCACAGGGATGTTAAGTGATTTGGTCAAGGTTGTATACCTAACACACTTGGTTAGAGCCTGAATTCAAATCCGAATTCTCCCACTCCACACTCCTAGGTTGAACCTAATAGGACACTGATAAGAAAAAAGACTGCCTTCCGAACTCTCTTATTTTCTACATCTTGTTTGCACTGAGTTTGTTTCCATGCTGTTTTCTCCATTAGAATGTAAGCTCTCTGAGGGCAGGCACTGTTTTTTACCTTTCTGTATACCTTCAATGCTTAGCACAGTGCCTGGTATCTAGTAGGTGCTTAATATTTTTATTTTTATTTTTTATTTTATCTTTTGAGGCAATTGGGGTTAAGTGACTTGCCCAGGGTCACACAGCTAGTAAGTGTCAAGTGTTTGGAATGTACAGTTGGGAAATGGTGTCTTTTTTTTGTTTTGTTTTGTTTTGTTTTGGGTGAAGCAATTGGGATTAAGTGACTTACCCAGAGTCAAGCAGCTAGTGAGTGTTATGTGTCTGAGGCTGGATTTGAACTCAGGTCCTCCTGACTTGCTCACTGTACAGATGAAGAATCTAACATCCAGAGAGGACACTGGCTGAAAGCAACAAAGATGCTAACTGAGAGCTGACATTTGAACCCAACCCTTTTAACTCACTATTCATTTATCTTTCTACCCTGCCATGCTTTCTTGCAGAATGCCAGACCTTAGAAATCATCTTGTCCCATTTTAGGGATGAGGAAACTGAGGTCTAAAAAGAGGAAGTCAGTGACCTGCAGCCACACAGCTAAGACTTAGAATCCAGGCCCCTAGTTCTGTCTGTGAACTGAACCACAGTCTTCTTAGAACTGGGAGTCAGGAGGACACAGGTCTGAATCTTGCCTCTGATCAACACTAGTTGTCTGACCACAGGCATGTCACAACTCCCTGTGGGCCTCAATTTCCTTCTCCATGAAATGGGGATGACAGCCCTTACTTCACACAGTCCCCATAGGAATAAAACAAGTTAGTCTAGGGAAATCACTCTGAAAAACCTTAGAATGGTATATAAATGTGTGCTATGATGATTTCCATGAACACAATAAAATGAAAGTTCTCATCTTTTCAATGCAGTTCAGATGCCAAAGGTCCAGGGACAAGGTGCTCTCCTGCTATTATTGTTATGTTTGCACATTCTATGTATCAGTGAGTAGGAGCGTAAATTAACTGCTTCTTGCGTTTAAATGAAAAAATTGAGAGGTCAATTCATCTTCTATAGGCTCACTGAAAGCATCCGACAGGATGTCAGAGACAGAGGAAGATTTTCTTCTTCTTGTTATTATCTATCAGCTCTGACTTCTCATAAGAAGCTGGCATGGTGACAGGGTTGGGACATGCTGAGGACCCGTTTCCCGAGGAGGGAGGTCAGCCTTCTTTCGATTGATTAGGAGGTGGTCTTGGAGTCAGGCCATCTGATGGCCATTGAGCTATAACCCCTGATATAATGGCAGAAACAAGGAACTGGGGAAATAGATACCAGAGGGAGGTTTCATGGAAGCTTTGGGAGACTGACACAACACCAGCTGTGAGCACAGGACCAGCGAGGGGTTGGGACTAGAGAGATGTTTGGTACAGTACACACCCAGATGGGACACAAAAAATACGAACAGAGAAAACATCCTTAAAGCAGGTGGGAAATTTTCCTAACTTCTCTGGCAGACTTGTGGGTGAATGAAGGGTTGGGGGTGGGGCAGGTACAAGTCACTGAACAGTGGTGGGAAAAACTTCTTCCTCCCCCAGTTCCCATCCTTGATCAGAATGGTTTAGTGGAAAGAGTGCCAGATTTGAAACCAGAAGACTTGGGTTTGAACCTCCTCTCTACTGCTTACTAACAACATAAATTTAGACTGGCTACTTCCCTTTCTAAGAATCAGTTTTCTTGTCAGTAAAATGTAAGATGAATATAAGGCCTCCCGTGAGATAATGGATCAAATGTAGAAGGTGCCTTAAACCCTTTAAAGTGTTAGACACAGTGTCTGAAAGGTCTTAGTGTGGTTTTAAGCTTGTTAGCTTTTTAGAGCTTATTATTTAATTTTAATTTAATTTAAATCTAATTTAATTTAACTTAAGCTTGTTCAAGCCTAAAATTCCTCTAAGACTTTGGGTACATCATATATAAATGGCAAGTATTATTATTCCAGGGGCAGCTAGGTGGCACAGTAGATAGAGCACCAGGCCTGGAGTCAGAAAAACTCATCTTCCTGAGTTCAAATCTGGCCTCAGACACTTCCTAGCTAGGTGACCTTGGGCAAGTCACTTCACCCTATTTGCCTCAGTTTTCTCATCTGTAAAATGAGCTGGAGAAAGAAATGGCAAACCACTCCAGTATCTCTGCCAAGAAAACCCCAAATGGGGTCACGAGGAGTTGGATACAACCGAACAACAACATTATTATTCTATTGTCATTATCACCTACCTTATGGAGTTGTTGTTACACCTGGTCTATCTCATGTCCCTTTTAATCAATCACTCAACCAACAAACATTTACAAAGCACCTACTATGTGCCAGGCACTGTGCTAAGGATACAATAATTGAAGACACTTCCTAGATATGAACAACATAAATACAAGATGGTGGACAGCGGGATCAGCACGTGGGAGAATAAGGAAAGGTGTCATGCTAAAGATGGCATTTGAGAAATAAGGGAGACTAAGAACTCTAAAATAGTGGAAATATTTGATTCTAGAGGTGATGGGAGCCATTGACGTTTCTTGAGTAGGGGGTTAAAATAATCAGACCCACATTTCATGAAAATCACTTTGGCGCTTGTGTGGAGGATGGATTGGGGTGAGACCAGTTAGAAAGCTAGTGAAATAGTCTGTTCAAGAGGTGATGAATGAGGGAAGTGGAGAGAGAAAAGGAGATGGATGTGAGAGATATGGGGAGACAGTTGGTGACTGATTAGCTATGGGGATCTAATCCTTTGCACAGGATAGAATGGATCTCCCCCTTTTCACCTCTACCCCTTAGGATGCTTAGTTTCTTTCAAAGCTCAGTTCAAGCACCACTGCCTATATGAAATGGATCTCCAGTTACTAGGTCCTTCTTACATGCCAAATTCATATATATAGATATATATAGCCATTGGGTTGAAGCCTATCTCTGACATTTACTAACTGTAGATATATATAGCCATTGGGTTGAAGCCTACCTCTGACATTTACTAACTGAGGCAAACCTTTGTTTGCCTCAGTTTCTTCATTTGTACAATGGGGATAATAACAGCACCCACCTTATAGGTTTGTTGTGAGTCTCAAACAAAATAATGGATATAATATTCTTGGTAAGCCTTAAGGAGGAAAAGGGAAGGGTTTAAGCATTTATTTTTTTAATAACTTTATTTGTTTTTAGTTTTCAACATTCACTTCTTTAAGATTTTGAGTTCTAAATTTTCTCCCCCTCCCTCTGCTCTCCCCTCCTCAAGATGGCATTTAATCTGATATAGGCTATTCATGTAAAATCATACTAAACATTTTTCCACACTAATCATGTTGTAAAGAAGAATTAGAACCAAAGGAAAAAGCCACAAGAAAGAAGAAACAAAAAAAAAGAGAGAGAGATAGAGAAAATAGCATGCTTCGATCTTAAGCATTTATATAGCACCTACTAAGTGCCAGGCACTTACTAGCTGTGTGACCCTGGGCAAGTCATTTCATCTCGTGTGCCTCAGTTTCCTCATCTGTAAAAAAAATGAGCAGGAGAAGGAAATGGCAAACCATTCCCATATCTTTGCCAAGAAAGTTCTAAATGGGGTCACAAAGAGTTGGACATGACTGAAAAACAACAACAAACGTTCCAGGAACTGCTAAGCGCTTTACAAATATTTTCTGATTTGATTCTCACAGCAACCTGGGGAGGTAGATGCCATTATTATCTCCATTTTATAGTTGAGGGAATTGAGGCAAATAGAGATAAAGTGATTTGCCCAGGATCACACAACCAGTAAATGTCTTAGGCTGAATTTGAAGTCAGATCTTCCTGACCAGTGCTGTATCCACTGAGCTGCCTAGCTGCTTTGGGGGCCATCTCTAGTCATCCTGATCTACATCTTGCCACCAGACCCACATAGCTCTGGAGGAGAAAGTGAGGCTTGGTAACTTTGCACAGCCCTGCCTCATTTAAATCCAATTCACTTGCAAGTCATGGCATCACCTTGCTGATGTCATGGTCCTCTTTGAGAACAAAGGACAAACAATAAAAACCACCTCAATGCTTTAAATGCTATGTAAATGTCAGCTTATTAAGTATAATACAAATTTCACCTCTCATTATTATTTTAATTATTGGTATTGGGAGGGGAAGAGTTGCCAGACCTGTGATTTCGTCATAGAGAATTCACAATAACGAAACTCCCTCCACCAATGCTGATGAGCACCTGCTCTGTTACCTATATAGACAGACCTTCCCTAACGTACTGACTTAGGTTGGGTCTCACAGCCATGATGGCGGCAGGATTTGAAATGAGGTCTTCTAAGTCCAAAGCCCTATGCTTCCTCTATATGGTTATGACTATTATAGTTGGTGTATTATAATTGCTTTTGATACTGTTATGGGTGTGGGAGTGTTTGGGTCCACCCAAGGAACTATGTGGTGGCCTTGTTCTATCCATGCTGTTATTCTTATCACAGAAGGTAAGCTTGAACTTTTATTTTTGGTCTTTGCGCTTAGCACAGTGTCTGACACATAGCAGGTATTTAATAAATACTCATTAATTGGATTTGTTTTGTATATACTCATATGCATGCACATTGTCTTTCCCCAATAGAATGTCTTTGTTTTCACTTGATTTTGAATCTATAGATTTTATCATGGTGCCTGGCATACAGCAGGCACTTAATAGATGCTGGGTTCCTTGATTGTTAATTGATTCTATTTCTGAGAGAAAAGGGCTCTAGAGCTAAGACTGACCACACACACACACACAGCCAGACCAACAGACAGACAGACACACACACATACACGTGCACACGTGTGAGCACCACACAACTTAGAATTTTGCCAGCCCCCTTCAGCCAGACATTTGCTGGTAAATCCTGGACCACACGCCAAGCCCGTCCCAAGAGACGCATCAATAATGACAGGAAGGGGAGTAATTGAGTTCAGAGCTCTCTGATGTTTGTGTTTGACCGGCTGCCTCCTCTGGCAGCTGCTGGGGAAAACACAGCTCTGAGAAGCTGGCTCTCCCAATCCAGACAGCCCTGAGACAGCAAAGAGCAAAGTGCTGGGAGCAATAGCACAGACGTCGTGTGCTCCTTGGAAGAGAAAGCCACCTGGTGCTGAATTCCTCTGGCAGCCTTCCCTGCTGCCTTCCTCTCCATGCCTCTCCCGCTCACCTCCGCTACTGCCCCTGCCCCTGCCTGATCCCTTATCACCTGAGAGAGCTTCGCCTCCCCAGAACCCCCAGTGGAGAGAATTACAAGACAAGATAATGGGCTGGAGATTCAGAGGAGGGACCTTGGCTCTTCTGTGCTGGGCAGCCTCTCTCCATGTCATTTACATAGGAAAGTAGGCAAAAGGCAAGACCTGGGATCTCCCAAAGGGGATGAGGTTTGCTGGTTGCTCCCCAAACACTCTCCCAGCTCTGCACCCCATAAGGTCATCACCTGTCCCCATCAGCCTCTAATCTGGGGTCTCTCCAAAGCCCCAACGTCACAGGAAACCAAAATGTCCTTCCTTCACCTATCAAGAGGGGCTATAGCATTAGAGAATCACAGAGCTAGAGTTGGAAGGGTCCCCAGAGCCCATCTAGTCCAATGCCCTCATTTTACAGATGGGACAACTGAGGCTGAGCAAGATAAAGTTTATTAGGATTAGAGGACCTCAGATTTCAGAGCTGAAAGGGGCCTTGGAGATAATTTAGTTCAACTGGATAAGGAAACTGAGGCACAGAGAGAAAAAGCGACTTGTCCACATAGCCAAGTGTATCAATACACACAGAACAGAAGTGAAATGGGAACCCAGGTCCCCTAACTCCAAAGCCGTCATTGTTTCCACCTCAGCACGCTAGCAAACACCAACCAAATATCAGAACCTTAAGCTCAGAAGGGACCGTGGAAGCCGTGGAGTTAACAAGATTCTTTTTGACATCATCCCCACTGAGTGTTCCCTCAGTCTCTTCCTGAAGACCTCCAGGGAAAGAAAGCTCAGCAAATCCCACTGAATCTCAGCACATCACAGTTGAGAGGGACCTCTACAGTCATCTCATCCAATCTAGACCCCGAAGGACTCTCAACAGCAAAGTGTCTGACAAGTAGGCATCGAGCCATCTCTTGAAACCCTTCGGTAAAGAAGAAGCCACTCAGCTCCTCAGGCATAAAATATATTATAAGTTATATTGTAATATAGAAGTATAAATACAAACAAAAATAGAAATAGAACATAAAAATTATGTAAAATATATAAAAATTATAATAGCTAACATTTCCATAGTGCCTACTATGTGCCAGGCACTATGCTTCACAATTTTTTTTATCATTCGATCCTTACAACAACCCTGGGAGGTAGGTGCTATTATTACCCCCATTTTACAGATGGGGAAACTGAGGCAAATGGGCTAAATGACTTGCCCATTGCACATCAAACAGTTCTACTAGTTAGAAATCTGTTCCTCTTAAATCTTCCCACCTCTCAATTCATTCCTTTGGGTCTAGCAGCTTCGAGGCGGAGGGAACGGCTGTCCGGGCTAACTGCTCTCATCATAAGCTCCCTATGACGTTAGGCTTCTCAGCTGTGGGGCTGAGACGGGACTTTCTTTCTCCCCCTCCCTGCCCCGCCGCCCCAAACAGCTGCTGAGGCAGAAGTACTGAATCAAAGCTAAACTGGGCGACAGACAAGTCTGTAACTCAGATCCGATAATGCTTCACTCGCTCAGACGATGCTAAAGTTCCCAACTCCATCCTGACCCCTCCTCCTTGTCCAGGGATGCCCGAGAGAGGCACCAGTGGAAGGGAGGGGACGCAGACGAAGAGATCAAAAGCAAGAGATGAAGAAGGGGAAGGGGGGAATGAACTCACTGTCCAAGTGGCCGACTTGGCGGTGCTGGACTGCTGGAAAGTGACCTCAAAGTGATGGGGGCCGGGGTAGTCCGTGTTGGAAGGGATGACAGGCGCAGGGGACATGGTGTCAAACGTCGAGCTGGGCTGGGAGTAGGGAGAGTGTGTCGGGACGCTGGCGGAGTGCTCTGGATTGTAGGGGCTGGTGGAGGCCGCGCGGCTGCTGCTGTTCTGATCCATGGTGTTGGTGAGCAGATTAAACTGGGACTGGAGAAGGAAAAAGGGGGAGGAGGGAAGGGGGGGTGGTGAAAAAAACACACACACAGTCAGTTTAGGAGAAATGGAAACATCAGCTACCCTTCTTCGGGACCAGAGGTGTCCTGTTACAGACTTCTTAAAGGGCCAGCCAACCTCAAGTCATCCCAAATACTTCCTTGGGTCTCTCCCCACCTCCCTAGCCCTCCCCCCTCCCCATCCAACAGGTCACCACTTGCACGAAGGGATAAACTGACATGTTCACCTCACCCACTCTATCAGCCTTCCCAGGTGCCAAGTTTTCGGGAAATCTAACCAAGCATTTAACAGGGTGGAAGAGATGAGACCAAAGGAAAAAAAAAAAAGGGCAAATGCTTTGCTAGCTCTGAGGGGAATTGTCTGGTGAGCACAACATCCCCGTCCCCTTCCGTTATCTCTCCTCTTCTCCAGAGCGGCCAGAAGCTAGGTATCAGCAGCCTGGATCTCCCACTTCCTCCCCCTCCTTCCACTGCCCCTCTCTTCAAGAAGCCCAAGGCACGAGGCGAATGCTGCCTAGCGGGGACCCCTGTCACCCCAGGGTGGGGATGGAGTGCAACGGATCAGTATGCCCATTTGATAGATGGTGAGAAAAAAAGTGTTCAGAGAAGTTGGCCTGAGGTCAGCCAACAAGCTAATGGCAAAACCTGTGGACTAGACCTCAGGCATCTTGACCAATACACATTAGGCAGAAGGGACCTCAGAGGTCACCTAATCCAACCCCCTCATTTTCACAGATGAAGAAACCAAGCCCCAGAGAGGTTCTGAGTCTTGCATAAAGTCACACAGGAAGGATGCCTCAGAAGAGGGATCTGAACCCAGGTCTTCAGACTCCCATGCTCTGAGGTGTCCCATAGTTTTCAAAGTGTCAGGAATTGAATGCTCATGCCTCTAAGGGAAAAGAAAGGAACAAGCATTTATACAAGCGCCTACTATATACCTGTCACCGTGCTAAGAGCTTTTTATAGATATTGCTTCATTTGACACTCATAACAATTCTTGGAGGTAGGTGTCGCTATTACTCCCATTTCACAGATGAGGAAACTGAAGCAGGCATCGGTTAAGTGACTTGCCCAGCGTCACACAGCTAGTAAGTGTCTGAGGCTCCATTTGGATCTGAATCTTCCTGATTCCAGGCTCAGCCACACAGGTGCCTCTAGAGGAATCTCCTGTGAAATGTCTAGAAAAGGAGAAGCCAGATTGTGAAGGGTTTTAAATGCCAGATCAGGATGTTTATATTTTATCCTGGAGGCAGTAGGGAGCCATTGAAGCTTCTTGAGCTGAAGAGTGACACAGTCAGAGAAGTGCTTTAAGAAGATTATTTTGGCAACTGAACGAAGGATCGATTAGAGAGGAAAGACTGGAAGAAGCAGGCAGACGAATTAGGACGCTCTCGCAATAATCCGGATGTAAGGTAGCGAGAGCATGCAGAGCACAACTAGATCCCCAATGGTGTGAATAACGAATTCTATGGTCACACAGAGTTGAACCAGCACCATTGAAAGTCATAATAATATAAAAACACGGTCATTAGTTCTAGCTCATGTGGAAATATACTATGCAAATTCAAATGATGCAGGTACTTCTGTAGTGACTGTACCAGGCGAGAAAAGAGGACAGTCAGAGAGACAGAGTCGAGATGATCCTAACGTGTCTCCCCTCTCCAATCCATCCGTCCCCCCTCAGAGAACCCCTAAAGCTCAGCTTAGGGGCCACCTTCTACGTGCAGCCTTCCCTGACTCCCCCCAGCTGCTAGTGTTTGACAAATCACCTGCCACTGATGTTTCCTCTACTTTATATGGGTGTGTTATTCTCTCCTAAAGAATGTAAGCTCCCTGAGTGGAGGCACTGTCTCTTGCTTGTCTTTTTATTGTCCAGAATCTAACACGGGACCTAGAACATGAATGGCAGGTGATGAATGCATGTAGGCTGACTGATTGGAGGAAGAATTGGCAAGGCCTGGATGCTGGTTAGTCACGGGATTCGATGGACAAATGTCACAATTGGAGCCAAACATTCACTGGCTGAGCCTTCAGTGCAGATGAGAGAAAGGGAGGGCCCACTACCCCTTCCTAAGCCTCTGCAAGTCTCCCACTTACTCCCTACCAGATCACATGTAATCTCTCTACCATCTTGCATTCAATTCAATATTTCTTTAAGGGGCTGCACAGCTATCAGTCCCATGTTCAGATACGCCACAAGGGGTTCCCTTTTGTCCTCTTCATTCTGCCCATGCCTTAGGCCCAGAAGGATTGACCAAGCCATAAGGCTCCAGTGATTTCAAGTGAGTGTGCAGTCCTTAGTCATAGAGATCTGAGACAAGGATAAATAATCGCACTCAGGCCATCCCATGTAAACCAGTGACTATAGAAGAGAAGGAGGTCACACTCAGGTGATTATCAATGACAGCCTCAACAGGAAGAGAAAACCCCATTAAGTCCAAGGAGCTACACCTAGAGAAGGGACCAGAGAGAGCCTAGCACCTGGGGAGCTTCACATCTGGAGAAGAACACCTGGAGAGTGACTCCTGATAAACTTAGCACCTGGAGAGCTGCACCAGGCAGCTTAGAACCTTGCTGGCTGGGAGAGTGCCCTACCCCTGGAAAACTTAACACCTGAAGGGTGATACCTGGAGAGCTTAGTAGTAGAGAGCATAGAACTATAACAACTTCACCTAGAAAACTTAGTACCTGGACAGCTTAGTACCTAGAGAGCATGGAACCTTGAAAGCTTCACCTGGAACCTCTATCTGTAGAGTGACACGTGGAAAACTTAGCACCTGGAAGGTGACACCCAGGGAGCTTAGTACCCAGAAGGCTACATCTAGAAAGTGAAGCTTGGTAGTACCTGGAGAGCCGAATTTAGACAGCTGCTAACTGGAAGCTATACCTAGAAAGACCCTCGAGTGATACCCAGTGAGCATCTCCCAGAGAAGATAACACCTGGGGAAGGACATCTGGACAGGGACTGCTGGAGCACTGGACCTATACTGCACCAAGAGGTAAGGATAGGCAACTAGATGATGCAGTGGATATAGCCAGAGTCAGGAAGATCTGAGTTCAAATCCAGCCTCAGAGACTGGCTAGTCATGTGACCCAGGCAGCTCCCTTCATGTTGGTTTGCCTCAGTTTCCTCATCTGTAGAATGGGAATAATAACAGCACATACCTCCTGGGGTTGTTGTGAGGAGCAAATAAGATAGTATTTGTAAAGTGCTTAGTGAGGTACCTGGCACATTATAGGTGCTTAATAAAAACTTATTTCCTGGATAGCTTAGCTTCTGAAGAGTGATGCATGGAGAGTTTGGCACCTGGACCACTGGATGTACACAGCTTTACCTGGAGAACTGCACCTGTCGATGTATATGTATGTATACATAAACACATATATGTATATATACATGTAATATATTTATATACAATATATTATAGATTGCATAATTTATTTATATATTATATATAGACATACATATATATATATATGGATATGTGTGTATATATACATATACACATATACACCCTCAGACTTTCCAGATCTTGACCTTGCCCTTGAGATCAGCAGGTACCTGTCCTAAAAAGAGATATAAAACAGGACCATGTAATTTGGAACTGGAAAGGACCTAACTGACCATTAAGTACAACACATCCTCCCCCATTTTGCAGATGATGCAACTGATGCCTGAGTGGTTAAGTGATTTGCCATACAGAGAGCAAGCAGTTTTGGGGGCGTTGCAGTCATTTCAATCACGTCTGAGTTTCCATGACCCTAGAATGGTTTGCCATTTCCTTCTCTGGCTCATTTTACAGATGAGGAAAGTGAGGCAAATGGGGTTGAGTGACTTTCCTGGGCTCACACAACTAGTAAGTGTCTGAGGCTGGATTTGAACTTGAAAAGATGAGTCTTCCTGACTCCAGGCCTGGCGCTTTATGCACTATGGCGCCACCTAGCTGCCCCAAGTAAACAGTAGAAAAAAGATTTGAATTCAGGTCCTCCTGTCTTTTCTAGTGGTGATATTTTATGTTCTAGGGTCCCTTTCAGCATTGACATTTTATGTTCTAAGGACGTTTCCGGCTCTGACATTCTATGACCTGCAAGATTTCTTATTCAAGATAAACGTCTCAATACAGTTGCCATTCTCTCTTCAAGCTTTCCAATGCACCCGAGTGTACCTAGGATGCTACTGGTTCATTCTTCCCAGGTCGCTTCTTGCCCCTACATTTGACCATGCTTGGGATATACTCTCTATACCTTGGGGTAGGGCTACTTCAACTTTGTTGGAAATCTCACTGGCAACCTTTCCAGGGCAGCATGAGTTGCCTGGTGTGTTTCTGAACCACATTCATCTCTTGCTTGACTGCAAAATCCTTGGCAGGGCTGAATTCCTGAAGGGCCCCAGTACCTAATCTGTCCTAGGCTGAATCCAGATAGAGTCTTTTCCTTAAATCTCAGATCCAGAGTTCAAATTTGAACTGTTTGAAAAGGTGTGAATTCACCTAGTCCAGGCTTCTGGTCCCCACTTGCACAGGTCTGTCTTCTGGTATTGACTCAAATCCCCAACTTCTGAGTGAGGTCAGTAAGGAGATCAACCGTCCACTGAGCAGATCGCTGCTGACAAAGTTCCCAAACAATGGACCTTCCTTGCTACTGTAACCCTGAAGTTGAGAACTTTAATCAGAACAAAAGGCTCAATGGGACAACCCCAAACCTGAGAAGAGGTGAATTCACAACTTGTCAAGGGAAAGAGAAGCTAGCAGTCAAAGTGCACAAAGTGGTGGGCCTGGAATCAGGAAAACTGAGTGCAAATACAGCCTCAGACACTAGTTGTGTGACTCTGGGTAAATCTCTTCACCTGTCTGCCTCAGTTTCCTCAACTGCGAAATGAGGATAATAATAGCACCTCCCCTCCCAGGGTTGTTGCGAGGATTACATGAGATAACATTTTAAAGGGCTTGACATATAGAAGGCACTTGACAAATGTTTGTTCCCTCCCTCTTCGCCTCCTTGGGGCATGCCAATACACTCACAACAACCTTCCAAGGTAGAAAATGCATTTTACAGATGAGAGAACTGAGGCACAGAGGCTTGCCTAGGGTCGCACTGGGGCTCAGACTCAGTTTTCTTAATTCCAAGATGACAGCTCTTTCCTGTGAACTATATCGTAGCTATGCCGCTCCCACTCAAGCCCTCTGCAAACTAGAAGACTTTGTTAAATGATTCACAAAGTCACAAAATCTGAAAGCTGAAATGACACTCAGTTGCCATCTAGTCTAACCAGTCATGAAAGAAATCTGCTCTTCCAACCTCCAGGACAAGTGGTCATCTAGTCTCTTGCTTGAAGACAAGCAATGAGAGAAAACCTATCACCCAGTCAATGGACTGCCCCTCTGAGCCTCAGTCTGTTGCTCTGTAAAATGAGGGGGTGGGATGCAGTGGCTCTCCATCTATGACCCTATGACCTCCTGAGTCAGCTCTCAGATTCTGGACAGCTCTCCTTTTTTCCTGAATTAATTAAACATAGACCCGGGGTTTCTGGCTTTGCCTTTTGAGGCCAAGGAGAACACATCTAATGGTTCTTCTGCATGACAGACCTTCAAAGTTGAACAGACATCATGCCCACCCACTCTTGTGATTGCCTTGTCACTCTGGGGGTTCATGCAGTTCATTGAGGTAGAAGGTTCTCTCTGATGTCTTTCCATCTAGAATGATCTGGACTAGAAGCTCCAGGGAGAAGGGGTAGTACCCCATATTTCTACCATCTCAATCCAGTCCCTAGCACCATTCCATGGAGGTGGGAGGGGAGGGTTGACTAAGCTGAAGGAGCAAAGCACTGGTCAGGCAGCGATGCCAAAGAGTGGGTCTGAGATCCAGCAAAGATTCCTTTCCTGTTACACAACTGGCCATGCTTGGGCAGAAGCACACCCCCAAACACACACACACACACACACACACACACACACACACACACTCTCTCTCTCTCTCTCTCTCTCTCTCTCTCTCTCTCTAGCCCTTTCCCTCCTGCACACATAGACACTCATACGTTCCTGAGGGTGTACTGTTCTCTTCATTAGCCTCTCCCCACCCTTGGCAACTCCTTTACATTTCACACGGGTTAGTCTATGCACAATGGGGTCAAGAGTCACAGTCCTACAGCCTGGGCAGAGAGGATGTGCTGTGTCTCTCCCACACCTCTCTCCCTCCCCCTATTCTTCTTCCTTTTATCTTTCCCTTTGTGGAAGACTCACACCTTTTCAGAAGAGAAGCATAACCAGCTGGGGGCTTCTGTGAACTTAAGGCAGTTCCCAGAATCCTCAGTTTTCAGCCAGAATTAGGCTACTAGAAGGAGTCTTTAAATCCACAAAAGACAGGCTTGGAAACCAGAGTCTGGCATCACCTTTCTATGGAACCCCTGGGAACTCATTTCCCCTTCTCTGGGCCTCTTTTTTCCAAACTGCAAAATGGGGACATTGGACTAGATGACACATGCAAAATCCCTTGCAGATCTAACATTTTATGACTCTCTGATCTCCAAGCCAAATATGGAGCAAAATGAAGACGAGCTGAGGAAAGGGGGCACCGCTTCTGAAGTCATAAGGTTCTGGAGTTAGAAGGAACTTTAGAGACCTGGTCTAGCTCATTCATTTGATTGGCAGCGTCTTATAGTGGAAAGAACACCGGACTTGTTGTCAGAAAGACCTGGGTTCAAATCCTAAGAAACTTGGAAGTGTGCCTTGCAAGTCTCTTTACCTCTCTGGGACTCAGTTTCCCCATCTGTAAAATGAGGGATTGAACTTAATGGCCTGTGAAGTTTCTTGCAGCCCTGTATTTATGATCCGATGAAACTGGGGCAACAGTAAGTTAAGGGACTTCCCCAGGGTCATACAGAAAATAAGGAGCAAGGCCAAGATTGGGACTCTTAAATTGAGGGGTCCCTACACCATCTTCTCCTGCAGAATAGCCAATCCTGCAGAAGCACCAGCCCTCTCAGGAACATTCACTACTTCTGTCTCCATACTTCAACAACCCTCTTTGCCCTCCTTCTTCCCATGCCCAACCAGTGACTGGGGAAAAGACATTTTTACTTCCCACATGACATCACTTCATACCTTTATTATCAAAATTAGAAAAACTTTTTTTTAAACCCATAATGAGAAGTCCTTTCTGATGCCCAAATTTGAATCACCATCACAGATTATGATCTTAGAATCAGAAGGGACCTCGGAGGCCATCCAGTACAACCCACTCCTGAACAGGAATCCTCTCCAAAACACACCCATCAAATGGTCATCTCCAAGTCTTTGCTTGGAGACCTCCAATGAGGGAGACTCCCTCCCTCCCAAAGCAGCCCATCCTACTTGGAGGCGGCTTCCATTGGCAGGATGTTATTTGTTTTTTGTTTTTTCCCTTTTCCATCAAGTCTAAATCTGCCTTTTTGCAACTTCCACCCACAGCTCCTGGTTCTTTCCCCTGGGGCCAAGCAGAGTAATCCCTCTTACACATGACAGTTCTTCAAACACTCAAAGACAGTTATCACATCTCCCACCAAGTCTTTTCTCCTCCAGGTGAAATGTTTCCAGTTCCTTCAACCACCCAACATCCCTGTGGCCTGGGCTCAACATCCTGTACCATTCTGTCACCCTTCCTGTGATGCTCTGCAGCTTGCCAAAATCCTTCCTAATATGCGACACCCAGAAATGGACGTGGCTCAAGTACTCCATGGTCCACACAGATTGGCCTTCTGGCAGGTCCCAGGAGATCACATACTACCTTCCATCTCTGTGCATTTGCACAGGCTGTCCTCCATTTCTGGAATGTCCTCCCTCCTAACCTTGGTCTCTTAGGATCCCTGGCTTCCTTTGAGGTTCAACTCAAGTGCTATTTCCCACAAATGGCCTCCCTGCCCATCCCCCGGCTGATAGGATACCTTCTCGGTAAAATGCTTTGTATATATTTTCTATTAATGTAGTTCCCCATGACCCATAAACCGTAAGCTCTTTGAGGGCATGGTCTTTTGCATTTTTGTCTTTGTATCCTGGCTGAAGGTATTTAATAAATGAGAAAGGTAGGAAGGAAAGAAGGAAGGGAGGGAGAAAGGAAGGAAGGGAAGGAGGAATGGAGGGAGGAAGGAAGGAAGAAAGAAAAGAGGAAGAGAAGAAGGAAGGAAGGGAAAAAAGGAGGAAGGGAAGAAGGAAAGAAAGAAGGGAAGAAAGGAGGAAAAGAAAAAGGAAGGAAGGAAGGAAAGGAAGGAAGGAGGAAGGAAGAAAGGGGGAAGGGGAGAAAGAAGGAAAGAAATCTGACCAGGACTCAAAACACACTCCTAGTACAGGCCACACCGAGCTTTGGGAATTCTGACCCAATGTTCCACTGAAAACCCATATTTAGAATCCACAGAGTCTTTCCGACTCCACTGGGGTAGCATTTGAACACCTATAACCCTCCCGTGGCCAGTTCTCAGCACTCTGGTTCCTCTTGTCCTGTCTTATCCCTTACTCTGTTGTCAGAAAGTCAGATTAGGGGAAGCTCCAGATGAACCCCACTTCCTGACAGATGTTGGAGTCCAACCATGCGGCAGTAACCAGACCTGAGTCCCCGCAGTTTAGAAAGTGAGCGAGCTGCAATTCTAGGAGAAGGCATTCACATTTTAACTTGTCTACATTTTAACACTCCTTGGCAAATGTTCAGACGATTAGTCATTAGAACCCAAGGGAGAAGAAGCGATAGGAATCTGAGCGCCCAAATGTTGAAACAAAACAAGACAGAAACGTCAGAAAGAGACATCTCAGCGATGTTTTCATGAAACAGGAAGAAATAGAACTCTTGGAGAAAGTCTTTCAAGGAAACCTTGAGTGCCCATTTCTAACAGCTCTGACTCGACTGGGTCTCAGGAATATGGTCTTCAGGACCTGAGGAATATCTTAAATGAGCAGACTTTGGAACCCCAGAAACAAAACCAGTTAGAGCCAAGGGGGGCTTTAGGGACTGTCCAGCCTATTTATGGAGAAGCAAACTGAGGCACAGTGAAGGAAGTCATGAAAATAGAGGCCATCGAGATCAACTAGTCCAATCTATTCCAATTAAAAGGAGGAAACTGAGGCCCAGAGAAGGGAAGTCATAGCATTTACAACTGGAAAAGAACCCAGAGTTTTTGGGATGATGCAACCTGGAAATTGTGAGGAGGTAGTATAATTGCTCCTACCAGTATGATTCCCCTCATTTTTTAAAGAAAGAGGAAATTGAAGCCTGAAGAGGAAAGTGACTTCCTCAAGATGAAACAGGCAGTTTGGGGTGGTAATGGCAGCACTCAAAGCCAGGTCTTCTCCCTGCCAATCTCTGCCTCTCTTCACCAAGGGCTGTAATCTTGTCTTGCTATCATCTCACTGTGTTCAGAGTACCTTGGGGACAGATCACTGGAGGATGTCGGGCAAAATGTTCCTCTGACGCTTCCTTCTTAGGTGAATTAGGACAACTGGCCCCCACAATAGCACCTTCACAACTCTCTGTGCTGATGGCCACATTTTCATAGGAGAATGAAAAGAGATTGCACACATTTCATCCTACCCCATCAGTGTTTTCTTCACTCCTGACTACTGTGGCAATTCTCTGAGACATCCAAAATCTCTCATCACTTTCTTGATTTTCTCTAAGGTTTTATAATCTATATCTACACAAGTACAATGATATACACATCAGTTTATATACATTCTTTGGTTGGAATTTGGTTTGAATTTCATTGATTAGTAACCTGAAAGTTTTAAATTACAAAGCCCCAGATGCCTCCTCACTAAGAATTATACTTTTTTCAATTCTTTCTTTCTCTCTCCTTTCCTTTTCTTTCTTTCTCTTTCCTCCCTTTCTCTCACCTACCCTCCTTTCTTCTCATTTCCCTTCTTGCCTCATCCTCCATCCCTTCCCACTCATTCTAACCCTTTCCTTTCTCATCCTTCTCATTTTCCTGGCCTTGATTTTCCCTAGCACTTTGTGGGTAAGACTGCAGTTTCTTCCAAATATCTCCAAGTCTGTCTGTCTGTCTCTCTTCCTCCCTGCCTCCTTCTCTCTCTCTCCCTTTTTTCTCTTCCTCCCTGCCTCCTTCTCCCTTCCCTCCTCTCTTTCTCTCTCTCACCTTTTTCTTCACGTAATACATTGTCCAGACTTGTGGAGCTCACCCCCGACTCAGACTCCCACCACAGAGAAAGCTGACAAAATGAAAAGACCAGGATCCGGATCCAGAAAACCGTTCAGATGATGGAGCCAAGAGGATCACTGCAGCCAGAGAGGGTACCCTGAATGCTTGGGTTATCCTAGGCAATAAGGGGGAAAAGGACTCCCGAGTGTGCGACAAGCACCCCCAAAGCAATGGGGGAGATCACTTGGCAGCCGTGAATAATTCCAGAGAAAACAAAATTTTTTTTTTTAGCCTAAAGATAGTGGGCTAATTAGGACATGCCCTGCAGCAGCCAGTGCACATGTGCCTACATGCAGAAAAAGACATTTCCTGGGCTCAGCCCAAGCAAACAGTGCTTAGCGGCCTCATCAGACTACACAGAAAGGTCGAGCCTGGCTGGCTGAAGGTCACTGTGCTTTGAAGTTCTCTAGGTCGAGGTCCTTCTCTGCAGTCCCAAAGCTAGTCTTTTGGATTTGAATAGGGCACCCTGAGAGAAAAGTGGAGAGGGCTTCTTTTGTTGTTGGGAAGGACTCTTACCTGCCCACAAGCTCTACCACACCTCATGCAAATTATCACCTCTTCCATGAAGCCTTCCTAGATTGCCCTGGACAATCAGTCAGTCAACAATCATTCATTAAGTGCTTACTTTGTGCCAGGCACTGTGTTAATTTTTAAGCAATTAACAATTAAATTATACAAATTAAATATTAGTATAATTAAATTATACAAAGAAAGGTAAAAACACAGTCCCTGCCCTACAAAAGCTCACATTCTAATGGGGAAGACAATATGAAAACAACTAAGATTTAGCGTAATTAACATGTGAACAGCTGTCCCCACTGTAGATAACACTGTTCCCCCTCAGACCTCACCAAGTACCTTTGGAGGGTAACTCTCTAATGCTCACATTATTCAAAAGCATGCCTTAAGCCCTACCTATTTTAAGATGCTGTTCTAAACACTGGGGATAAATACAAAAGCCAAAATAAAAGCAAGGCTTGCCCTCAACTAATTTGCATTTACATTCTGGAGATTCAAAGCTGAAAGGTCTTCAAAGGCCATATAGTATAGCTCTTTAGCATTCCAGGTGAGGAAACTGAGGCCCAGAGAAGTCTAGCAAATTGCCCAAGACCACACAAGTAGCAAGCATGAGAGGGGAAATGTGAAATCAGTGCCTCTCCCTCCAGTGCCTGCTGATCTAGTCCAATCCCATTTTTATAGATGGAGGAAAATGAGACCCAATGACCTGTCTAAGGTCGTATAAGTGTCTGAGCCAGGAATGGAGCTCCTATCTTCTGACACCATATCCAGTGTTCCTTCCACTGTGCAACACACTCTCCTCTGGTAATATTTGCTTCCTTTTCGTCTTTGTATTTTCTGGGCCTAACACAGGGTCTGGCAAATAGAAAGCACTTAATAAATGCTTGCTGACTAGATGTAATGGTTATCTGTGTTTGTGCCTTGCTTTCGTGAATTGTAAGCTCTGAGAGGGTAGGGATTATGTATCATCTAAACTTGGTACCTTGTCTAGCTGGGACAGTTCAGAATCCTACACACAGCTGGTGCTTAATATATACTCGTCTAATTAACCAGGGAGGACAAGATATCTGTCATTAACCATGTGAAGGGCTGTACTGTGGAAAAGGCTCCAGAGGGGAGAGCCTAAAACAATGGGAGATTGTTCAGGAAGGGGGAATTTAGGTCTGACATCAGGAAAAGCTTCCTAACAATGAAAGCTGTCCCAAAGGAGAATGGACTGTTGTGGGAAATGAAGGCTTCCTCTTCACTGGAGGTCTCTAATTAGAGGCTGGACAACCACTGGCTTGTAGTGGGAATTCTTACGTAGGTAAAGGTTGGACTGGATGACAGGAGAGATCCCACTCAGAGTTTGCAGCTATGTCTGCTACCTGTGGGAGCAGCTGGGGGGGGTCAATTTCTGCCAATTACCCTTCCTATTCCACCTTCACTTCCTGTCTTCAAGCCCATTCCCTTCCACTGAATTTCAGGAAATGAAAACCTGGGCCAACCCTGGGGGCTTAAAGGACCACAGATTCAGGAGGAGTGGGTGGTGAGCATGAACTAAAGGAGATAGAGAGTTCCAGTGCAGAGGCAGAGGAGAGGTCATTTTGGGGGAGACGATGCCACAGTCAAGTCCTCCAATAGAGATAGAGAGACAGATGGATGGATGTGTGGAGAAATGGGGAGAGAAACCTAAATACAGAAAGACAGAGACAGATGGATAATGGATACACATACAACATATGGGCAGGTAGGTAGGTAGATAGATAGATATATAGAGAGAGATGGATAGATGGATGGATGGAGAAATGGAGAAAGAACCCTATATACAGATAGAGAGACAGAGACAGATAGAGAGAAAGATGGATGAATAGATGGGTG
>NW_020954710.1:15175893-15196438 GCF_900497805.2 Vombatus ursinus
TATAGAAAGACAGAGACACATAGATGATGGATACACATACAACATACGGACAGGTAGGTAGGTAGGTAGATAGACAGATAGATACATACATACATACATACATACATATATACATAGAGAGATAAACCTATATAGAGTTAGAGAGACAGAGACAGATAGGTGATGATACACATACAACATATAGATATAGATAGATAGATAGATAGATAGATGATAGATAGATAGATAGACAGATAGATAGATAGATGGATAGAGTTATGTAGATGGGTGGATGTGTGGAGAAATGGAGAGAGAAACCTACATATAGGTAGAGAGACAGAGCCAGATAGAAGATGGATACACATACAACTTGTAGATAGATAGATAGATAGATAGATAGATAGATAGATAGATAGATATGTGGAGAAATGGAGAAATATGCATAAATACAGATAGAGAGACAGAGACAGATAGGATAGACATACAACATACAGGCATACATATCATTAGATAGATGAATAGATTGTGAAGACATGAAGAGATGTGCATATAGACAGACAGACAGAGACAGATAAATAGATATGTGGAGAGATATGTATATATAGATACACAGAAAGACTAAGGTAGATAGATGATGGATGGATAGATAGAAATACAAATAGACATACAACATACAGACAGACATACAGATAAATAATTAGATAAATGAATAGATGTGTGGAGAGATATGCATATAAACAGAGATATGGAGAAACAAAGACAGATATATGATAGATGGATAAGCAAACATATAAATAAATGATGGATACACAGACCAATAGATCGACAATTAGATAATGGAAAAACATACAAGCATAGCAACAGATAATTAGATAAAATATAGATTTATAGACATACAGATAATTAGATAGAAGATAGATACACAGATAGAAATAGATCAGAAAGAGATTGATGATATATAGAGCATTTATTAAGCATATGTACCAAGAACTTTGTTAAGCACTAAAAAGACAAATCAAACCAAAAAAAAGACCTTCCCTCATGTAGCTTACATTCTAATATGGGAAGACTACACATAAAGGGAAGTTAGAAAGTGGGGTGGGGCTGGTAGGGGAAAGATGGCCAGAGAAAGGAGATGGCCAGGAAGTAATGTGGAGACTTGGATATATGCAAGATAAGGCAAGAGACTGACACACCAAGCTCAGAGTGGTTCCAACAGACGGGAGGTAGAGATGATGGACTCAGCAGAAGAAAACCCAGAGAGAGAAAGACAGGAGCTTCCCAGGCCTAGGAAGTGAATATAGGGAGTTGAGCTGTAGCTTTGGCAGGGAGATCTGTCTGAAGGAGGGAGTACTGATACAGTTCTGGGCTTCACCTGGACCTTGAGAAAGCTCTGCAGAACACATATGCCTAGGAGCTGGTGACAGATGAGGAAGGAAAAATTCAACCAGAGTGGATTTAGCCTCCTGTAAAGAAAGTGAGAGAGGAGATGAGGAAAATGGAAGCCCTCAGACAGGGAAAAAGGATCAGCACTAAAGAGAACCCATCCCTATGACACAGCCCCCTCTTTCTGAATTTGGATCTGACACTTTTTGAAAGGCTGAGCCCAAGGATGTAGCTCAGATGAGGGGACTAGTTCCCAACATGACTCAGGATCAAAAAACATCACTGAGGAAATAGAAGCTACGGATGGGGGAATTCTTACTTACCTAAGGAACTTAAGAGTCTCAAGAAGGAAGGGGGGCTTACTTGGTAACACGAAGCATGCTTGGGGAGCACACTATCTCCCCTCAGTAAAAAATTTTCAGCTCCTGTAAATGCACCAATGTGCCTGCTGCTGCCTTGGCCTGTGGATCCAATTCTGTGTATTTCTCTAGGGATCTAAGGGGGCTAAACAGTGTCAAATAGCTTCTCACCTAGTACAGTAGCTTCATTGTTCTCCTTCCCAAATACATTTTCCAGAACTCTCTTCTGAAGAATCCAGAGCAGTACATGAAGTTCTTGCATCATAAACCACAAGTGCCCCCAAAGTCAACAGTCTTTGGTGACTGCTTGCACTCATCTGTGTTCCTTGCCTTCCAACAACTAGACAGTCATTCATTCGTTCATTCGTCATAAATAAAATGCCTACTATATGTTAGACACCAGTGATACAAGAGTAAAAGGTCCCCATTCAGGCTGTGAAGCAACCAGACCTCCCGCAAACATTATGCCCCCCCCCCCCAATTGAACTCTAATTCTGAGCCTTAACTGTAAGGACTCAAGCAGCAGGAAATGGAGGTGTCCCCTTCTGCTCCCTTCCCATGGTAATTCTAAAAACGTGGCCTGTCTTCTAAATGAAGAAGCCAGCATACCTCCTGACAGTGGGCATTCCTCCAGAGTAGGTCCACCCCCACCACTCCTACCTAAGGTATGGACACCCACAGGGGCCCAGTTAGGGCTTGGTGCTCTCCCTAGCTCTCCTGTTTTCTTTGCAAATTGAACTTTGCAATCTTTCCTGGGTCTGAGAGCTGGGCCTTGGGCTCTCAGCATGAACTCTGGCGATTCTGAAGATTATTTTTTTCTACCTCTTCCCTTTTATTCTCCTCCTGTAGTCTAAGGAAGATGGGTACAGATGGAGGTGGGGAAAGGAGAGCTTAGGCCCTCCAAACATCTTCTATCTCTCCTTTGTGTTAAACTGTTTTTTGACAGTAAAAAACAGACAAAAAGTCATGGTGATCACTCACTGCTAACACACAGGCATAATGTATATGGCTCACACTTGCATGAGTACATACAATCATCCCCAACATACAATCATTTCTTAAACCTCCAAGCTCACCTACTTTGATCATTACACGAACATTGTTGAAATTTAGACACTACTAATGCAGAAAACCCAAGTGCAGAGTAAAAACCAGTGATCCTTGGCAACATGTCAAAAGGTACCCATGGCCCATATCACCACTGAAAAGGAGCTCTGGAATCATATGGCTCCAAAGTCAATACCAGAGGCTTCTCAATATTATTCATCTGTCTTCTTTTAAAGGCCCAGACAAATATCTGAACTTTGTGGTAGTTTTATCTCGGTGACTTTGAGTCTGCTATACTCAAAGCTGAGAACTTGATTCCACCTCTGAACCAAAAAACAACAAAGGAGCAACTTGCCCTGGCTAAGATGAGTTCAAATGCAGTCCAGGGATTGGCACACCTCATTCAGGAAACAGTAGAAGGAAGATGGCCTTATGTACTAGAAACAGCTTCAATAGACCATCTTCTATCTGGTTGAGTTGGCTTGGCCATTCCAACCCCTCTTTGGTACGTTCTTGTTTTCCTGAGGAGAATCAGGTTAATCAACCCAACAATTAATCAAAATTTATTAAGCACTAACTGTATTTTATGCAATGTGCTGAACTAGAGATATAAGTACAAAAAACCAAATAATTATTGCTGTCAAGCAACTCACACTCCAATGAGGGAGAAAACATGTTCACATACAAGAAAATTACAGAATAAATATAAAGAGGATAAAAACAAAATCGTGGAGTAAAAGGGGCTTGAGAGGAAAGGCACTAGTAAGAAAGGATTCACGTAGAAGATGGTGCTTGAGATACACCTTGAAGATAATAAAAAAAAATTTTTAAGTATTCAACAAACCATAAACAACAGGGGATCTTGTGGTATCTGCGCCTTTCATTCAATTGTGTGACTGTAGAAAATCGTTTGTGCAAACCTGCCGATTGCCTTCTCAAATTTTCACCAAAGATGCCCTCAGGTGTAAATTATTCTCATAAAGATTTTTTACAGGGGAGAAAGGGATATCGTTTGGTAGTTACTGACAGTCTGTTTATAAGAACATCTGTGATTTTTTTCAAGACTTTGATGCCCTCGCCTTTTTGAGATATCTTGAGAATTGCCCATCCCAACACCCTCAAAATTGTGCTCTCCCTCCATCCCAGCACAGAATTTCTCTTGGTATACACGATCTGGTCCAACTGTGTTTCCCATCTTTATACTTGTTAGTACTATTTGCTAATGCTCAGCATATGCTCTTGCACAGAGTAGGTACTACATAAATGCTAGCTATGATCATCATTATTAATATTATTACTTTAACTTCCTTATGCCACTTGAGTACCATTGGGATTATAAATGGAAACTCTACTGGAATTGATGGAAGAAATAGTTGGCTTTGGAAATACTGATAGATTTGGTAGAGAAGAAATCGTCCCTTCAATGCTCTCCTCCAAGGTGTCTTCTATACATAAGTTAATTATCATACAGGATTTTTTTTTTGAAAGATACAAAATGTATCATTGAGAAGACTCTGATAATTAATATTGAGCAAGGCACAAAACGGGAGGCATGTGTTTACCAAACATGTCTGGCATGTTCGTGGGGGAGGCTCAGCACAGATTCCAAATCAAAGAGGGACTACCCATTGATAGTGAGGTCCTCTGTATGTTTCTGTTTAGGGATGACACTGTGTTGAATTGAAGCATTTTCTCAATGAGATCCACATTCACGCAAAAGAAATCAGTCTAACAATACACACAGGAAAAACCAGGTGGATGAATAATGAAATTCTCTGAAGCTTACTGTTCATGTTTTAAAACGCAGTTGAATAGAAAGTCCACAGAGCTTGGCCACCAGAATATATACATACACTACATATATCTCGAATAGAGATGAGGATGGATAGCAAATCAGGACCAGGTCTGCCTAGTAGAATAAGAGCAGGATTGGGGGCAGCTAGGTGGTACAGTGGACAGAGCACCAGTCCTGGAGCCAGGAGAACTTGAGTTCAAATCCAGCCTCAGACACGTGATACTCACTAGTTGTGTGACCATGGGCAAGTACTTAACTCTAATTGCCTCTCAAAACAAACAAATAAACAAACATAAGAATAAGAGCAAGATGTTTGTAACTGGGGAATTACATAGCACTTTCAATAACCCATAGTTTCTCTTGGCAAGAAAAACCCATCTTCTTAATACCAATATTCCAGTAATGATGATTCTGGAAAAGGCAATGTGGTATGGTGGAAAGAGAGTCAGCCTTGGAGTGAGAAAAAACTGAGGTTAAGTTCTCACTTCAGACCCATATGGGATAAGTAAGTCAGCCTGCCAGTACCCCAAGGAAAGCTGCTGAGCAGCTACTGATCTCTACACTGATGGAGGGACTTTCCTTATTGGAAGTTTTCAATGCCACTTGTTCTCAAGGTGTGGTCCAGGAGTACTTGGGGGTCCCTGAGATTCTTTCAGGAGGGTCTATGAGGTCAAAACTATTTTTATAATTATTCAAAGATGTCTTCATTCCTAATATGGTAAATATTGGTAGCTATAACCCACATAAGCAAAAATTCTTTGGGGAAGAGAGGTGTCCTCAATAATTTTAAGAGCATGAATGGGTACTGAGACCAGTAAGTTTGAGAACTACTGGTCTATACCGATAGACATGAGGATAGGCAATAAGTTAGGCCCGTGACTACATGAAAAGACAAGAGCAGGATGGGCTTCAACTGGGAAATTCCGCAGCACATCCCCAGGAAAAACCAGGAAATGGCTCCTGCAAAAGATGGCTTTTGAACTGAGTCCTGAAGGAAACTGGGGCCTCTGGGAGGGGAAGCATTACAGGTAGGGGAGATGACCCATGCAAAGTCACGGAGATGAGGAATCATGCATGGAGAAGAGCAAGCAGACTTTATTTTCAGGTCACCCAGTAGGAAGCTAACCTCCATGGGCCACTCTTTCCCCAACATTTATATCACAAACACGCTTAAACATGGATCAAGGGCCCAGGATTTCATCAGTGAGGTAATTTTCTACAACAAGGAGGGTCCCAATCCTTCCATGTCTTAGATGATGCAGTTGGACTGGAACCCTAGGCTTTGGAGCAGGGGTTCTTAATTATTTCTCGGTGTGCTGGACCGCCTGGGCAGTGAGTCTGGTGAAATCTATGGGCCCCTTCTCAGAATCATCTTTTTTTTTCTTTTTAAGTGAGGCAATTTGGGCTAAGTGACTTGCCCAGAGTCACACAGCTAGGAAGTATTATGTGTCTGAAGCCGCATTTGAACTCAGGTCCTCCTGACTCCAGGGCTTGTGCTCTATCCACTGTGCCACCTAGCTGCCCCTCAGAATCATCTTTTTAAATGCATATTAAATACATAGGTTTACAAAAGAAACCAGCTGTATTGAAATACAGGTATCGGACTATTTTCAAAACAAGTTCACAGACCTCAGGTTAGGAACCCCAGTTCTAGAGCTAAAGGCCATTTAATGCAACCTCTTTATTTTACAGATGAAGAAAATCAGTCCCAGAGAAATACAGTAACTGCCCAAGGACATAGAAGAAGCAAGTGGCAGAGAGAGGATCTGAACTCAGATCCTTTTACTCCCAATACAGCACGCTTTCCACTGTTACCTCAAATGATTGAGACAGGGAAGGAACTTTCGAAGTCACTTCATTTAGCCTCTTTTTACAGTTGGGGAAGCTGAGGTACAGACAAGATAAGGGGAAATGCATCTAGGGTGCATTTCTTAAGTAGTAGTAGAATCCGGATTGGAAACTAGGACAATTCAATTACATTCACCTCTATTCCACATGATCTGGAAGGTTCCCTTAAGCTCTCAAGACAAGGAAGACTCTGAATGATCTTCATAAATTGATGTTACCCACACTTTTGAAAAAAAAAAAAAACAAAAACAAAAACAAAAGATTCACCATTTGGTGACCAGCCCTTTGGTGATGGACCTCTCTACAGTTAGCTAGACACACTAGTTATCAACAGGACTTATATTTAAACCTTTCCAGGCTGGTATTATGAAATGAGCTAATATTTGTTTAAAAAGTGCTTAATAGGGACAAGGACTTGAGTTCAAATCCGGCCTCAGACCAAACACTTGACACTTACTAGCTGTGTGACCCTGGGCAAATCACTTAACCCCAACTGCCTAAAAAAATAAAAATAAAAACAAATAAAAAAATAAATAAAAAGTGCTTAATACAGTGCCTGGCACATAGTATGTGCTATATAAAGGCTTAAAAATGCCAAAGCTTGGGGGCAGCTAAGTGGCATAGTGGATAGAGCACCGGCCTTGAAGTCAGGAGGACCTGAGTTCAAACCTGGCATCAGACCAAATGTTTGACACTTACGAGCTATGTGACTCTAGGCAAATCACTTAACCCCAATTGCCTAAAAAAAAAAAAAAAAGTCAAAGCTCACAGCTTGTGGGCAAACGTGTTAGTAACAAGTTTAGAGCTAGAAGGAACCTTGGAAGTTTTGTTTTTTTTTTTTTTGTGAGGCAGTTGGGGTTAAGTGACTTTCCCAGAGTCACACAGCTAGTGAGTGTTATGTGTCTGAGGCCAGATTTAAGCTCAGGTCCTCCTGAATCCAAGGCCAGTGCTCTATCCACTGTGCCACCTAGCTGCCCCTGAACCTTGAAAGTCCTTGAGGCCAACTCTCTCACTTTACAGATGGGGAAACCGAGACCTAAAGAGGTAAAGTAACTTGGCCAAAGTGTCAGAGACAGGATTTGAACCTGGATCTTCTCAAACCTGAGTCCAGCTCCCTTATCCATTACATCACACTGGCTCTTCTTTGAGAACTCTGGGTCCCCTCCAGGGTACCCTGAGGCATCAGAGGAGAGGCTCTAGTAGAGGATGTCATAAACAAACCTTGCAAATGGCAACTCTGCCCATTTGGTAATGTCCATTAGACTGAGCTCTTTGACAGCAGGGATTAGTAGGTTTTTTGGGGGGTTGGGGGGTTGCCTTTCTTTGGATTCCTAGGGCTTAGTGCAATGCCTGGCACACAATAGGGACTTCATAGTGACGCTTAGCACAGCAATGATCACAGTGGCACCCCCACCCAAAAAAATTAATAGCCTGAGAAATGTCTAAAATTTATGCAATAGTGTAGTATGGTGAAAAGAATGCTGAATTTGGAGGCAGAAGGCCTGAATTCAAATCCTACCTGGGGCACATATAAACTGTGTGGCATTGAATAAATCACATCCTTTCTCTGGGTCTCAGTTGCCTTACTTATCAAATGGGGAGTTTTGATTTAATGATCTCTAAGGTCCCTTCCAGTCACAAATCCATTATCCTATTACTAAAAGCTTACATCTTGTATGCCTCTATACACCTCTACATGTCTGTTTGTATGTCTATATGCATTTCCATCTTTATGGCTAAGCATGGCTTCGTGTATCTGTCCCTGTTTTTATATGGCTGTGTCTGTCTGTGTCTGTGCATGTGTATATATTTCTGTCCATATGTCTGTTTATGTCCTTCTGTGTGTCTGTGCGTGTCCATGTGTGCCTGAGTTAGGGTCTGTGTGTGCATACGTGTAGGTTGTTATATCTGTGGGGGACTGAAGGTACAGGAAGGATGTCCACTCCCTGGGTACAGAGATAACTCCTCATGCTGTCAGACCCCCTTCTATCAGAAGTGGAAACAGGGATGAAGGGGCAGAGGTCAGAGGATGTGCCAGCCTATAGGAAGAGCTGAGCCCCTGTAATGAGAAGTATGTGGCGGTGGGTGTATGCACACAAAGACACACAGAAGTGTGCACATGACCTGGAGAACAGCTCTGTGTCCAAACAAGCTGAGTCCTTGGTCCTGATATGATTATGAGCTCAGGCAATTTCCAATAACCTGAAAAGGCTTCAAATACAGGCTTAATCAATAACTTGTGTCTTTCCTCTGAGGGTTGGTCTAGCTAAGCATGGGGAAACCAAACACTGAAGGGTTGGCCAACAGATTATGACTGGTGGGAATCTGGGGAGTGGGGTGTGGGGTAAATCAGCTCATGAAGATTACTGAGTTTTCTTTGCCTTGAAAAGGAAACTAGGTGGTGCAGAGGATAGCATGCGGGGTCTGGGGTCAGGACGCTATTGTTCAGTCATGTCAAATCTTCTTGACCCCACTTGGAGTTTTCTTGGCAAAGATATTAACGTGGTTTGCCACTTCCTTCTCCAGCTTATTTTACAGACGGGGACACTGAGGCAAAAGGAGGTTAAGTGACTTGCCCAGGGTCACAGAGCTAGTAAGTGTCTCAGGACAGATTTGAACTCAGGTCCTCCTGACACCAGGCCTGGCATTCTATCCACTGCACCACCTGGCTGTTTTTTTCAAGGCAAAGAAAACTCCCAACAGTCTTCTTAATTGATTTATCCTCAACCCCTCATTCCTTAGGTCCCCCCAGTCATGATTTGGAGTGAGGAAGACCTGAGTTCAAATCTTGGCTCAGACACTTCTTAGGTGCAACACCCTGGATAACTCACTTTATCTCTGCCTGCCTTAGTTTCTTCATCTGCAAAATGGAGATAACAACAGCACCCACCTCCCAGGATTGTCTCAGGCTCAAACGAGATAATAGCTGTAAAGTGTTTAGCACACAGTAGGTGAATAATAAATACTTATTTCCTTTCTAAAGAATTGGAGGGGACCTCCAAGGTCATGTCACATCATGTAGGGGTAAGTATAATGGGATTGGCCTAATTTCCAATCCTGGCTCTGCACTAATTAAGAATTTGACTAGCAGACCCCATCCAACCTTACAAGGAATTTAATCGAAAAAGTGAGGAAGCTCATTGAGTTCTACTCAGGCTTGGGTAGTGACATCCTTTTGTCTAGATAGTGCAAGACTGGGGGTGGTCTGAGTATAGAGATAGTTTCTCTGTCCAAGGATGGCATGATGTCACTCTCAGCCCCTCAGGAACATCTACTCTTTGAAGGCCATATAAATTGTGAGCCTGCTGCCATGATTATCTTTGGTCTAAGAGACAGCCAAATAACCATCTTTTTATTAATAACAAGCTGGACTTATTAATAAAATGATTAAATTACTTAGGGGGGAAAAAGAATTTGACCAGGAGCAAGTTAATTGCCATCTCTTGGTTCGTCTCAGTTTTGTCATCCATAAATCCAGTCCCGTCAACTAGCATTTATTAAGCACCTGTTGTGTTCTAGGCACTGTGCTAAGCCTAGGGATATAAAGAAAAACAGAAACCCAGTCCCTGGCCTCAATGAGCTTATAGTCTAATGGCGGAGACACATGTAAACAGTTATGTTCAAATGAGATATAGAGAGGATAAATGAGAAATAACCTCAGTCAAGCACTAGTTGGGAAAGGTATCTTATAGAAGGTGGGACTTCAGCCAAGACCTGAGGAAAGCCAGGAGGCAGAGGTGAGGAGGGAGGGCATTCCTGGCATGGGGGACGGCCAGGACTAGATGACCTCCAGGGTCCCTTCCTAGTCTGAATCTATGATCCTACTCATTTTAAAGATCTTGTCACCCTTTGACAACACCACTACGTGGTTTCTCCCCAACCCTGCCTCCACCTCCCACGTAATTATGAGCCCCCAGACTTCCCAAATCACGGTCTCAGAGTTGACCACGACCTCAGTGGTCATCCAGTCCAACCTATGCCTGAAAAATACCCCACTTAAGGACATCCCAAGAAGTGGTCATCCAAGTCTGCTTGGAGACCCACAATGAGGCAGCCTTTGTGAGGCAGCCCGTTTCATTCTGGGACAACTCTGATTGTTACTAAGTTGTGTTTTTCCCTTTTATTGACCTGAAATCTACCTCTTAGAAGTGTCTCCCATTGCTCTTGGTTCTAATTTATGGGGCCAAACAGAATGAGTCTGATGCCTCTTCCACAAGGCATGCTTTCAAGTACTAGAAGATGGTGATGATGCCCTTCCTAAGTTCTGTCTTATTTATTTCTTATTTATTCATTGAATCCATTCTCATTTGTCAGGTGCTTCCACTGCCCCATCGTCCTGTTTGCCCTCTTCTGGACATGCTTTAGCTCATCCAAATCAATTAAGGGACTGTTGGAGATGGAAGGGGTCTGAAAGAACATCTCGTCCACCTCCCTCATCTTACAGATGAGGAAACGAGGCCCAGAGAGGAGAAATTACTTGCCCAAAGTCACACTGCTAATAAGTAGCAAAGCTGGAACCCAAAACCTCTGACTCTAGACCCACTGTTTTTTGCATTATGCAGTTAGGGAGTTCTTCCATTGAAGGAAATAAGGGTGCAATCCAAAGTTTGATTTGGTGGGTTTGTAGAGGGAAAGAAGATTGGGAAAGGTGTGTGTGGAGGGTCAATTCCTCAATCTTGTTTTTGAGCCTTCAAGCCAAGGACAGCACTCTTTCCTTATTCATTAACCTAATGGGAACCCCTGACTACCCTATCACTGGAGGTTATCAGGACCAAGGACACTGCTTGTTTGGACACAAAGCTGTTCTCCAGGTCATGTGCACACTTCTGTGTGTCTTTGTGTGCATACACCCACCCCCACATACTTCTCATTACAGGGGCTCAGCTCTTCCTATAGGCTGGCACATCCTCTGACCTCTGCCCCTTCATCCCTGTTCCCACTTCTGGTAGAAGGGGGTCTGACAGCATGAGGAGTTATCTCTGTACCCAGGGAGTGGACATCCTTCCTGTACCTTCAGTCCCCCACAGACATAACAACCTACACATATGCGCACACAGACCCTAACTCAGGCACACACGGACACGCACAGACACACAGAAGGACATAAACAGACATATGGACAGAAATATATACACATGCACAGATACAGACAGATACAGCCATATAAAAACAGGGACAGATACACGAAGCTATGCTTAGCCATAAAGATGGAAATGCATATAGACATACAAACAGACATGTAGAGGTATATACAGGCATACGAGACATATGTATAAGACATGAACACATAGAGATATACAAATACATGTATGAACATAGGCAGAAATATACATGCATAGATAGATACATAGAAACATACAGGTCCACGTACATACAAAAACATGTGCAAACATACAGGCAGAAATATACAACATGCATAGATACAAACAAACCTACAGACACATAGACAAAGGCATTCACAGACATATGGACAGAAATACACAGAAACATGTTACAGACAGATACAGATATGACTATAGACACAGACATGTCAAGGCACACACAGACAGATGTGTAAAGATATATACACAGACAGATACACAAAGATATGCATGATCACAGATAGAAATATACATACACAAATAAACAGACATACAAAAACATACACAAACATTCAGGCAGAAATATTCAGACATGCACAGACACACATAGACACAAAGGAATGCACAGACATATGAAAAGAAATATACAGACACAGATACATACAGACCTATAAAGACATGCTCAGACACTCAGAGACCCACATACTAATGCTCAGACACGTGCATATACAAACACACATGCAAAGACAAACACAAACACACACATACATATACACTCAATGTCAAGTAGGATGAGACGGCCATGCAGACAAATGCCCAGTCTGTCCGCTCAGTGTCCGCTTTAGCATCTTCACCCTGCTTCCTAATAGAATGCTACAGGAAGAAATCAATGAGTGTCCCAGCACTAGCTGATGTCTCTAAGATGAGGCCTCCTTCGTACACCAGCCTTCACTTATGTGTGAATCCCTTCTGCAACATTCTTGCCTCTGTTTGAATACTTCCTGTGATGGAGAGCTCACTACCATAATGACTAATACTTAGGTACCACTTCAAAGTTTACAAACATCATCTCATTGATCTTCATGATAATTCTTTTTTTTTTAAGGCAATTGAGGTTAAGTGACTTGCCTAGGGTCACACAGCTAGTAAGTGTCAAGTGTGATATTTGTGATAATTCTGTAAGAAGTGGGAACTCTGGGTCCTTCCAGGTTCATTTCACAGATGAGAAAACTGAGGTTTAGAGAGGTTAAAGTGTTTGGCCCATGGTCTTACACGTAGCAAGCACTGCAGGAAGGATTTGAATCCAGCCTTTCCTAACTCCAGCCAAATTTCCAAGGCTATTGCCAGACAGCTCATTCTTAGTAATAATAATAAAAATAATGACGGCATTTATATAGTGCTAAAGTTTGTAGAGCAATTTATGTGTTATCCCCATTTGAGATTCATAAGCTAGAAATTTGCCTTCCTAAAATCTTCTCACATAATCTACTTTTTGGGGCTCCATGGAACAGAGTGAACCCCTGGAAATGCCTTTGAAAAAAATAAAATGGGGAAAAAACAAAAAAAATGCTGGATAGGCATTATGACTCTCCAGCCAGGAGGTGCATGCCTACACACTCACAGTGCTTACTGGCTGTACTAGCCAAAGAGAGAGCAGAGTAGGTGTCTTTTCGCACACAGCCCAGGGAGCTGGGCAGCTGACAGAGCTAAGATCAGCCGCTCATTTGAGTCCCTGGAGCACCCTCTGTCTGTAAAGCCTGGGATTGTCAGGTCAGCAGGAACTGTCCATCTTCCCTACCAGGCACCAACCCCTGCCATAACCCCAAGGCTCTAACAGCAGACTAGGGAACACATACAGCAAGAGAAGGATCCCTCAGTGTATGGGAGTTCTTGGGTAATCTGACATTAGGCCTGGAAGGCCCTTAGCAACCACCTGGTCTTGCCTCCTCATGGGAACGAAGGGGGAAGAAAGAGTCAGACTTGGAATCATAGAATCTTGGAACTGGAAGAGACTTCTGGGACCATCTCTCCATCATCGAGCATTTATTAAGTGCTTACTGTATATCTGGTATTTTCCTTTGCTTTGTAGCTCTAGCACTTTGTGTTAGGTGCTGGGGATACAAAGAACTGTTCCTGCCCTCAGAGAGCTTACATTTGAATGAGGGAAACAACATGTAAATTAAGACTTAATTATTAATAACTTAATAATTAATGATTAACAGGTGTTTTAAAAGATACATACAAAGCAAATGGAAGCTAGCCTTAGAGGGGATGGCACTTGTATTTGGGGTGGGGGGTGGGAATACCAACGCCTTCATTCTATAGTCCAATAAATACTGGGAAAACTAGTATCACTTATAGGGAAATGGTTTGTCCAAGGTCATGCAAATACAAATAACGCTCATCAAGTGTCTTTCCTCCATTGATTGCCTCCAATTTCTCCTGTCTCTGTCTTGTTTGTACCTAGCCTTTGCATATTGTCTCTTTCTTAGACTGTAGCTCCTTGAGAGCAGGGACTGTCTTTTGCCTTTCTTTGCATCCCTGGCCCTTGGCACAGTGCCTGGCACACAGGAGGCATTTAATGAATACTTGTTGATCAATTCATTGATTATTAATTGCCTCCTGTGAATAGCACTGTGCATGGCAGAGGCGATAGGACAAAGTTTAGCTAAGACATGATGGTCTCCAATCTCATGAAACTCAAGAGTCTCATGGGGGGATAAGACGCCAACATTTCTTCAATGTTTCAAAGATCAGTAATGGCACTAGTATGGGGAAACACTCCAATGACAAAGATCTCATCTCCTCTCTGACATAGTAAAGGATCACTGAGATTTACCAGGCCTGAAAAATTTGATGCCCGGCAGCCAAACTCTATGTACTCTCATCACCCTAGTTCAAGCCCATGGCTATTGAAACACTCTCCTAACTCGGTCTCCTTCCATCTCCAACCTATCTCCTCTTCAATCTGCCCTCCACAGAATTGCCAAGGAGATATTCCTAAAGCCCAGGTCTGACTATGACACTTCCCTCCTCAAGAAACTCCAAACGCTCTCTGTTGCCTCTAGGATAAATTACAGACTCCCCTGCCTGGCATTTAAAACCCTTTTATGATATGATTCCAATTTGCCTTCCTAGACTGATTTTCCATTGCTCCCCTCCACACATCTGACAATCTGACAATCTGCTTTTCTGTTACAAAATACAATTGTTCTTGGTGCTCCCTTATTCCCCTGCCCCATGTCCCAAATTACTTCAGATTTATTTTGTACGTATTTGTATCAACCTATCCTCGTACATTTGTCTCTGCTCCAAGAGGAGCAGACTCCAAGAGGGCAGGGACTGTTTTTTTTTTCAGTCTTGGTATCTTTTCCCCCCTGCCCCTGCTAATGCCTTCCCTCTGAGATTATCTCTGTTTACACTGTATATAGATCTTGAAAGTACCTAGTTATTTGCATGTTCTCTCCTCCAATAAAATGTGAATTTGTCAGGGTAGGGACTGTGTTTGCCTTTCTTCGCCTATCCCCATTGCTTGGCACAATGCATGACACATAGTAAGTGCTTAATAAATGCTTGCTGAGACGATGCAGAAGAGGATAAGTACAATATAAACAGAAGGAACAATAATAACGAAACTGAACATTTTAACTATCATAACCAAGCTTGGTCTCAGAGGAGAGTTGAGAAAAAGCACTTCCCTCTCCCTTCATAGAAGTGGTAGAATATGGATGTTGAACATTGCATACACTGTTAGATCAGAGTTAATGTGCTTAGTTTTGCTAAGTTGCTTCTCTCTATGTGTCTGTCTCTCTCTTTCTCCCCCCTTCCCTTCTGTTCTCTTCCTCCTTCTGTCTCTCCCTCTCTCTCCACCCCCTCTTTCTTTCTCTCACTCTTCTCTGTCTCTCTTTTCTCTTTGTATCTCTTTCTTTCTATCTCTGTCTCTATCCCCCTTTCCCTCTCTCCCTCCAAAAGTAGAACTGGACCACGGGGCCTCTGAGGCTTTCCCATCTCCAGATCTAGGATCCTTAGTTACTTTATCTCTCTGGGCTCCAGTTTCCTTCTCTGTAAAATGAGGGGGTTGAACTCGATGACCTCTAAGGTCCCTTCCAGTTCTAAATCTATCCCAGTCTCCAAGTCTCTTTTGGTTGGTCACCCCAACCACTAATGGGTAGCAGGAAGACAGACCAACAACACTTTGCTTCTATTGTGGGAAGCCTGGAATCTCCCCTGCCCATTGCCCAGTTCCCACAAGGCACAGCTTAACTACTGTTGGCTGAATGTTGACCCCATATCCCTACCTTTGATGGAGATGTCTCAGAGTCCCTCTAACTCTTGAACCCATCATCCTCTTGCTAGGGAATCATCTGCCAGCCATTACTTCCCAAGTTCCCCCAGCCCTTGCTGTTCAAGAGCTACCTGAATTTTCCATCTGCCATGAATTGAACATAATCACAAGCCTTCCTTTAGGTGTAGAGTTCCTTGAGAACAGTGACTTCGTAAGTTTCTCTATTTGCATCCTCAGTGCTTATCATAGTGGCCAACACATAGTAAGCAGTCAATAAATGCTTTTCCATTCCATTCCATAGCTACTGTGAGAGATCTCCCAGACAGACATCTACCACCACCCTCCTTCCCATCCCAGGACGTTCAATGATCCCACCAGAGCTGATACCATTCCAAGATAAAAAAGTCTCCACAGTCAAAAAGCACGTGCTGCTAACAACAATATAGTACTTTGAAGCTCTCCCTGAAGTGCACAAAAGGGAGGCTTAGTATGAAAACTCCCCATCAGAAGACCTTAGAGGTCATCTCATCCAGCTGCTTCCAGAAGCATGAGTGCTAAGGGATTAGACTTGTCCTTGGTTGGCCCCACAGCAGAACCAGAAGCAATGGATGGAAGAGGTAGATTTGGATGTGATGTTAGGAAGAACTTCCCAAAAATTAGAGCTATTCAAGGGTAGAATGCACAGCCTCAGGATGTAGTAGATTCCCCCATACTGGAGGCCTTTAAGCAAAGGCTGGATAACCACTTTTTAGTTATATTTCAGAGAAGATATTTCATCAGTGATGGCTACTGACATGCCTTCTGAATCTAAGATACTGTGATTCTATGAAGGCAAGGAGCAGGCAGCAATGAGCACTGGTGGAGGGAACACCCACACCAAGGAAATCATGGATTTGGAGAAATACTTACATCCTGAGAAGAAACTTCTGAAATGGCATAAGTAATGAATACGTGCTTTCCCCATCTGAAAATCAGAGCAGGTCTGCCAAGAGGTCAAGCAAAAAATTCAGCCAGTTTTCATGTTTCTGACAATAGTGATAGTGCCTCTGAGAGCTGAGGGAAGGGTGTTTTATCACAACCTCTGGATTTTTCCAGGTAATCCAGAGTTCCATCTTCAGCCAGAGAGACTGGCTGAAGTGTGACTATCCCCTTTGAAGAATTTGTTCTCTGTGAGGGATCAAGATTGAGAAAGGGGGACACCTCATCTGTAGCACACACTGGGACTGAATGGAAATCTCCCCGCTGGAATGGAGCCTTGAGGCCTGAGGTCCTTGCCCTTGCTCCCCAGCCTTGAATCTGGGCTCAATTAGTACAACACAGATGTTGAACCCATTCATAAAATGGATCCTCCATTGTAACAAATCCAATAAGTGGTCACATATCCTCTACTCAATGACCTCCAGTGAGAGGCAGCCCATTCCACTCTAAGATAGCTCTCATTATTGGGACCTGAAATGAACCCTACATCTGCCAACCTACAGCTTCCATCCACTGTGACTAGTTTTGTCCTCTGAGATCAAGCAGAAAAAGCCCAATACTTCAGTACTCATGATTCCAGGGAGGAATTAAAGGAGAGGACCCTCCAATGCTGCCAGTTCTTAGATTCCACGATGCTAGAATTTTCTAAGCTTCTCTCTTGACCAGGTCAGGGGGACCTTCAAGGGAGCCATGTTAGTAGCAGCCCATGAACTTCTGGGAGAACACAGACAAGAGGAGCAATGGATGGGCAAGCCATAGATGGTACAGATTATGGAAAGAACATTAATATGCATCAAATATACCGCCTCCTTGAAATATCTGGGTATTTTTAAAGGTTCTATATGTAAGGTGATGGTACCCCTGGAGCATGCCCCATTGTGACTTCTTGGAGACTTGGATATTTGGTTTTTCTGAGTTGTCTTCCTGGGAGTCAGGGATGGAGGGTCTTTCCCTGGGCATTGTCCTTAGGGCCTAACAACCTACTTAGGTACAGCTAAGGGAAAGAAAATGTCGTTGCCTGCCTTCTCAGAATCCCCGTTACTAATGGGGAATCAATACAGTACAGTGGAAATGGTACTGGATTTGAGATTGAGGGGACATAAGTTCAAATCCCACTCCTACACTTACTATCTAAGTGACCTTGGGTAAATCACCTAACTTGTCTGGGCTTCAGTTCTCTTGGCTATAAAATGAAAGGGTTGCACTGGAGGACCTCAGAGTTCTCTCCCATCTCTAATCTATGATCCTCATGACTTGCATTCAGCACCAAGCCTAGTTCTTCTCACTCTCCTGTTGTGGGCAGGCCACTTCATGGAAAATGGAATGGGCCGATGTCGATTTAGAACCTGTCATTCATTCCCAGGAGCAGAATGACAGTGTCTCTTGCCAGCTCAAACCCCGTGTGGTCTGGGAAGTTACTTAATCACCTGTTTCCTGAAAAGCAAGAACCTCTCTCCGAAGGTTTGCCTTCTTTCCGCTGGCTGACTGTATCCTGCCCTGGTAGATGTTATGGGTGTGTGCTGTCTGGGACCCGGATGGGTGTGGCCAAACCTTCAGGATTTCTAAGAAAAAAAAAGTCCACGTAGAAGATGTGGAAAGCCTAAAATCCCAGGAGTCTTAGACTGAAGGGAACCTCAAGGGGTCATCTTTGTCCATCTCCTTGACTCTAGATGGCATCTCTCCAAAACCATTGAAGGAATTCAATTAAATAAAACCACTCTGTATTGAGTGCCTAGTTTGGACGATGTGAGAAGGCAGCAGGGAGCAGTGGCTAAAGAGCTGGGTTCAAGTCCTGTCTCCGACACTTGTGAGCTATCTGACCTTGTACAAATCCCTTAACTTCTCAGTGCCCCAGGAAATGCTCTAAGATTTTATTTAACAGATGAGCTGCTGATCGACATCTGGAGAGGGAGTTTCCACATAGTCAGTCAACTGGCATTTAATAAGTGCCTACTATGTACCAGGCTCTGTGTTAAGTCCTGTGAAATTACAAACCCAGCCCTTTCTCTCCACCCTTGCTTCCTGCCATACACAAAGGCAAGGCACTAATCTAGGTGCCAACAAAGCCAAAGGCAAAACTCAAAAGTCCCTAAACTAATGAAGTTCCTATTCTGGAGGGAAGATACAATGGGTACCATTAAGTGAATGCAAATCCAGGAACAAACAAATACCAGGGGATTTCCGGTTAAAGAGAACACTGACAACGGGGAGATCAGGAGAGGCTTGAAGGAACAAGTGGTACCTCAGCTGTCTTTGGCGCGAGACCAGGGAGGGAAGAGTGTGTTCCAGACACATGAGCAGAGGTGGCAGATGGAATGTCATGTCCAGGTATCCCTTCCACATCGTAGGGGTGGGGGGTGGGAAGGACACAGCACCCCTCCCCCCCGGTGATCTGGAAAATCCACGTAAAATTTGGTGGCCCTCCTTTTGTACCAGAGAAGAACTCCGAATTATTATGGTATTAAAAATAAAGTATGTTGATATCACAAAATGCTGTACATATAGTTTATGCAAATCTGAATTTCTAAACTTTTTCTGTGCTGTCTGCTGGCCTTTGAATGTCATTTATGGCTTCTGCAAAACTCCCTAAAAATTTGCATTTAATTTCTTAGGCCGACCCTCAATATAGTGAAACCGGGGGGGGGGGGGAAAGACACGATTTGGAAGGAATGATGCATAGAAAATGGCTGATGGGGGCAGCTAGGTGGTGCAGTGGATAGAGCACTGGGCCTGGAGTCAGGAGGACTTGTGTTCAAATCTGACCTCAGACACATAAAACTCACTAGCTGTGTGACCCTGGGCAAGTCACTTAACCCCAATTGTCTCACCAAAAAGAAAAAAAGAAAGAAAAAAAAAAGAAAAAGAAAATGTCTGATGAAGTGGAGAGGAGGGAAAAGGGAATGATATGAAATAAGGCCAGAGAGGCAGGTGGGAGCCAGATTACGCAGGACTTTAAAGTGCCAAAATAGGATGTTATATTTATTTTCGAAGCAATAAATAGGCACTAAACATTTCTGAGTAGGAGAATGATATGATCAGGTATAATAAGTCAGAAATATTTGCCCTTTTCATAACATTCTCTTGGAAAGGTACTTCCATACCCTTCCCTGCTAACCCTGTCTAGTGTCTCATAACCCTAAGAGTCGATGAGCTCTTCCTAATACCTTCCAAATAGCACAATCACTCTTGCTTTCTTTTAAGCCTAAGTCCTCTCACATCAGCACAGTGCTAAGCACTAGGAGATCACAAATCTGACCCTTATTAGAAGCAGAATAATTGTTCTTTGAAATGAGCACACAATCTGTGGGAATTTGAGCAAATCTGCTCTGGGCTTCAGTCATGTCATCTATAAAACAAGATGGTTCCTAAGGTCCTTTCCAGCTGTAATCATAATAACCTACTGAATTCTCTCCAATTTACCCGGGACAGATAGATAGAATACGTAGACAGACAGAGATAGATAGATGAAGGTAGATATAAATATAGATAGATCTAGATAGATAGCTAGAGGTCTAGATAGATAGCTAGAGATAGAAATATAGAGATAGAGATAGCTAGAGATAGAGAGCTAGTGATAGATATATACATAGATCACTAAAGGCAGATACAGGTAGCTAGAGATAGAGAGCTAGTGATAGATATATACATAGATCGCTAAAGACAGATATAGGTAGCTAGAGAGAGACAGATAGAGCTAGATAGCTAGAGGGCGAAACAGATAGAGAAAGAGATAGATAGATAGAGATAGAGGGATAGAGATAGAGAGCTAGATATAGACAGCTAGAGA
>NW_020954710.1:15196448-15220790 GCF_900497805.2 Vombatus ursinus
TAGAGAGATACAGAGATAGAGAGCTAGAGATAGATATATACATAGATTGCTAAAGACAGATATAGATAGCTAGAGATAGAGACAGATAGCTAGAGGCAGAGATAGAGATAGATAGCTAGAGACTGAAACATAGATAAAGAGATAGAGATAGATAGATAGATATAGACAGCTAGAGACAGATAGCTAGATATAGAAATAGATAGCTGGAGATAGAAATATAGAGAGATACAGAGATAGATAGCTAGAGATAGATATATAGATTGCTAAAGACAGAGCTATAGATGGTTAGAGAGATAGATAGACATAGACAGCTAGAGACAGGAATAGAGATATAGAGGTATAGCTAGAGATAGAGATGTAGATACCTAGAGATATATATAGAGATATGAGATAGAGATAGATAAATAGAGCTATATATATAGCTATGTCTATATAGACATAGACAGAGATAGAGACATAGACAAATAGGTATTGTTCGTACATAATTGTTTGTATATTGTCTTTCCTACTATCTTTTGCCTTTCAATTATTATTTCATTTGATTCTCATAACAACCTGGTGAAGTAAGTGCTGTTATTGTCCCCATTTTACAGATGAGGAAACTGAGACAAACAAGTGACTGGCCCAGAATCATACAGCTAGCTGGGGCCAGATCTGAACAAAGGTCTTCCTAATTCCAGGCCTAGTGGGTCACTTAGCTGCCCCTATAAATACTTGTGGACTGACTGACTCAATCTATGACCCCAAAATAATCCTATCTCAGAGACATCATAGTGGAGTGGGATATGGGGCATTGATATGTAACTGGAAGGAATCTTCAAGATCAATGTCAACTTATTCATTTGGCACGGGAAGAAACTGGGGCACTGAAAGGGGGAGATAACTTGCTGAAGGTCACACAGTTAGTGGTAGATCACTGAAGGGTATTTGAGGACAGTGACTTCAATGGCTAGCAACCATGTACTGTGTGAATTTAACATGCCTGAATATCAGTTTTCCTATATACTAAATGAGAAATATCATCCACCCACCCCTCCCCACAAGTTACTTCAAAGACAAGAGAGAAAGGATGTGAAAGCATTTTGTAAATTTTAAAGCATGATATGACTGTAAAGTAATAATATCATTATAACAGAATTTTCTATTCTCTCCCTGCTGTCCCTTCTAAATTTGAAGACTATTTATGAGTGATGATGCCAGTGTCTGCCCCCCAATGTTCCTGGAAATCTTCTAGCAACCGTAACAGTCAACCCGGTCAGGTGGATCTGTTCAGAGTCACAAGCCAGTGAATTCTATCAGATCCGAAGCCCTGCACTGTGGCTGAAGAAGACAGAAGATGTGGCCCACGCAGTGGAAGGATAGTTTCTCCCCCAAGACACTGATGATGATTGGACAGCTGCCACCCAGAGAGGGAGGGCCAATCCAGGGCCACCAGGAGCCTGGGATTTGAACCTGACTTTATGAAGGAGGACAGACCCAGAGAATCTGTGAAGGTATCTTTAAGCTTTCCTGAGTCAAAGCCATCACTTTACATAGAAACTGAGGCCCAGGGGTGGAGTGGGGCTAAGACTTGTCCAAGGCTATGCAGAGCAATAAACAGGGCCAGGATTCGAAACTGACTCACAGCCTAGACATCTTTCAGTATTCCACAGCACATTCAGCTAGTGTGGTGCCGAGCTCAGGAACACCGCTTCCATTCCAATCTGGGTCTAATTCCTAACAGACCCTGGATGGAGAGGAGTTGGGAACATTCCTAACTTGACCTGGATGCTGATGCCTAGGCACCAAGAGGAGGTGGGGCCTCTTTTAAAAGGGAATCATGTTTGTCCTGATTTGCCTGTGGAGTAGACAATACCACCATTTGGTGTTTCCCTCCCTGAGAAATCCAAAGGCCATTTCTTCAACCTCCTCTTCCTTGATCTCTCAGCAACATTTTACACTGTTGACCAACTATTCCTTAAAATCCTTCTTGCCTTCCATGACACTTTGTTATTTTGCATCATCTGTCTTTGGAGGCAGTTAGATGATACAACAGAGAAAGTGCTGGTCCTTGAGTCAGAAAGACCCGAGTTCAAATTCAGCCTCAGACACTTACTAGTTATGTGACTCTGGGCAAATCCCTTAACCTCTGTCTGCCTCAGTCTTAATTCTAAAATGGGGATAACAACACCAATATCCCAGGGTTGTTGGAAGGATCAAATGAGATAACACTTGCAGTAGGAGCTTAATAAATGTTAATTCCTTTCCCTCTCTTGCTATCACAGAATCACAGCACTGGAAGGAGCTGCCAGAAGTCAACAAGTCTGTCACCCACCTGAATAAAAATCTCTCATACCAGATGCCCAAGAAGTGGTCATTCAAACTCTTCCTGAAGATTTTTCATTGAGAAGAAAGCTATGAGCTCCCAAGACACTGCATTTCATTTCAGGACAGCCAGACTCTTCAAATCCTTCATGGCCCATTTCATATGCCCCATCATCCATGAATCAAGCCTTGCTTGGCTACTCCAGTCTACATGGAACTCTCCCACATCTCCACTGCTATTGTACCATTAGCCATCACCACATAAAGAATCACAGAATGTCAGGATTAGAAGGAACCTTAATGGTCATCTAGTCTAATCCACAGCTGCTAGCACTTCCCCAATCTTCACCTGGAGACTTTCAGGATGAAGAGAACTCACTACCTCCCAGGGCAGAATCATCAAATGTCAGGGTTGGACACAATCTAGTTCAATTCACAGCTGAAAAATCCCCAGCCTTAAGAGACTTCCAGCAATGAAGGGAACTCACCACCTCTCAGGGCAGCTTGTTTCACTTTTGGACAGCTCTAATTGTTAAAAAATTCTTCCTCACACCAAATCCAAGTGCACCCTTTGGTAACTTCCACCCACCTTCCCTAACCGTCTTCCAAGTAACAATCCTTCAAATATTTGAAAACAACCATCATCTTTTTCTCTACCCTCCCCAGTCTTCTCTTTTCCAAGTGAAACACCCTCAGTTCCTTTAAATGCTCCTCACATACAACACATTTCTCTTTATCATCCTGACTTCCCTCCTTTGGACATGCTCCATGTTATCATCACCCTTCCTGTAGGTGAACTGAACACAATTCTTTCAATGTGGTCTGACTACAGCAGACAAGAGCAGAACTCTCACCTGCCTTATCCTAGACACTGCCACGCACTCAATCTGTCTTACTGCTTCACGAGGGCACATTGCTGAGTGTGTACAATACAATTACTAGGCACATCACTATCATTCACTATCATGGATTCATTACATTTTTGCTCCTTTCTTCAGGAGAAGGGAGGACAACATAGGCCAGACCCCTGGACTTAGCCCAGAGAGGGGAGATTGGGTCTGATCTCATAAGAATTAGTCTCACCTGCTCTGGTGGAAATTATCCTACCTCAGTCTTTCTGCTCGTTTTTGTGTCCCCTCCCTCCATGGAATAACCCCTCTACAGCTCTATGATCTCCATGCCTCTGGCCAAAAGTTGGCTGGTACCCAAACACTCTAAGAAAGAGTCTAACAGGGAAAGTCTCACTCCTGCAAGACCTATGAAGACATGGCCCTCGTTTTCCTTTTTTAAAGAAAGATTATGAAATGTTTCAAACTCTTGGGCATGTTCAAACTTGGGGCTCTAACCTCACCCACAGGTAAGTTACTAACAAGTAGTCATGGTTTTATTTTTAAGATAACCCATCCCACTCAAAGAGAGACCTCCATCTCCTCTTGGTTATTTCCCACAATATCACCAGTATTCTGTGATTAAACTCATGGAAATTTGAACAAGATTGGACTTGTGTTTGGGGGGGAAGAAATGTATCACTCTTCTCCTGAAAATATGCATATGAAACCTTTCCTCCGGTCCCATGACTGAATCAAGAGTTTGCTCAATAGACACCAAGGGTGAGTGGAACTTTCCACCATTATTCGGCACTGGAAGCTGAAGAAAGGTGCCCCCAGCAGCAGGAGCAGCAGCAACAGCACTCTGCTCTGACAGACGGAGATGAGACGTGTGTCTGCAGGACCCTGGGCAGGCGAACTCTGCCGCCAGCTCATTCCCCCTTAGCGTGCACAAAGGGCCTGTGTTTAGGTGATGAGAGAGTGGTATAGATTGGGCTACAGCTGCAGCATCTGCAGTGGGACCAAGGGTGGAGAGTTGGCCGGCTTCCGAATCCTAGCTCGGTCGTCCTGGCAAAAAGTAAAAAAATTTGTGTTCTTCTGCATGACATCTAACATCTAACCTTCTGCCCCTATCCCATCTATTTTTTTTACTTGTCTTGTCTTAAATAAAGGCACCAAGCAATGGACATAGTGCTGTCCATCTGAAGTAAGGGCGTGGCACCTTGAGATTGGCAGAAGGCATTCTCTGCATGTCAAGTATAATAAGGGGAGCAGAGAAGGGAAGGCAAAGGAAGAGAAGGGAAGGGAAGGGCAGGGAAGTTGACTTATACGTTGGTCCACTCTAAAATAGTAAGAAGAGTCAACCCATGGGATATCTATATATTAACCAAGGGGTTTAGTTAACCAGAATGCACTGTTCTCCAACCACCCTAAAAAACAATGAGTGGCCTACACTTGAAATGTCTATACCAAAACCATAACCATTCCAAAACACAGTAGGGCACTACGGTTTTAGAAGGACACTGATAGGGTAGAAAGCTTACAAAGAGGGCAACCAGGATGGTAAAGGGCCTCCAATTCATTCCATATGAACATCTGTTGAAGGAACTTTGAATGTTAACCTGGAAAAGAGAAGAGTCAGGGTGGAAGGGAAACATAATTAAACTTGTTTCCCTTGGCCCCAGAGGAAAAAAGTAGGGAGTGATGGTTGGAAGCTGCAAACAGGCAGATTTAATCTTGATGTAGGGAAAAAGTCTGTAATAATTAGAACTATCCCAAAGTGGAATAGGCTATCATGGGAGGTGGTGGGCTCTCCGTCATTAGAAGTTGTCTAGGGGCAGCTAGGTGGCACAGTGGATAGAGCACCGGCCCTGAAGTCCGGAGGACCTGAGTTCAAATCTGGCCTCAGACCAAACACCTGACACTTACTAGCTGTGTGACCCTGGTCAAGTCACTGAACCCCAATTGCCTAAAAAAAAGAAAAAGAAGAAGAAGAAGTTGTCTAGCAGAGGCTAGACTGAATCTTCACTGGATATAAGGTAGAGGAGACTCTTATTCAGGTAGAGATTAGACTAGATGGCTTAGGAGGTCCCTTTCTACTTCAAGATTCTGTGATTAATCAGATTCAGTACAGAGCATTCAGACCTGAATCCAGTCTCATGAACTTAACTTCTCTATAAAGGAGTTCAGTTGACTCCATCAAAAACAACAACAAATTCCCAGTACTCCCACCCATCAGTCCCAATGTAATCAAATCACCTCTTAGAATGTGCTAGTTAGATGGCACAGTGGATAGACCATTGGACTTGGAGTCAGAAAGACCTGAGTTCAAATCCTGACTCAGACTCTAATTGTGTGACCCTAGGTAAGTCATTTAACCTTTCAGCCTCAGTTTCCTCAACTGTAAAATAAGACTAATAATAGTACCTCCCACAGAGTTGTGGTGAGGATCAAATGAGATACCACAAGTAAAGTACTTAGTTAACCCATAAAGTGTTATATAAGTTCTGGGAAGGGAAAGAAGAAGAGGGAATAAGCATTTATAAATGCTGGCTATTGTTATTATTATCATTCATTTTTAGTTCAGTCATTTCAGTTGTACCTGACTTTTCATGACCTCTTTAGGAGTCTTTTTGGCAAAGATCCTGGAGTGGTTTGCCATTTTCTTCTTCAGATCATTTTAAAGATGAGGAAACCAAAGCAAACAGGGTTAACTTACTTGCCCAGGGTCATACAGCTAGGAAGTGTCTGAGGCCAGATTTGAATTCACAAAGATGAGTCTTCTGGACTTTAAGCCTAACATCCTATCCATTGCGCCACCTAGCTGCTCCTATTAATCATTTTGTATAATCATTAATTATTCGTATTACTAAACTTGCGTTTGCTAATTCAGTCTGAGTTGGAGGATAACTTTTGCTTTATCTGAAAATGAAAGATTTCTAAGCAAGAGCACATTATGTTTGAATCACAAGAGAAAATAACACTTTCTTCCCCAAAATAATTTGAGTTACCAATTGAAACAAAGATGTTCATTAAAGCAGAACCAGCACTCTGTCACTGTGGTTGTTGTCATTGCTGTTCTACTAGATAACTCTATTAGCCCATTTCAAATAACTATAAATCCCTGAAAGTAATCAAATTACTTTTGTTTTTAGATATTCTCAAATCTATGCTAAGAAAGCAATAAAAATGTCTATTGCCTTTACCTGAGAGATCTCAGTACTAGGCATCTGCCTCAAGGAGGCAAAGATGGAAAGAAAGGTCTTATAGGCCAAAATATTCTTAGGATTACTTCTTGTGGTAGCAAAGACATGGAAACAAAGTAGATGTCACTGATTGGGGAACAGTTAAACAAACTGTGGTATATGAATGTAACAGAATGTTACTGCCCTATAAGGAACAATGAATATGATGAATAGAGAAGTCTGGGCAAGACTTTTATGAACTGATTCGAAGAGAAGGCAGCAGAACCAGGAAAACAATATGCACAATGACTGCAACAATGTAAATGGAAAGAACAACAATATATCAAAATTGAATGCTGTACAATTAGAATGACTTGGCTCCAAAGACAAGATATGAGATGGAACCTCCTTCCTTTCTTTTCCAGAGCAGGGAACTATGGATGTGAGATGCTGCATAGACTGTCAGATAGTTGATGTGTTAGGTTAGTTTTGCTGAATTTCACTTTCGCGCTTCCTTTTTTATTATTTCTTAGAAGGGATGGTTCTCTAGGTAACAGGGAGAGGAATATATTGGGAAACGAAGGTGAAACAAAAATACTAATTTTCTTCTTAAAAAAATCACTGGAAGCTAAGTGGAAAATGAGTTGGAGAGGAGAGATTGAGGCAGGGCCAACATTAGGAGGGTATTGCAATAGTCTAGGTGTGTGGTGATGACTTGAAGGGATGGTGACTTATCATCCTCTTGAGAACCTCCAATAAGGAGAGGCAGCCAGGCAGTGTAGTGGATACAGCAACGGACTTGGAGTCAGGATGACCTAAGTTCAAATTCCACTTCAGGTACTATGGGACCCTAAGCAAGTCATTTAACCTCTCTCAGCCTCAGTTTCCTCAACTGTAAAAAGGGGATAATAACAACAGGACATCCCTCCCAGGGTTATTGAGGATATCAAATGAGATAATATTTATAAAGCACTTAGCATGGTGCTTGGCACAGAGCAGGTATTTAATAAATGTTTGTTTCCTCCCTTCCTTTCCTACGTCTAGAAGAAAGAGAGAGAGAAATGAAGGAAGGAAGGAAGAAAGAGGAAGAAAAAGAAAGGAAAGGAGATGAAGAAAGAAAGGGAAGAAAGGAGGACGGGGGAGAGAGAGAGAGAAGAGAAGGAAGGAAGAAATGAAGGAAAGAAGAGGAAGAAAAAGGAAGGTAGGAAAGGAGATGGAGAAAGGAAGGGGGGAAGGAAGGGAAGGGAGAGAAAGAAAGAGAGGAAAGAAGAAAGGAAGAAAGAAATGAAAGAAGGAAGGAACATGAAGAAAAAGAAAGAAAGGAAGGGAGATGGAGAAAGAAAGGGAGGAAGGAAGAAGAGAGAGGGAGGAAGGAAGAAGAGAGAGGGAGGAAGGAAAGGAGGGGAGAGGGAGGGAAGGAGGGGGAGAGAGAGAGAGAGAGAGAGAGAGAGAGAGATCACAGCCAGAGACATTCACTATAAAATGAAATCACTGTGTCAGTAATCTTTGCCTAACTAGTTTTCTTTGTTAAAATAACTGCAAGGAATATCCAGAAATGACTGTGATATAAAAATAAAAGGCATTAGTAATTGTCTAAATTGCCAACCTCTTAGATGGGATCCTTCCTGCTCTACCCCCAAATTCAGTCACATTGCCTTCGTATCTACTTTGCATTGACTCTTCTGTGTACATGCTCTTTTCCCCCAGTAGAATGTAAGGGCTGAGCTTGATTCACTTTTTTCTTTGCATCTCCAGTGCCTAGCACTGTGTGCTGTGGTGCCTGGAACAAAGTAAGCACATTGCTAGGCACTTCAGCTATAAAGACAAGAGCTAGCCTTGGAGAGAATTTGAATCCAGCCTTAGGTACTCCTTAGTTCTGCTTGGGCAAATCACTTTGCCACTGTCTGACTCAGTTTCCTTATCTGTAAAATGGGGATAATAAAAGCTTCCCAGGTAATAAATGGAAATAATAAAAGCTTCCTAGATAATAAAATGGGGATAATAAAAACCTCCCAGAGTTGTTGTGAGGATCAAATGACCTCACCTTTGCAAAGTGCTTTGCAAATCTTTTGTATATGGGTTGTTTACTGGTGCTTCCTATTTAAAATTCTAGCTGCTACTATAACTCAACCAGACTCCAAAATACTGGATAGTGGGGCCCCTGGATATTTGAGCTTCTGCCACTGACAACGGTCAAAGGCACTCACCTGAGAAAGGGAACAGTTTGCTCGGCTCTTGAATCTGACCTATATAATGGAAGTAGAGTTGGGGTTTTTCTCAGACCTTTTGTAGGGTTTCTCTCACTTGCCCTCTTTATGGCAATATTCTCAAGAAGGAATGTGTGGGTTGATGTAAACCTCATCCACCCATCTGTAAAATGTTACACTCCTTGGAACCTTCTTCAGCTACTGTAGAGGGGATGCTTTTTGAAGAACTTTACCAATCAGCAAATTTGCAACCCAGAATTAAAAAGTGTAGGGGAAAATATGACAACTGATTTTCACTTCATAGTCTAAATGTTAGCAAGAACTGGTGAGAATGAGGTACTGTCCCTGAAATACCATCAAGGGTGTTACAAGGGCTCCCTTTCCCTGGGAATCCCCCCACAGGGCCTGCTCCCTCTTACCAGAAAGTGGGAATTCCCCCCCAGGGGTTACTCTGGGGTTTATGGAGGACAGAAGTCCTTCGATCTCCCCAGCAAGAACGTATTTTACAAATGCACCAGTAGAGAATCTTGTCAAATAAAATGCAATACAATTTCTCACTGACAACTTCACTGATTCCCATTCCTATTCTGGGGATGCTTTCGGACAAAGAAACCCGCCAAGGATGAGATCTGCATCAAAAAAAAAATCATCCTTTGCCTGCAAAAACCTAGCATACTACTCCATATACCTTGGGTAAGAGACAGGAACTAGAGTTGGAATTTCACACGAAAAGGGAACTCCCTGGTGAGGAAACTCTCTTCATCAATGCAGGTTGCATTTTTTTCTGCAACTCTTTCTAACAATAGTACTGACACCTTCTTGTCAGCTGATAGTCTTAGAGAGTTGCACAGAGCACTGAGAGGTTAAGTAACTTATCTACCATCACACAGCTACTAAGGGTCAGAGGCAAGCCTCAACCTCAGGACTCCTGGCTTCAAGTCCTGCTCTCTGGCAGCTATGTTGTGATACTTCCTCTATAGCCTGGGGTTCAATAGAAATAAATGACAGATTAGTCAATAAAGTGAAAACCACACTAACTTGAGAACTCTCTCTCTCTCTTCCTGCCCTCTCTTTCTTTCTTTCCTTCTCTCTCTCTTCCTTCCTTCCTATTTCCTCCTTATTTCTTTCTTCCTTCCTTCCTCTAGATACAGGAAAGGAAGAGAGGAAAAAAGCATTTATTTATTAAGCACCTGCCCTGTACCAGGCAGTATGCTAAGTGTTTTACAAATATTATCTCATTTGATAACCTCAACAACCCTAGGAGGTAGGTCCTATTATTATTACCCGCTTTGTACAGTTGAGGAAACAGGCTGAGCGAGGTTCCGTGACTGGCCCAGGGATCCCACAGTTTCTGAGGCAGAATTTGAACTCAGGTCATCCTGACTCCAAGTCCAATACAACATGACATAGAGGACAGACTGTTGGTTGTACTTGGAGCCAGGAACACAGGTACAAATCCTGCTTCAGACACTTACTAGCTATGTGACCTTGAGCAAGTCAACCCATCACATAGAACCCCAGTTTTCTCATCCATGAAATGGGGGAAACAGCAGTGCCTACTTCATTGGGTATGAGTCAATGTTCTGTCGATCTTAATGTGTTAAACAAATGTTAACTATTTTGATGACACCTTGTTTGTCTCTGAAACAAAATCAGGAATTTGATTAGCCTAAACAGCACTTCTCCATAACAGTCACATCCATTGAAAAGGTTTCCAGGCTCTAATACTTAGGAACAAGTCAAATACCCTTCTGCTGCCTCAGTTACCTCATCTGTAAAATGGACACAATAATACTTCACTCTCATGAGAGCGTAGCACAGTCAGTGAATCAGTAAACCTCGTAGGTACAAAGGAAACAAGCATTTTTATCACACAATAATGTGTTAATTGCGTACTTTACAAACATTATTAGATAGGTCTCAAACTCAGGTCTGCCTGACTCCAAGTCTAACAGTCAATCCATTCTGGCCATGCTGCCTCTCTGGGGATCCTTCACATTGTCTAAAATCAGGCTCAGGGTTTGGTTTTTTTCCTGACAGACAGCTTATCAGTTGTGTCCAGACTTCTGGGAAAAAAGGTCTTGTTTCAGGACCAGCATCCAACACCAACAGCATACCACAGACCAGTCATTTCATTTCTCAACACCCTAAGCAAATCTTTAGGGCTATAAATTCAAGACGTTACTAACTGCTATCAATGGAGGGAGTTTCAACACTAGGAGTTCCTTATACTGAAGAAATCCCAGATTCAGACTCAAAGGCATCTCCATAGCATAGCTGTTATAAGGCCAGGGTCTCACAAACCTTAAAGTGATGAACAGATGTGAGCTATTTGTATGCACCTCTTGATTATACTGGGAGGGACGGAAAGGGGACCACCAGCCCGGGAACACATAGGCCTTAACTCAACTGCCCAAGGCTGCAACTGGTAAATGCCAGTCTCTGGATTACAAGAACAGAGCTCTATTTCTCAGCTGCCTGGCTCTGCCCATTCCCAGGTTCCTCTCAGAGGCCACAAATACAAGATGCCTCCAACCGTGGCCCTGAGGTGGCCGGAACTTAATTCTTTGTCCACGGTCATCGGCACCACCCCATCTCCCATCATCCCGGCAGGCTCTCATTCGAATTGTACACCTGTGGAAACAAAGAATTCCTCAGGGAACTAGCTGCTACCACCGTGGCCCACTCCACAAATAGGTACAACCACCACAGGTCCCATTGTGGGGTTCCTGGCGAGCCTTGGGAGCGAAACCAGCCAGCTGCCTCTGAGGCTGGGGGAGACAAGCAGAGACGGAAGACAGCATCTGCCAGCAGCCTTTCCTGATTCTTTGGCCAAGACGGGAGGGAGAACTGGATTTTTAAAACTGTGTTGTTTTATTTTTATATCAGAATCACTTTTGGAAATACCACCTCCACTCAACTCCCTTGAAACATGTACAGTCCTTAGGAGTTCTTAACCTATGGTTTAAGAACTTATTTTAAAAATATATTTTTATACAGTATTTCAATATAAGGTTTCCTTCACGAGCTTGTGTATTTTATTTCATGCATTTAAAAATCTTATTCTCAGAAGGGGTCCATAGGTTTCCTCATACTATCAGAAGAGTTCACGACCCAAAAAAGGTGATGCCCCCCTGGGTGCAGTGGATAAAGCACCAAACACAGAGTCAAGGAGATCTGATTTCAAATCCTTCCTCAGACACGGATTAGCTGTGTGATGCTAGGCAAGCGCCTTCACCTCTGCCAGTGTCAGTTTCCTCATCTGCACAAAGGGGTATAATAATATCACTCACCTCACAGAGTATTTGGGAAGATCAAATGAGGTGATCTGTGTGAAGTATTTTGTAAACTTTAAATTGTTATACACGTTAGCTGTTATCATTGTTGTTACTATTAACAAAGAAAACCAGTTGAGGAAAACCATCCAGCTATGTTTTTCAAGCCCTTCATTTAACCTTAACCTTAAGTGCCTGAAGGGCTGGACCAGATGCATAATGGTGCCAGAAAAGCCAGCTTCAAATCCCAGTTCCTCTACTATTTAGCCATAAATAAGTCATTTAACTTCCCTGAGACTCTTTCCTCTCCTACAGAATGAGGGTGTTAGGTTAGACGGCCTCTGAGTTTCTTTCTAATGCCGAATCTCTGATCCTGTGACCTCCCAAGTCTCTTCTAGCTGAAAAATTCTCCATAAAAGAGTATTGTGATGGGAATCCAAGGACAGATGAGCAAATGTCTCCTGCCACTGGTGTTAAATGAGCAAATTCCCAGCTGAGGATGCTTCTGGGATTGGGAGCAGCGGCTGCTCAACAGCACAACCCAACCCAGCAAAGGTGACCTCCCGGGCCGCCTGGCTTGGAGCTGTCCTCAGCCTGAGAGATAGGAAGAGCAGCAGATCCAAGGGGAGAACATCAAGGGGTGAACTGTGGACCACTGAGCCCACCGAACTGCAGGCCAGAGAAGCACTTCTGGTCACCCTGAAAGTCACAAGGCAGCCCCAAACTGTAAGCCATCCCCGCAGGGAATGACTCAGAGCTGCTGCTCCTCAACGGCCATCCACCACCAGTTCCACCTCTCCTCCGGCTTTCCTCCATCCCCCAGAGCCACTCGAGAAGAGCTGGTGCCCCTACACTTTGCCCTCTGTTTATACCTTAGAACCCACTCTTCCCACACCTTAGACCCCACTCTCCCCACATTGGCTTCAGTCCTCCCCCCAGCAGACCATCCCACTCCAAAGACCTGATCTGGATACCAAGTCCCAGCTATGATCAAAGCATCCCACCAAAGAACAGGGGCCTGACCCCAGGAAGACAGCCCCAAAACCCCAACTTTGCTGAACCCAGAACCTTGCAAGGACCCTATGGAAAACCATTTGGAAGGAAGGAAAACCCACTGTCTTTTCTAAAAAGAGAGGATGAAATAAAGAATACTTACTGTGGTGAAATGCTGCATTGGGTCACTAATGTACAGCATTTTAGCCTTTCTGGGAACTAAACACAACTGGGAACTTTCCAGCTCCAAGAAGAGGCATGGGGTCAGGGAGGATGGTCAGGGACTGATGATGAAGGCAAGGTGGGGATGCAACCTAGAGATCGCCTCGCCCGTGGCTAGGGAAGCAGGTGCAGAGGATGCTCTGGTACATGGGTTGGGTTTGTTGGCATTTTCCCTTTTTTTCATCCTCCTTAGTTCTGTCAACTGGCTGCATCTAGCAACAAACCCCATAGCCCACCCTCTTTATTCCTCATGACTTCATTAAAGCACAGGGCAGGTCCCAACTCGCCCAATGATGTATTGGACTGCACCAAGCAGGCTGTGGAGGGGGGGGGGTGGGGAGCGGCTAAGGAGGAGGGACAGTACGTGCAACCACTACCTGACAAATACTAAGAAGCCAACAGAGGACAGCCTGGCCGCTATCCTTATACCACACCCTAGAGGGTCCTTGTGAACGATGGGGAATCACCTTCAAACAGGCCACCTGCATTATAACCCTGCAGGGTTCGTCTTGACAAGGAGCAGCAATGACTCAGCAATGTAGAGTTCCCGTTGAATCAACACTAAGAACCAAAGCTAAAAATCTCCCAAGGAAAGCAAGGCTTTCCTAAAGCCCACCATGCAGCAAAGAAAAAACAAAGACCATCTTGCTTCTCTAGAAGTCACTGGCCCCCAAGAGAGAATTTGATGATGGGGAAATGAATACTCCAAGGGACTGGTCCCTCTTTCATCGGCGACTGCAAAATGGTATGTGAGATTGAAAGCCCCGGAGACCAGGCCCCCAGAGCTCCTGCTGAAGGGAGGCCCAAAGCTCAGATCTCCTTGGACAGTCCTCCTCCCCTCTCTCACCCACTGGACCAGAAGAGAGGAAGCAGATCCCAGCAGAGACTGAGTCAAAGCAGCCTAGGCAGGGAACGGAGATATAGAACACTTAGAGCCAAGCAGGAGGATTATATATACATATATTTTATATATATATATATATATATATTATATGTACATGTATACACATGCACACACGCACACACACACACACACACCAGCTCAATGGTCTGTCAAGTAGGGGAGGATAGAAAGAGCTCACAGCTGGGAATCTGGAGACCTGGTCCAAGCCCTGCTATGGATTTGCTGAGTGACTGTGGGCAGGTGATTTAACTTTCTCTAGCCCCATTTGTGACTAAAAAAAAATGAAGGGGTCTGACTAAGTGACCTCTCAGTTCCCTTCCAACTCAGACATTCTGTGTTCAAAGGTTTCAACTCTGATACTGTATGCAGTGAGCCTCCTTCCATATTTTATATTCCATGTTCTGTGATCTAAGGTTGTTTTTCAACTTTAATATGCCATGTTCTAAGAGGCCTTCTAGTATAGCATTCCATGTCCTAAAGCCCTTTCTGGTTCTGGAATTTTCTGTTCCAAAAGTCCCTCTGGAGCTAACATTCGATGTTCTAAGGCCTCTTCCAGCTCTATCATTCTCTGCTCAAAGGTCCCCTTCTGTGCACACACCGTTTTCTAAAGTGACTTACAGCTTTGACACCGTATGCACCCTTCCATCTCTAACATCCTACATTCTAAGGCCCCTTCCATCTTGAACATCCTCTGTTCTAAGACCTCTCCCAGCTCTCACATTCTATGACTCTAGGATGTCATTTGGACTCTTTTTCTAGAATACTCTAGAATATAAAATTCTCGCTAATGTACACACATTAAGTTTTCTCCTTTCCTAGAAGGCTTACAGATATAGGAGACCAAAAACTCCAGGAGATGACAGAGAAAAGTCACAAAAATCTCTCTGTCTTCTTTTTCCTTTTCTTTCCAGATCACTGCCATCATCGCCTTCTAACCACTGGATCCCCTGAGAGCCCCAAACAGCTGGGGTTTGGAACAGTGCCTGCCTGGGGCTTCAGGGAGCTGTTGATAGATGGTTCACCCAAAGAAGGTAATTCCTTGGCTGTGGCTGATTTTCCAGCCCCTTCATGCCTCAAGGTTGCCTAGAAATGAATGAGCAGAGGCAGGCATTCAGAGCGCCCAAGCCATGCCTCTGTGGACCTGGGGTTTTCTTCGGTTTCAAGAGCAGGTCCCCTGACACTTGAGCTGCCTGGTCCCAGAGGGCTAAACAAAGAGTGGTGGGAGACAGTTGCAGAGAAGTCGTTATGATATGGAAAAAGATCTTAATGACTAAAGCCATCCCCAAGCAGGCTGGGCTGCCTCAGAAAGTGGGAGGAGGACCTCAAGAGGGGCTCAAGCAGAGACCAGATGACCCCTTGCCAGGGATGTCATAGAAATAGAGATTAGACTGCATAGCTCCAGAGATCCCTTCTAACTCTTGAGATTTTGTAATTCTGTGAAAAAAAAAACTGAATTAAAAAAAAGAACCATGATTCATCTCATTAGGGGCTTACCAAAAGTAACCCTACTCATCATATATCAGTCACAGGTGTCAGAGTAATAAATGAAAGAAAAACATGTAGGCTGACTTGCCATAAGCTCCATGTAAACACTTGTTACATAAATTCATGGATGGATGGAGGGAGGGAGGGAGGGAGATGGGGATGAATAGAAGGAGGGATGGATGAATGGATGGGTGAATGGATGAAGGGAGGGACCAATGGAGGGAAGGATGGGTGAATATATAGATAGGTGGATGGGGATGGATAAATAATTGGATGAATGAGGCAATGAATGAACCTATAGAATGAATGATAGAAAGGTAGTTTCATAGCACTATGCCTCCTGCATAGTAACTGCTTAATAAAATGCTTCTTGCGGGCAGCTAGGTGGTGTAGTGGATAGAGCACCAGCCCTGAAGTCAGGAGGACCTGAGTTCAAATCTGGCCTCAGACCAAACACTTGACACTTACTAGCTGTGTGACCCTGGGCAAGTCACTTAACCCCAATTGCCTAAAAATAAAAAAATTAAATAAAATAGGAAAAAAAGATAAAATGCTTCTTGAATGAAAAAAACAAAAGTACTGAGTTTTCACTTCACACCCACGGATGAGTAAAGATGACTGGATGCAAAAATAAAAAATGTTAAAGGGACAGTAGCAAGACAGGCATGCTAATACACTGTCAGTGGAGGTGAGAATGGGTTCAATTATTTCTGAGGACAGTTTGGAATTACAACAGAAGAATCACTAACTGTACATACCCTTTGACCTAACTATTACTACTAGGCATATCCTCCAAGGGAATTAAAAACAGAGAGGAAGATCCCATTTACATAAAAGTATTTATAGTAAGACTTTGTGTTTCTTTTCTTTTTTCTGGTTTTTGCTTTTTAGTGAGGCAATTGGGGTTAAGTGACTTGCCCAGCGTCACACAGCTAGTAAGTGTGAAGTGTCTGAGTAAGAAAGTGAGTGCCTATTGCTAAAAGATGGCTGAACAAATTGTTGCAAATGAATGAAGTGGATTATTATTATTAATATTACCATTCATAAGAAAAGATGGTAATGAAAAATTCAGAGAAACTGAGGAACACTTGTCTGAACTGAGTGATGTAAAGCAAGCTAAGCAGAACCAGAACAATTTATACAATGACCTCAAGAACATAAGGGGAAACAACATGGAAATAACATCAGAATTGTGACTTGGTCCAATCATTCTGGAAAGCAATTAGGAGCTATGCCCAAAACCTGTATGAAACTTTCACCCAGTAATACTGCTGCCAGGTCTACACTCCAAAGAGACCAAATGATGGGAGGGGAAAATCCCTTATGTACAAAAATATTTATAGCAGCTCTTTTTTTGATGAAACAGAATGAGAAGCCAAGGGGATGTCCCTCAATGGTTGGGCAACAGTTGAACAAATTATGGTATATGAATGTGATGGCATACTACTGTGCTTTAAGAAATGATAAAAGAGGATAGTTTCAGAAAAACTGGAAAGACTTATATGAACTGATACAGAAAGAAGTGAACAGAAGAACCAAGGAAACAATTTATATAACGTAACAAAAGTGTTTTTTTTTTTAAAAAGGGCAACTCTGAAAGACTTAGGAACTTTGATCAACCCAATGACCAACCACAATTGCAGAATATTCATGATAAAATATTGCCTTATGTGTGTGTGTGTGTGTGTGAGAGTGTGTGTGTGTCGACTTGGCCAATGCAGGAATCTGTATTGCTTGACTAAATATATTCATAATCAGTTTTATTTTTCTACCTTTCTCAAAGGGGATGAGGGAGGTGGGAGGGAGAAAATGTATATCTGAAGATAAAATAAAAATGGAATTTAAAAAGAATTGTTTTAAAAAGACTTCAAAATTATAATCGATGCTGTGACTAGTTGCTACTTCAGACAAATAGCTGAAACATGCCTCCTGCCTCTCATTAGAGAAGGGATGGAATACAGCTGTGGAATGAAATATGAAAGTTTACTTGGTTTCATGCAAATTTTTTGACGGCAAAGACCATGCCCTACATTTCTTCAAAAGCCCCTCAGTGCCTAGCATGTGCTGTAAACAATTAGTTCCTTCTATAAATGCTTATTGGGTGACTGAATGGATGGATGGACGAATGATGAAGGAATAATTGTTTCCAGTTCCTCACTTACATAGATGCTCATAGAAAAGGGCACACAAATGCACACACACACACACACACACGCACACACAAAGATTTTGATGATGACATTCAACTCAAAAGGAATACAGAAAGAAATGGGAAGAGGAAAGGGGGGGCAGTATAAGGAGGGGAGATTCAAAGAAGGATTAGATATAAACAAAACAGACCTTAAACTTGGAGAGGGCATGGTGCAGAAGGGGTTAAAAGGAAAGAGAGGATAAGAACCTGTACAAAGGAGGGGCAGGAGTAAAGAGAAGAAAATTTATAAGAAAAAAGGATGGAGAAAAACACACACAAAAAAAGGAAATGAATGTTGAGAATATGTACACATATAAATGTTAAGAAATATATCTATATTACATATCTTTATTACATATTTAAAAGGAATAGCAAGTTGTACATAATAGATTTACAGTCATGTTCAATCATCTTTTTTATTATACTATGTTATGCAATTGTTTGTTTTATTCCATAAATTAAAAATGAAATAAAAATTCATATATATATATATATGGCATGAAAGACAAAAATTGATAAAGAAGTGTTAATGGAGGAAATCTAATAGAGACAGAGAAGGAGATTTTGAAGATGAAGTTTTCAGGATGGGGAAGGATGAATTTTAGGGTAAGAAACGGATGTGTGATCCAACCATTTTGGAGAGCAATTTGGAACTATGCCCAAAGGGCTATAAAAATGTGTATACACTTCGACCCAGCAATAGCACTTCCCAAAGAGATCATACAAATGGGAAAAAGACCCACATGCACAAAAATATTTACAGCAACTCTTTTTGTGGTGGCAAAGAATTGGAAATTGAGAGGATGCCCATCAATTGGGGAATGGCTGAACAGGTTGTGGTATATGAATGTGATAGAATACTATTGTGCTATAAGAAATGATGGACAGGCTGACTTCAGAAAAACCTGGAAAGACTCGTATGGTCTGATGCTGAGTGAAATGAGCAGAACCAAGAGAATGTCGTACACCGTAACAGCCACATTGTGAGATGACTAATATTGATAGACTTAGCCCTTCTCAGCAATGCAAGGATCTAAAATATCTAAAAGGCCTCATGATGGAAAATGCTATCCACATCCAAAGAAAGAGCTATGGAGTGTGAATGCAGATCAAAGCATACTATTTGCTATTTTTTTTCTTCTGCTGAGTTTTGTTTCTTCTTTCTGGTGGTTCCTCCTATTGGTTCTAATTTTTACTTACAACATCACTAATGTGAAAATATGTTTAATAGGAATGTATACGTATAGCCTATATCAGATTGTGCACTGTCTTAGGGAGGGTGGAGGGGAGGGAGGGGGAGAAAAATTTAAAATTCAAAAGCTTATGGAAGCAACTGTTGATAAATCAAAATAAATTAATTAATAAAAAAGAAATGGATATGTCCATTAGGACAAGTTGTCTGGCACAGGTAAGAGATAGCAAATGCGTTTTATTATGAACATCTTTTGGTGACATTTATACCCTGTTGAACAGAGTACTGTTCTGTACTTTAAGGAATAATGTTTTTAAAGAATAAAATCAATCCTCCACAAGAAGCACTCCTCCTTGTCTCTTCCATCCCTAATTTAGCCTGTCTATAGCTTGTTGGTACACAGTTGTTTGCATGTTGTCTCTCCCATTATACTGTGAGCTCCAAGAGGGGAAGGAATGTTATTTTTCTCTCTTTGTATCTGTGCTTAGCACGGTGCCTGAAACACAGTAGGTGCTTAATAAATGCTTGTTGACAACTCGGAACAAGAGAATAAATTTAATGATGATGATGATGGCAACAATGATGGTGATGTGACCAGTCAGGACAGGACAGGCCCAAAGGGAGGCCTCAAGAGTTCCAAGCTCCAATTCCACCTAGCATGATACTGCAGGAAAAGTCCTAGGTTGGGAGACAGAAGGGACAGAGCTAGGGCATGGGCCTGTGACTCCATTAGTATATGGAACTCCCTCTTCCAAGGAAGGCTGGCACCTTCTCTGCAATTTAGAGTCCTGAAGAGTTTGCTGGGGAACACTGTCCAGAGTTACCCAACTAGTAAGCATCAGAGCAAGTAGGGGGTCAGAAGACCTGGGTTCAGTCTAGCTCTCCCATTTACCACCTGTATGACCTTGGGCAAAGGGCTTCCCACCCAACCCTTCCTGCTCCCCATCTCAAATTTCAGTCTTATTTTTGTTTTTGTTTTAAGCAGTTGGGGTTAAGTGACTTGCCCAGGGTCACACAGCTAGTAAGTGTCAAGTGTTTGGTCTGAGGCCAGATTTGAACTCAGGTCCTCCTGACTTCAGGGCCAGTGCTCTATCCACTGCACCACCTAGCTGCCCCTTCAGTCTCATTTTTTGAAAGGAGAGGCCTGTACTTGGTGGCCTCTGAGTTCCCCTCCAGATCTACAATTCTATGAACCAACTTTATGTCCTGCTTAGCCCTCTCTCTTGGATTGAATAAAACCCTTCCTTCCTTTGTTGGTAGCAAAGCTACGCCTTTATAAGGCAAGCCCACAGATCACCTTAATGTGAGGCTGGCAGAGTCTATATAATGTGTGTGTGTGTGTGTGTGTGTGTTGGACAACATCACGGTCACAACCCCACACCCTGGAAGTAAGCAGTGCCTCCCCTAGCTGAGCACGCTTGCCGAGACCAGTAACAAGAGGCAGGAGTGACCTGCGTGACTGACCACCCAAGGTATGATGGTCAGCTAAGATTCTGCTGGCCCTTGCCAAGCCCTGACAAGAGGGGCTGCTGGTTCTACACACAGTCTCTGTCCCCCTGCTCCTGGCACCAGCCATACTTGCCAGAGAGGCAGGAGGGTGGCAGGTCAGAATGCCTTCATAGCTCCAGGATGCCCAGCTGGTAGGGGCTTCTATTTCAGCAGAGACAATGCGCCATGGAGCACCAGCTGCCATCAGAGGATGGCTTGGCGAGGGGGAGGAGGCCCTGGCCCCAGACCTTCTGGTAGTTTTTAGCCACAGCTGTTTGTCAAACAAAGCCACAGGGAGAGGCGGGAAAAGGATGCCAGAGAGGAGGGAAGAAAGAGCGAGGCAGGGGAATTACAAAGCAGAGGGAAGGTGAAGAAAGGGAAGGGAAAAGAAGGCAAAGCAAGAGAATTTCGATTTCAAAGTGTTCAAAGGGTAGTGGGGGGAAATCTCCAGCAGACTGAACATGGAAATAAAAAGACCACAATGGGCTGGGGGAAAGGACACTCATGGAAATGAGGACAGGCCCAAGACACAGAAGAATCAGGAAAAAACATTTAGAGGAGTTGAACATCCCCTCAAGGAAGGCAGAAAGTTTCAAAGTCTGAAAGATTGGGCTCGTGTCAGATTTTCAAAGGGGCCCAACACAGAAGCCACTCTGTGTGTGTGTGTCTGTGTGTGTGTCTGTGTGTGTGTGTGTGTGTGTCTGTGTGTGTGTGCGTCCACAGCCTCTTTCCAGCTGGCTCCACTGTGACCCCCATTCTTCTATCCCCTCTCCGAGTTTAGTTTCCCTCCCTGTGTCCTTTTCTTCCTTCTTACAGAATCTCAGAGCTCAATCCAAGGCTCTCAGGAGGAAACAAGGTCTAGAGAAAGTAGGGATTTTATCAATCACAGGAGAAATGGTGGAGGAGGTCAGGCACGGACCCCAAGTCTTTGGATACCAAAACAGGACACTCTCCATCACACCTTACTACACTGTTACTATGACTATGACCACGAGGCACAGGGATGTATCATTGGGATAAGGAACTCCTAGGAGGAAAGTCCTTCTGCCACTGTAGGTCAGCACTTTTTTTCGACCTACGGTCACAGGACTACAAATGGATAACTGGAAGGATTTGACAGGCCCTGTGATCCAAGTCCTTTATTTTACAGATATGGACACTGAAGCCCAGAAAAGCTACCCAAGGATGCCCAGGCACCAAGGGGTAGAGAGGATTTGAAGCTGGGCTGTCTGAGTCCACCACCACGGCCCTTTCTACCACACTCCCTCTTTTGTCTTCAGGCTAAGAGCTGCATAAATTCTTTCATTTGTTCATTCGACATTTCCCGAACTCTGATTTGTAGGAGAGGCGGTGTTGCCTAGTGGATGGAGAGTTGTCCTTGGAGGCAAGGAGACCTGGGTCCTAATCATGCCTCTGATACACACTGGCTAGGAAATGCTCACCCAGTTACTGAGAGTTCTCAGTGGCACAAACAACTAAGACTGTAAATTGCAGAGTAATAACCTAAAAGTGGGATGGAATGCAGGCCCGGAATCAAGAAGATTCATCTTTGTGAGTTCAAATCCGGCCTCAGACACTTCCTGGCTGTATGACCCTGGGCGAGTCACTTAATCCTATTTGCCTCAGTTTCCTCACCTGTAAAATGGGCTGGAGAAGGAAATGTCAAACCACTCCAGTATCTTTGCCAAGAAAACTCTAAATGGGGTCACGAAGAGTTGGACATGAATGAAAAATGACTCAACAACAACAGTCAAAATTAGTAGAGGCAGTCTCCTCACCAGAGAGTAACCTAACACTGCTACAAATCACAGGTCTGGACAAAAAAAAATCTACTGTGTATATATTTTGTATTTAATAATATGTTTGTATTTGCAAATAGACATGCACATGTTGTATCCACCCCATCCCCAGTAGATTGGAAGCTCCTTGAGGGCAGTTGATCAACAAGCATTTATTAAGCATCTCCTATCTGTCAGGCATTGTGCTAAGCACTGAGGATACAAACAAAGGCAAAAAAAAAAAAAAAAACCCAGCCCCTGCCCTTAGGGAACTTATAGTCTAATGGAGGAGGCTATGAAATACCTATGGACAAATAAAATACATTTAGGACAATCTGGAGATAATCACCAGGTGGAAAGACATGAAAATAAAGGAAGCCTGGGAAATATTTGTTGCAGAAGGGACTGGAGCTGAGATTTTAAGAAAGCCAGGAAGTGGAGATGAGGAGGGAAAGACCTCAGTTCAAATCCTGCTCCAGACACTAACTAGCTGTGACACACACAGATCACTCAACCACACCTGGAAAATGGAGACCATGATACTTCTAATGTCTATTTCACCAGACTTCTGAGTTTGAAATCAATCAACATTTATTAAGTGCCTACTATGTGCCAGGTACTGTTCTAAACATGGGTGATACAAAAGGAGACAAAAGACAGTCCCTGCCCTCAAGTACCTTACAATCTAATAAAATAATATGTGAAAAGTACTTTGCAAGCTCAAAAGTGCCACACGAAAATCAATAATGAACATTATTGTTCCCTACCCATAGTAAAATGAGTGAAGCCAGCATCATTTTTCTCTCTCCACTGGGGATAAATTGTGAATCCTCCAGCCTGCAGAGGGGTGAGAGCTATTCCAAAGTGTGTTCCCCTCACACAGCTGTATGAATCAATCCCATCATATCCCATTCTGTTAGAGGTCGTGGGTTACCATGCTGGCTGGCCAAGAGCACAGGGGCTACATCAGAAGTCAACAGTCTGGCTTCCCAAGGGAAAGAGTGGCCAGAGCATGGGCCTCTGGGTTGGGTGACTTAGGTTCAAGCCTCGGCTACAGCAGCTCTGAGCCCCATGACTGGGGGTGAATTATTTGAACTCCCAGAGCCTTGGGCACCTCATATGTAATATCTGTAAATATTATGAGATTGTTAGCCCAGTAGAAGAGGCTAGAAAGAGCGGTGGGAAGAGTGCTGGACCTAGAGGCAGGAAGACCTAAGCTCAAACCTGGCCTCAGCCACTTACCATCCCTGTGACCCTGGGCAAGTCACTTCACCTCTGTCTGCCTCAGTTTCCTCATCTACAAAATGGAGGTAATAAGAGCACCTAAGTCATATGGTTGTTGAGCGAATTGAATGAGATAATCTTTGTAAAGAGCTCAGCACAGTGCCCAGCACACAGCAGGTGCTTAATAAATGTTTATTTCCTTCCTCGCCTTTCAAGCTCCCAAAGAGTATTTCTCCCAACAGGAGAGACTAATTCTGTCTCAGGGAGAGTACATACTGCAAAGTACACTGTAATCCTTAGTGCTCTGGCTCTGGGGTCAGAGGATCTGGGTTCAACTAAAGCCTCTTGCATTGAGCTAAAGGAGATTCCATGCAATTAATACAGATTAATAAGAGAGCCCAAAGACCCTCCTCCTTCCATGGTAGGCTTAGCTTTTTTTTAGCTTTAGCTCCCCAAATCTCTAACAAGTCTTATTTGTGGGGGTTCCTCTTCAGGATCCTCTGGGAAACAAATTGCTCCCCATTCAACATTAAATATATAGATTTAACTTCCTTCAAAGTCACCTTCCACTAAGCCCAGTTACAATGAATACTTTCCTCAGAGCTACCATCATGAGGAGTCTAATTGTTACAAGACAGGAAGGGCTCAAAGGAGAACTAATGATGTGTTCCCTACCAGAAAGGCATAGAGTGAGGGGAGAGGACAGGGAGAGGGGGTCACAAAAGGTCGGCCACGACTGAAATGGCTAAACAACAACCAGGTAGAAACTTAAGATCAATGAGATCTTGGGTTTGGAGATGGAAGGGACCTCAGAGACCATGAACTCTAACTCCCTCATTTTACAGATGCAAAACCTGAGGAATTCACACACAAACACATATATACACACACAGAGATACACACAAATGTATTCATGTTCAGTCAAAGGAAGAAAGGAAAGAAGGATGGATGGAAAAGAGGGAGGAAGAAAGAACAAGAAAGAGAGGAAGAAAGGAGAGAAGGAAGGATGGGAGGAAAAAGGATGGGAGGAAGGGAGAAAGGAAGAAAGAAAGAATGGGAGAAAAAAC
>NW_020954710.1:15220800-15233366 GCF_900497805.2 Vombatus ursinus
AGAAAAAGAAAGAAAGAGAAAGAGAAGGAAGGAAAGGAAGAAAGAAAGAACAAGAGAGAGAAGAAGGAAGGAAAAAAGGATGGGAGGAAGGAAGGGAGAAAGAAAAAGGAAGGAAGGACAAGAAAGAGGAAGGAAGGATGGGGGAAAGAGAGAAGGAAGGAAGGAAAGGAAGAAAGAAAGAATGAGAGAAAAAGGAAGGAAGAAAGGAAGGATGGGAGAAAGAAAGTTAATATTTTCAAGTAAGCAGAAGAAAACAGAAGGAAGGCCAGAAAGAATGGCAGACAAATAGGACAGCTTTGAAAATTCCATACAAAATGTTCTATTTTTAAAAGAAAAGCCAGCTGTATCTAACAGAGATCTACAGTTTCAGTTACAATCTTCTGTTTCTGGATGTTTGTTAAGTTCAGAATAATAAACTTTAAAAAAAAGAAAGAAGAGCTGGCCCAAGCACAGAGACATTTCGGTGACTTACTCAGGCCACACAGGCTGGAGGGGTCAGAGGGGGACTTGAGCTCAAGTCTTCACCTCAAGGCTTCCTCACTATCCGCTACTTGGAGGCCGCTACCAATCAGACCTACCTGAAACTTCTCTTCTTGTGGCTAAGTACCCCCCATTCCTTCACCTAATCCTTATATAGTGTGAACATCAGGCCTTAGTCTCTACAGACTTAACTTCGGGTAATGATTTTTTCCACTTAGCAAGAGTCAGGGTTGTGCTGGTAAATGTTTAACAACCAGCTCTCTGAAAAGTCCACACTTTTATGTTTACTCTGTATTATTATTTTTCTCTATCACTTTCTTAAGTCTAGACCATCATAAAACAATAAATCAGGCTCTGATTTATATAACATTTGCTGATTTCTGAGTTAATTGTTCACACTGAAGATTTAACAATCAGCTCAGTTTGAGCAGTCTCCAGCACACCTTTGCTAGAGGCAATCTATTGCTGCACCTCTACACAAATACTTTCCGACTGAATAGGACCCAACCAAAATCTTTTGAGAACTCCAGGGCACCACCGTATCACAGCATGACCACTGTCCCTGTGGCGCAATGGGAAGAGGGCTGGATTTCAAGGCAGAGGACCCGGATTCAAATCCTCGCCCTGCCTTTTACTGTCTGCGTGACCTCTACACATTGCTCATCTGTAAGATGAGGAGAATGGAGGAGGTCCTCTTAGCTCTAGGCTATGATTCTGTGGACGTGTAAACAATGGAAGTCCTTCTTCATAGTATGACAGAAGGTCACCCGGTCATCTCTGGAGCTGGCACAGACCTTAGATGCCTCTAGCCCGACCCTCTCATTATACAGATGGAGAAACTGAGCCCCATGGGAGGTTGAGTGACTCAGAATGACAGTCTGTGTGTGTAATACTCTATGCCGTGACCAGCACAGACTACCCACGATGTCCATGGGTCCTCCATTCATCATTCAGCCACCCCATCCCCTTCCCCCCATCTCCCCAGTCCAAACCGCTACTCACTGTCTCCTGCTTCCCTGTGGGGTCTCAAGGCCATTTCCACCTTCTCATCTCTTTCTGCCCTCTTCCCTGGACTTTGCCCTTTGCTCTGGCCCATTATCACCAAGCTAACCCTCTGACTAACCCTTTCCCCAGGCCCAGCCCTCTTCACCCCTCCCCGAACCCCCAAGTTTGAGCCAGCAATTTATGCCGGGAATTCCCACTGCTATTCAGTGTGCTATGCATGTAAATATCTCATAAATGGCTTTTTACTATGAGGCATGTTTATACCTGAACAAATTATACTCTATTTTTGTTTGGAAAGGTGTAGGGCTCCACCTTCATTATAGCATGGGGCCCAGTAAGCTACATGCCCGAGCAAGTAAGAAAGCGCTCTTCGTATCCTGGCCTGAACCTGACTCACCAGGCTTAGAACAGATTCCTTCCACTCCAGCTGGGGTCAGGGTGGGAGTGGGGGTGAGGAGGGGAGGGGAGAGAAGAGGGAGCCAGCACGCACACCAGCCCATATGGAAATAAGGCTCTGCACTCCCCTCATCCCCAAGGCAAGGTCTGAATTCTCCGGGCCTCCAATGAGGCCTTCATTTCTCCCAAGGGACTGGTCAGGCAGCTGAACAGTGACCATGTTCCATGACAGGCCCAGAGATGGTGTCCCTGGTTCCATGCCCATCTTACTTTTTCCTGCTCGCTAAGACTCCTATTGAGTTATGAGGAGGCAGATTTCAGCTCAGCATAGTAAGGGACTTTCTAACAATCTGAGCTGTCCAGCAATGGTACAGGCTTCCCTCTCAGATAATGAGCTCCCCACCATTGAGGGTCCAAACACAGGAACGTTTGACCATCTGTCCAGAGGTTCTACAGAAGAGATAATAATAATAATAATAATAAACATAATAAACATCGTTTTATGCTGCATTATCTGGGGTAGGAAGATGGACTAAATAACCTCTAGGGTCCCTTCCAACCCCAAGATTCTCTGAGACAACGAGTTGCTCTAATGTAGGGTCTTCGATGTCCACAAGAGTCTAGGAAGTGTGGCCTTAAAAGTAGACAGAGTATGGATCACAGACACAGAACTGAAAGAGACCTCAGAAGCCATCTAGCCCAATACCATCATTTTACAGGGGAGGAAACTGAGACCCAAGGTGGTTAAGTGACTTGCCCAAGATCATACAGCATGAGGTATATTGGGCAAGCCCTCCTTTCTCCAAATCACCTCTTGGTATAATTCAGACTCAACGTGTTCAAAAGAGAATTCATTTTCTTCCTCCCTAAATATATCTTATCCACAAATTTTCCTCTTTCTGTTAAAGGTACTACTACCTTTCCCATTACGCAGGCCCACAACCTTGAAGCCATCTTTGATTGTTCCTTCTCCTTCTCCCACCTCGTTGCCAATTGGGTGTTGAGCTTTTTCAATTACAGCTGCTTACCACCTCTTGGGACCCTCCCTCACACTTTCACCACCTCTCCTCTCTCCTAGTCTATTTCAATAGCCTCCTAATTGGGTGCCTTCCTTCTATGTTCTGCCCTCTCCAGCCCATCTTTCACATGGATATCAAACTTAGGTTCCTGTAACACACCTAAGACCTCGCCATTTCCTTGTTCAAAAATCTTCAAAGGCTCCCTATTTTCTCTAGGATAAAATACAGTCTGTAAATGCCTCAGTCTGGCATTTAAAGTCCTCCACAGCCTGGCTCCTATCTACCTTTCCAGATATATTTAATAGAACCCTATCATATAGTCAAAATCCCATCTCCAGTCTCCATGCACACACAGGCTGCCACCACCACCTCTCATGCACATCTTAGAATCCCTAGCTCCTATCTTCTTCTTCTTCTTCCTCCTCCTCCTTTTAAAGGCCAGCTCTCCCTATCCTGAAAGTACAGTGGCCACTCACAGTCAGGATCTCACTATTAATCAGTATGGGAACTTTAACCTGCTCCATTTCCAATCTGGGACAGTTTGCCTTTCCTTAGGCAACCTGTTCACCCCTCCACCCATTGCCATATTGAGTCTGGACTTGGTAGGGACACCGTATTGACTTAGCCCACTGGAGCTCAGAACTCCTAAGCACAAGAGATCCATCAGCCTCAGTCTTCCTGGTGGCAGGGATTAAAGGTATAAGCCACCACACCTGGCTCCTAGCTCCTTTCAAGGTCCAGCTAAGGTATTACCTCCCGTAAGAAGACTTGCCTGATTCCTTCTAAATATTAGTGTTTTCTCTCTCTCCCAATTATCCCATATTTACTTAGCTCTATGCATAGTGTATATCATCCCCAACCTACCAATCAGTAGCAAGTAAGATCCTTTAAGGATGAGAATGATTTATTTTGTTTTGTTTTTGTAGCCCCAGGGCCCATGTGTTATAAATCATAAAAACTTAATAAGTGTTTATTGGAATGGTTTAGATGGTGGAAGATAGTCCACCATTAAAATTCTTTTTCCATTTGGAAAGCTTTTCCATGGCTCTCTATTGAAATGCAAATATTCTATGGGAGGGATAACACCCTAAGTATTAACCATAATTTAACACTCTATCTTGGAGCTCAGAATGAAGCCAGCATTTTGGGTGGGAGCAGCAATGAATGGGCCAAGATGTCAGAAGCAGGAAAGAATGACTAACGTGGAAGGAAGATGCTAGTTTTCCTGCCTTGATCATTCTATGATCAAGCCCAATACCACAGTACCCCAGTAGTCCTGAAATTTGTCCTACAAGCTCATAATCTATAGTCATGCTTGCTTGCCATTAGACAACTGGTTTACTCTATGGCTCAGACACAGAGTGGTCAGGAAGAAAGGGGATGAGAGTCTGAGTTGGTTCCCAGTCCAGACACCCTACATCTTGACATTCCTGCCTAGAAGAGAACCCTAGTCATCCAGAGGTCATTTAGGGAACTTGGATCTGGCCAGCTCCTTTTATGATCCTACCCATTTAAAGGGACATGGGTAGTAGGGGCAATGGGAAAGGGACCAAGCATCCAAGCTGCCATTTCATTAGCTCAATCATGCTACCCTTCCAAGGAAAAACCAACCCTACTATGAGCACTTTGTCTCACCTGCAGAAGTTAAGAGACCTCACTTACCATGACAGACTCATTCATGCTCTGCATGTGGAAGTCATCCATGCTGACCACAGTCCCACCAGCCACCACCTCACTGCCTCCTTGGCTAGACTGGGGGAGATCAAAGTATGTGCTGTCTGGCTCCCTGAGAAAAGATGAGGAAAGCCATTAGCCCTACTTGAACCGCTGGTCTAAATACCCTAACCTACCATTCCAAGGTTAGAGTTAACTGAGAATGGAAAGGAAATGGCATGTTTGGGGGAGGAGAGGAGGGTATAAATCGATCTTGTCACTGTGAAGGACCTGAGAGTATCCTGGCTTCAAACTTTTTCCCATTTACTTTTCTTCCTATGTACTTCTAGACCACCCCTCCCCACCCCTCCTCTCTTCTCCTCACCTTCTGGTCATCTCCTCAGCTCTCCTCTCCTTTCTTTTCTTCCCTCTCTTCTCTTCTTTTTTTATCCTCCTCTCCTCCTCCTCCTCCTCCTCCTCTCTCTCTCTCTCTCTCTCCCTCCCTCGCCCCCTTCCTTTCCTATCCTCTCCTTTCCTCTTGGGCTATCTACACCTCCTGGTTCTCTCCTCATTTCTCCTTTTGACCCTCTCTTCTCCTCTCCTCTTTCCAGTCCTCTCTCATCCTTTCTTCTCATCTCTTTTCCTCTCTCCCCACCACCTGATCCTCTTCTCTTCCCAAACTGAAGAATTTAAGTTTGTGACAGAGGTCATCTGGTACAACCTATATCTGAACAGGAATCCTCTCCCCAGACAAGTGGGTATTCCTCTTCCACTTGAAGACCTTGGGTATGGGGACCTCACTGTCACTCAAGGCATTCTCTTTGGGGACAATTCTAATTGGTAGGAAGTTTTTCCTTATCTGAAGCCAAATTTGGTGTCTCTGTAATTCCCATCCATTACTTCTAGTCCTGCCTGGTAGAACCAAGCAGAGCTAGGTTAATCCTTCTTCTACATGACTCTTCAAAGGCTCCCAGCAGTATTCCAAATGGCTTCTTGGTGCCCCACTCCTTCACCCCACTTTGTTCCCCAGTCATCAAGGTCTTTTCTACATCACCAAGGACGATCAGGAGGGCAATTAGTCTGCTCTGCAGACTACTAGGAAGTACCTACTTTTATATGATACATCCTAAGGAAAGGCCCTGGCATGGGTGCTCCATTTAGCTGCAGCTCCTGCCCACATGTGCCCATCTACCTATAACTGGACACCAGACCTGATGAGATGGTTGAGCCTAGTATGAGCTGAGGAAACAGCTCCCTACTCTTCTACTTCATCTCCCAAGGGTACAGACTAGGAAGGAAACTCACAGAGTACTCCAGAGGTGTTCAAACGTGGTTCCTTCATCTGCTGAGGAAGACTGGGACATCTTCATGGAGGGAGAATCCAGCCAAGGGTAAAACACTCTGGGAAGAGAGAGCACACCCTTGTGAATAAGAAGCCACTTTCCAGCTTCTCCAATTCTTTTCAAATGCATCTGTTTCTAGCCACCACCCACCCCATCCAAAGCCAGCATCTTCACTTTTCATGGGATCACAGATTTAAGAGACTATGAGTCCAACAACCCCATTTTACAGATGAGGAGACTGAGAAGGCTTACATAGCTAGTAAGTGGCTGAGATGGGATAGGAACCACCTCAGGGGTGGGGAACCTGTAGCCTCGAGGCCACATGTGGTCTTTTAGGTCACTGAGTGCAGCCTTTTGACTTGAGTCCAAACTTCACAGAAGGGCTGATGGAAGATAGGATTAATATTCTCCTCATTCTAGGTACTGCTACTCCACCCAACTAGCTATGGCTTGGGTGGGAGATATATAGGTTCTTTGTCTAGATTGCCCAAGGCTGGGGGGTGGCTCTGACCAAGAGTGACGTGGAGTCACTCTTAGCCCCTCACTGGAGTGAGCTCACTTTTCTTCGTAAAGTCCACCTCTCATTAACTCTTAACCAATCAGAGTTGATTGTCTCCCTTTGGAACACTTGTCTTCCAAGGACATAGAAGCCATGAGCCTGCTGCCATGTTTGTCTTTGGTCTAAGAGAAAGATGGCCATCTTGTCATTATTAATAAAATGATTAAATTACCCAGAAATTATACCTCTTGAATTTTTTAAATGCCACAACATTTATAGGAAATTCTTTTTACCCCCCTAAAAGTCAACTGAAGTCTGACTGATATTAATGGGAAACACACCAGTGGGAGCTTGTCAATGAGAGTACCAGAAACCCAGCCCCTCAGGGTTACCTCCTTCTTGGGCCCCTGCAAATCAATTCAAGTATGATTGAAGACGTAGTTCTAGAGAGGGTAGGACATAAACAAACAGATAATATAGGCAAATTAATGGAGAAAGGAGCCCAAAGAGAAATAACTACTGGGGACATTAAGAAGGGTCTCATCAGGGGGTGATGCTTGAGCTGAGCCTTGAAATAAGTCAGGTATTACAAGAAGCAGAGTGGAGGAGGGAGAGCATTCCAAGTATGGAGGACAGCCCACACAAAGGCAGGAAATGTCTTGTCCCAGAAATAACAAATAGGCTTGTTTGGCTAGAATGTAGGGTGCACAAGGGGAAGGGCAGGTAGATTAGAGTCAGATTGTGAAATGTAGGCACAGAAAGGGTCAAGGAACCTTCCACACTGGCATTTGGCCCTCCTCTTTGCATCACCTCAACTCAAAGCTGTATATTTCTTATGTGTTCTTAACCAGTCAATACCTAGAATAAGCTCATAGGTCTAGAACTTGAATTTGAAGGGACCCCCCCCACCACCATCCAGTTCAATCTCGTCATTTTACAGATGAGGAAACTGAGGCCACAGTGACATACAGGGTGGTAAACTTAGAGGTCAAGTCTTAGACTGCCCAAAGACCCACCCACCTCCTTCCTGGGATATGTGGTCTCGGAAACAGATGCCAGTGAACTTACTCATTAAGATGAGATGTGGCCACTTTCTGTGCTTATTACCAAGACTTTAATCAAATCACAAACTGATCTGGCCACCTGGGCCCCTAGAGGTCCTCAGTGTATGAAAGTCAAACTGAGCAGAGCCCCAGCCCTGCCCCACCTACATGCCACACGGCCATGCCAAGCCGGGCAAGCCCAAACCTGCCCAGTGTGGGTCACAGCAGGAATACACAATCTGCCTCATTCTGACTTTCTACATGTAGGGCTGCACGGAGCCTCCAAGGCAGGCACTGAAGGGGCGCACTCCCCCCTGGACCCGGCCCACCCTGGAGAACCCTGGCTACTGGAGATGGCACACAAGACAAGAACTAGGCTGGGAATTAAACAGAAAGAGACACAGGATTGGGCAGGAAGGTAGTGAGACAATGCTTCATGCCTAGAAACCCTTCTGGAAGTGGCCCCTTTATTCACTTATTTGTGCAGTAATTATTTACAATGCCCGCCTTGGAGCCAGGACAACACCTGGATTCAGAGTTGCTCCAGACACATATTAGTTGTGCGGCCCTTGGCAGGTCACTTCTAAGGACTTTATGCAACTCTCTAGAAGGTGCCAATCTGTACTGATGGAGAGAGTTTCCTCGCCTGAGAGTTCTCTATGCCAGCAAAACCATAGGTCTAATTCCTCTCCTTATCTATATAGTATTCTGGGTACTGATGAAAACATAGAACAGTAAAGGTTACGGACCCTGCTTTCCAAGATATTAGATTCTACTTGGGTTGAGATAAGACAGGCAAGGTAGTAAGTATAGTGGAAAGAACATTAGTCCCTGGGATGAAATCCTGGCTCTGATATTTATAAACTGTGGCATGATGGGTAAACCACCCAACATCTCTGATAAGTATCTGTAAAATGAGGTGGTTGCACCAGGTCAGGGGCTCTAAATCTGGAGTCCGTGACCTTGTTCAAAAATATTTTGACAACAGTATTTCAATTTAATTAGTTTCTTTTGTAATTCAATGTATTTTATTTGATGTATTTAAGAACATGATTCTGGAAAAAAAAAAAAAAGAGAGAAGATGACTCTGTGAAGGAACTGGCTAAACCAACTACCCAAGGAGTCCAGGGCACAAACAAGGTGAAGATTCCCTGCACTAGATAATGTCCCTGGAGACTCGATATCCTATAATCCGGATATAAACAAATCAAACAGATAAGCAGCAGGGCACAAGGTTTGTTAAGCTTTCGGCCCTACTGCCCAAACTCCCCCAGCTCAAGCCCCTACAAAGCAAACTGTCCAGCAGGTCTCCCCTATGTTCTGGCTCACTCATCACCCAATGACCTGTTTGCCTACTTCCCTGTGATCCAAGCCACTAGATAAAATGAGCAGTGTGCTGGTTCTGAAACCTAGAGAACCTGGTTCGAATCCCAGCTCCGTCACTGATTAACTGTGTGATTTTGGCCAAGCCACCCAAGTCAGTGGGCCTAGTTTCCTCAATTGTAAAGTGAGCAGTTAGTCAAGACTAGGTAAAGAGGCCATTCGCCGCCTCATTTCTTATTAAGCCTTCATCAATGAACGGGCCTTGCCTCAGTCAAATTGAGACCTGTTAAAGACCTTAGCTTGAAAAAGCCAAGGCTCTCTACTGCATCTTGGGCCATCTCCAGTCATCCTGATCCATATCTTGCCACAGGACCCAGATGGCTCCAGAGGAGAAAGTGAAGCTGGTGACTTTGCACAGCCCTGCGTCACTTAAATCCAATTCACTTGCATGTCATGGCATGACCTTCCTGATGTCATGGTCCTCTTTGAGAATCAAGGACAAACAACAAAAACAGTTGGTCGAGATGGCTTCTAAGGTCCCTTGTAGTTCTAAATCTCTGATCCTAATATACAATAATAATAATAGCTCACATTCCTAGAGTGCTTTAAAGTTTTTGAAATCCTTTACAGCCATTACTGGGTAGCTAGGTAGTGCAGTAAATAAAGCATGTGGCCTGGAGTCAGGAAGACCCAAGTTTAAACCTGGCCTCAGACACTTAGTAGCTGTGTGACCCTGGGCAAGTAATTTAACCTCGTTTGCTTCAGTCTCCTCATCTGTAAAATGAGCTGGAGAAGGAAACGGCCAAACCCCTCCAGTGTCTTTGTCAAGAAAACCCTACATATGGTCACAAAGAGTCGACATAGCAATAGCCATTATCATCTCATTGTTCCTCCCAACCCTGCAGGCGTGCTAGCATCATCACCATCATCATCACCACCACCATCATCATCATCATCATTATCACCATCACCATCACCATCATCATCCTCACCATCACCATCATCATTACCAACACCACCACCACCATCATCTTCACCGTCATCATCATCATCACCACCATCATCATCACCACCATCACCGCCACCATCATCATCATCATCACCATCATCATCATCACCATCATCATCCCCACTTTTTAGATAAACTATAGAAGGTCAAAGTGCATCGAGTCACCCTGTGAGTAAGTATCTGAGGCAGGATGTGAACTCCACTCTTGAAGCTCACTGCCCTACCCACTGTTCCATCCTCTCTCTGGTTAACTATGGACCGAGCTCTACAGCACTAAGTGAGTTCAATGAGAGTCCAGAGAAGGCTGGAGAATTTGAAATACGTTTTACTGAGATATTCTTGTTATTCAGTCTTTTCAGTCATGTCTGATTTGGGGTTTTCTTGGCAAAGATACTGGAGTGGTTTCCATTTCCTTCTCCAGCTCATTTTACGGATGAGGAAACTGAGACAAACAGGGTTAAGTGACTTGCCCAGGGTCACACAGCTAGTACATGTCTGAGGTCAGATTTGGACTCAGGAAGATGAGGTTTCCTGACTTCAGGCTGGGCACTCTATCATATGCACCACCTAACTGCCTTTTTACTGAATTAGAAACACTTAAAGGATGGGTAGAATTTTGGTAGGAAATGGAGTGAGGAGGGACCTTTCCAAGAGGGTTCATAGGATTTAAGGCTTGCTATAGACCCTGCAAGAAAGGTAAGGACTTTAACATGCAGAGCAACAGAACTGGGAGGGTGTTTAGAACATAGGCTATCATAGCTGGGAGGGCCCTTAGAACACAGAATATCAGAGGTAGGAGGGGTCTTAGAACAAAGAATGTCAGAGCTGGGAGTGGCCCTAGAACCCAGAATGTCAGGGCTAGAAGGGCCCTTAGAACAAGGAATGTCAGAGCTGGGAAGGTCCTTAGAACAGAGAATGTCAGAGCTGGGAGGGCCCTTAGAATAAAGAAAGTCAGAGCTGGGAGGGGACTTAGAACAAAGAATATCAGAACTGAGAGGGCCCTAGAACAGGGAAGATTAGAGCTGAAAGGGCTGGGACCTTAGAGATGATCTAGTCTAAACCGCTCATTTTCCAGATAACTACCCTGCAGCCAAAAGGGGTGAAATACCTTGCCCAACAGTCACACAAGTAGTAACTACAAAAGCCAGGATTTGAACCCAAGTCCTTGGACTTCACATTCCATGCTCTTTTCACCCGAATTGACTCTGGGAGAAGGAAACAGAATGAGTAAAGGTTCAAAGATAGGAATGAAGCCTCCTCACAGAGAGTATAGTTTAAGGCCTCCTGCCAGAACCAGACAGGTCAGGACCCTCCGATTTGACAAAAGAGGAAACTAATGCCCAGGCAGAAGAAAGGACTGGCTAAGGTCATAACATAAGTTAGTGGTCAAGTCAGGATTTGACCCCAGGACTCCAGACTCCCAGCCCAAAGCTGTTTCCACTATCACACATTTCCCAGGCATGAAATCCTGGACAGCCCCACAAAGGGCACAAGGTCTGGGACTTTATACCATCTAAATGTCCAAATATGTGACCAGTTTCCCAAAGCCTAGACACTAATATTATGTAAAATAACAACGATGATCATTTTTCTTGATATCTTTTTGTTTTTGTATATTACCCCACCGCATTTCCAATGCCCACCTGGAACCACAGCCCCCTACAGAACACAGATCAACAGCTAAGCAAAAACAACACCTACAATGAACGTAACGCCCCCAACCCCATAGTTCCCTGCCTTTCCAGGGACAGAAGGAAGATGTGTTTCACTATCTGCCTCCAGGACCAAGATTGGTTATTACCATTTCCCTGAATGTGGTTTCATAGCATCGTGGAATTGGGAGACACTTCCAAAGCCATCTCATCAAAGTCACACCTGGATCTGCTCCATCTCCCCACCCCCCACCAGTGAGCTCCCAGCCTTTACTTGAAGGCCTCCATTGAGGGGGATTCCACTCACTGCCTCCCCAGACATCACATTCCACTGAAAGATAGCTCTAATTGTTAGGAAGTTTTTCATTACATCAAGTCTAAACCTGCCTCTCAGTAAGCTTTAGCAATAACTCTCAGCTCTACTGTCTGGGGCCAGGCAGAATAAACCAAAGCCCTCAACCATAAGACCTCATTTTACAGCTAGGAGAACTGAGGCCAGGAGAGGTGGAACTACAGTGGCCCCCTCTTAGCATTCATTCATCTACATCATCGAAGGCAGTGGGTATATTTGTTCTTCCAGATCAGTTTACTCCACTCTGCATCAGTTCATAGAAATCTTTCCTTGTTTTTCTTCTCATTTTTGTCATTCACACTTACTGTGTGATCCGTGGGTAAGTCACTTTACCCTATTTGCCTCAGTTTCCTCATCCAGAAAAATGAGCTGCAGAAGGACATGCCAAACCACTCCAAGAAAATCCCAAATGGGGTCACAAAGAGTCGGACACGACCGAAAAATGACAGAACCACAAACAGCAGTACTATGGCCTCCCAGCCAAGAAGTTCTTCCTCTGACACATATGGTATGACCCTGGGCAAGTCTTTAAGCTCTCAGTGATCTAGGCCACCCTCTAAGGCTATAAGTGATAGAGATAGTGCTGATCAGCATCTAGATGGTAAGCTCCTTGAGGGCAGGGACTATCTTTTGTCTCTTTTTGTATCCTCAGAGCTTAGCACAGTGTAATGCACGCTTAATAAATGTTTATTGATTGATCTATTGATAGAAGAGGGAGGTTTTTCACCTGGGAGTTAGATATACAAAAGAAAGAAAGAAAGAAAGAAAGAAAGAAAGAAAGAAAGAAAGAAA
>NW_020954710.1:15233376-15247978 GCF_900497805.2 Vombatus ursinus
AAAGAAAGAAAGAAAGAAAGAAAGAAAGAAAGAAAGAAAGAAAGAAAGAAAGAAGAAAAGAAGGAAGGAAGGAAAGAAGAGAGGTCACATCCGTAGTGCTTACTGTTAAATAATAATCTATTACAGTCATACAATTAGAGGTAGAAGGGACCTCAGAGGTCATCCAATCCAACCCTTTTCTTATATAGATGGAGAAACTGAGGCCTAGGGAAGATAAATGACTTACCTGATGTCACACTGTAAGCATCAAAGGTGGGTTTTGAATTCATGTCCTCTGAGTCCCAAACCAGTGGTCTTTCCACTGCACCCACAATCGTCCCTGATTTTTACAGATGTACTAAGGAGTGAGCAAGGCAACAGATTGGAAAGTAATACGAGCTAGTTCAATTCAATCCAATCCAACAAGTAATCAATCAGTAAACACTCATTAATTAAGCACTTACTATGTGCCAGGAACTGTACTAAGTACTAGAGAAAAGAAGGGAAGCAAAAACAGCCCCCGCTCTCCAGAAGCATTCAAGCACCTACTATGTGTTAGGCATTGGGAATACAAAGATAGAAATGAAAGTCCCTGCCTTCAAGAAGCTTATATTCCAAGGGGGAAGGGAATAATATGTCTACAGATAAATACAAAATAAGTGCAGAGAGTGGAGGCTAACGACAAGGAGGACTGGGAAAGAACAACTGTAGTGGGAGCATCTGTGCAAAGTCTTGATGTCAATGAGCATTTATTAAATACCTACTATATGCCAGGCATATACTAAGCATACAAAGAAAGACAAAACCCTCTTATAAAAAAATGAATGTTGAAAACTGTCCTTACATGAAATTGGAAAAAATAAAAACACTATTTACATTAAAAAAAGAAAAGGTAAAACCAGTCACTATTCCTTGAGAAGCTCACATTCTAATGGGGGGGAAGGAACCACAAGGAAATAATGACAAACAAATAAGCTATGTAAAGGATAAATTGGAAATGATCTCAGTGGGAAGGGAACTAGGGGTTCAAAAAGGCAGAGGAAATGAGGCAGAGCATTCCAGGTTTGGGGCTCAGGTGACTCAAAACAGAATGTTGCACATGGGGAATGTTAAGTCCGGAATGAGCTCCAATCCAGTCCAACTTTCAGAATCTGAGAGTTGGCAGGTACCTCTGAGACCTCGTAGCTCAACCCAGACCCGATCAAAACCCCCCTCTAGAGCATCCCCACCATTGGGCCATGGTGCAACCTCTGCAGGAAAACCTCTAAGCAAAGGGCGGTGCGAATGAGCTGGAGAGAGTAGAATTAGGCAATGTCACTTCAGGTGGGTACTCTGGGGCACTGGAGCCGAATACTTCTGACACTCGACTTCACACAGTCCCACATTCATCCCTTCTTTCTTTTTTTTGGTGAACAACAATTAATTAGAGGACTACTAGCTGCCGGTAGAGTTTGCACAACACAAGATTTAACTTTCTCAGCATGCGTACATGCCAAAGCTTCAGACAGCCCCCTCAGCAAGGCAACGAACCCATGCACACCCGCTCCTTAGCTTCCAGATCATGGGGCAGCCTGCCAAGTTCTAGCAAGAAGGCAGCGGGGCAGAAACCGCAGTATCGACTGTGATAGCTGTCTCCTATACAAAAGCGAACAATGCCTCGTTTCAGCCTACCACGTTCACTTTGTTTCCTTTGGAGAGTTTCACGTGACTCCACGTTCGCTTCTAGCAGCATCTGAGGACTTCTCTAAGTCTAAGCTAATCTGAACAGCTCTAAGCACGTGCATAACACACTCATGCACACACACACACACACACACACACACTCAGACTTGGGACATAAGAAAAAGTAGGCCCGACCTAGAAAAAGCTTGGCTGGGGAGGAGACAAGAAAACATTAGAATAAGAATGCAAAATGGTGCAAGTGGAGGGATGAACTCGGCATTATGGGAGCTGAATGGCAGCCTGAATCTTGGCTGTATCTGTCTACCCTGCTCAAGTCACTTAAACTTTTGGGCCCTCAGTTTCCTCATTTGTAAAGTGAGGAGGTCAGACCAGATGACTTCTGAGGTAACCTCCAGTTCTAGACCCAAAATCTTAAATCACTTTACCACATTGGGCCTTAGTTTCCTCATCTGTAAAATGAGGAGGTTGGACCAGATGACCTCTGAGGTCTCTTCTGGCTCTACAGCTATGATCATATGATGGATGTATGGGAGCTCCAGGCCTGAGTCCATAAACCTCTGGTCAGGCAGGTATGGACACTTCTTCCTCAGGGCCTGTGGATTTTCTCAAGAGATAAGTCACTTTTCCCATGTCAAAAGCTTTTCCTAACCTCTTGTCTCCTCCTAAGGTAGCTTGTCCAAGACTCTCCCAGTAGCTATACTCCAATCAACCCAGCAACCACTAAGCATTAATGTGTTAGGCTGACCATTGTCCATCCCTCCTATCTCTCCCAAGTATAGAGGGTCCATCCAAATACATGGCGGAATCCAGGCCATAGGCAACCTTCATCCATTTGCTCTTTCTTGTGTGGATGGACAGACCAAACTCCTTTGGGTAATTATGGTTCTTTTTCCAGAGTCTCTGCAATGTGCTGAGACTTGATGTAATCGACAAAATGTCATCAGCAAATCATAGTATATGGAGGACCACACCATCCATGGAAAATCCCTCCTCAATCAGGACCTTGCCCTGGATCACTTCCATCACAGTGGTGAATGCTATTTTTATTTTTAACTCTGACCTCACAGGAGCTGAGTGGGACCTTAGACCAGAGAAAGGAAAGTGGGCTGGGTTGCCTTAGGAAACTGAAAAGAACCTAGGCTTCTCAGAACAGCAAAGGCTCACCTTTTTGAAATAAATTTGTATCAGTGTTGCTGTAAGGTAGGAATACCTGAAATGATATTTTCTCCAAAGAATGGAAGATGAGCAGTATAGAGGTTAATGGAAAAAGCAAACAATGGCCAGAGGAAGGAGTGTGCTGGTAAATGTTTAACAACTGGGTATGGGATTGCATGTGTGACACACTTTTAAGTTTAATCTGAACTTTTAAGATTTTCTCCATCACTTTCTTAAGTCTAGACAATCAACTGAATACTAAATCAAGCCCTGATTTGTAGCATTTTCTGATTTCCAAGGTGTAAATGGTCTCAATGAAAATTTAACAAGCTGACTCCAAGCACATCCTTGCTTGTAGGTAGCGATGTGTAACCAATAAGGAATGTAGAGAAGAACAGGGGTAAAGGATGCTATCAAGGAGATACATGAAAGAAAGAGATGATGACTTGGTTATGTGGGGAGAGTGGGAGAGAAACAGAGAGACAGAGAAAGAAAGAGATAGAGACAGAGAGATAGATGGATAAATGGGGAGGAGGGAGGGATCAAAAGAGGGGGAGAAAGAATGAGGGAGTCAGAGACAGAGAGACAGAGAGAGAGATATAGATGGATATGTGGGAAGGGGAGAGAGAAGAGAGGCAGACAGAAAAATAAAGAGAGACAGAGAGAGAAGGGAGAAGGAGATAGATACCTAGGAAGAGAGAAACAGAATGAAGAGACAGAAAGAGAGAAAAGGAGGGAAGGAGGAAAGACAGAAATAGATGAAGAGAGACAGAGAATGGCAGATAGATGGATAGAGAGAGACATAGGGGGAGGGAGGGGGAGAGAGGAAGAAGGAGACAGAGACAGAGAGACAGAAAAAGAAAGGGAAAGAAACAGAGAAGGGAGAAAGAGAGGAGGAGAGGGAGATAGAGACAGAGACACAGAGAGATGGAGAAAGAGAGAAACAGAATGAAGAGATAGAAAAAGAGAGAAAAGGAGGGAGGACAGAGGAGAGACAGCCAGACACAGAATTCCTTACTCTGCCAATAACTGGCCCTGTGACCTTGGATGAGTCATTCCCCTTTTCTGTGCCTAACTTTACTAATCAGGAAAACAGGAGAGGCTGGACCAGATGGCCCTGTAAAGTTCAGCCAAGCTCCAGCCTTCTATATTCCATAATCTCAGGTCCTTTCCAACTCTACCGCCCTCTGTTCTCCGTTCTAAGGTCTCTCCTAGGCCTCATATTGTACTTTCCGAGGCCCTCCTGACTGACATTCTCTGTTCCAAAGTCTCCCCCAGCTCCTGCAGTGTCTGTTCTAAGGTGCCACTCGGCTCATCATTCTTTCCCCTCTGGTCCCCTCCAGCTCTGATTCTAAGATCCCATGATTCTCAGTTGCTACAGAACAAAACTCTTTCCCATACAACTTATTCAAATTTCTCTTCTTTCCCTGCAAGTGCTCAAAAATGCACATTCCTCCCGGAGGCCTAAGAAGACTCATGAAGCTGGGCTGATGGAACCAAAGGGCAACCTTCCCCCTCTCTGGATGACAAGAGCTGACGGATGCTCTCCAGCAGAGCTTTACTCTGGAGAAGAGGAACAATGAATCAGAACGGGGGACTCGCTCCTAAAAGGCCCTGAACATAACATCTGCAATCCTTTGCTGCCACCAGCAGGAACTTCTCCCTCACACCTGAGGACGCCAATTCTGAGCCCAGTACAGAATAAAGAGTCCTGGCCTTTACCTCGGGGACCAGGACTGAAGACCCCAGCTCTCATCCTGACTCCCTGAGAGATCCGGGGCAGGGCACAGAATGCTTAAATCTGGACAAGATCTCAGAGCTCGTCCAACTTTCAACTCCTCTCCAACATAACTAGCAACGTGGATACTTCCAGGGACAGGGAACTTACCAGTTGAGGAACTGATGCACAACATGTTTGAGTTTTGTGGTTCAACATGGAAAATGGGGCTGGATTGGGAGTCAGAGCACCTGGGTTCAGATCCTGCTTTCTATCAAAACCTGTGTGACCTTGTTCCCTCCTCTTCTGTAAAATGAGAGGACTGGACTCAGTGGCTCCCAAAATCCTTTCCAGCTTTAGAATAATAATAATAATCAATAATAATGATGATGGGGCAGCTAGGTTGCTCAGTGGATAGAGCTCCAGCCTTGGTGTCAGGAGGACCTGAGTTCAAATCCAACCTCAGACACTTGATACTTACTAGCTGACTGATCCTGGACAAATCACTTAACCCTGATTGCCTCACCAAAAAAGCAAAAAAAAAAAAAAAAATAATAATAATAATAGGTATCACTTATATAGATAACACCTACTATATCAGACTTTTTTGATGTGTGAATTAGTTTTCCTGATTTTAAAAAAGTCTTTGTTAACAAGGGATTCTGGGAAGGGGAGAGAGAAGAAAATAGGAGAAAAATTAGGTGATACCAAAAGAAAATATATCAATGAAAATCTATTTTAAATAAAACAAAAATAGTTAATACCATCCTCCCCCCCAAATAAAAGAAAAATAAAGAGATTAGACTGCATAACTTCAAAAGTCCTAGCTCTGAAACACCATGGTATTTCTAAAACTGTTAAATCTAAACAATTGAAAAAATATTTTCCAAATGAAATTGACATTTCTACCAGTTGAAGTCTTTGATAGCATTGGTTTGTATCAGAGGAATGACAAATACTTGTTGCCAAGTAAAGGCAGCCTGGTATGGTGAAAAGTGGTCTGATTCTGGAGTCAGAGGTCCTGGGTTCAGGTCTTCTCCATGAACTGTGTGACCCTGGGCCTCAGTTTCCCCCTCTGTAAATGAAGAGGTTCAACTACATGACCATCCAGCTTTGACCTGCTGATCCTACAATGACAAATAGCATGGTATAGGAGAAAAGGTAGTAGAAAAATCTAGAATCAGAGGCCTGGGATGTGGAGCCCAGCTATGCTAATTTGCAACCTTTGAAGACCAGGGCAATTTCCATCACCCCTGTGGCCCTCAGTCTCCTCATCTGTAAACCAAGACCATTGAACTGTTGTTATTCAGTCATGTCTGACTCTTCGTGACCCCATTTGAGGTTTCCTTGGCAAAGATGCTGGAGTGGTTTACCATTCCTTCTCTATACAAGGTAGGGCCACCCAGCCCTACCTTGTGTGAAGACACATTTGAACTCAGGTCTTCCCGACTTCAAGCCTGGCGCTCCGTGCACTACGGCGCGGCCTAGCTGCCATCGAGTCCTATAAAGTCCTTTTTAGTTCTTTGATCTCATACAGTGTATGGGGATTTATTCTGTTAAGTTTGGATTCAGTCAAAGGGCTGTACTTGAGGACCTAGAGGGCCACATGTGGCCTCGAGGTCACAGGTTCCCCACCGCTATCATACACCACTCGAACATTATATATAAATCTGTGACCTATACTTAAATCCCACCCCCATCCCTCATTTTCTCGGGGCACTTTACAGTCAAACTGTGAATTCCCAGAAGGCAGGGAATGAGTAATCTTTCTATCACTGTGACTGCTGCCTGGGTCCTCTCCAGCTGTTAGCACTGGTATACAGAAGTCACTCTCAGTCATACCACACTCCCTGGTCACCAGTGAAAGAAACTGGAGTTTCAGGAGTGGCGTATGTATTTCAGGAAAGAGAACCCTTATCACTTAGCATCACCAGATGCACACATCAAACAGATGTTACCAATAGATCATGAACCGGACTCAGAATCTGATGGGGAAGTTCCGTCTAGGCTGTTTGGGGGTTGTGTTCTCAACATCCTCAGCTGCTCTTGACAGCAAATACTCATTTCTTCAATAGGCTGCCCCATCTAGATATGTCGTAGTCGGGGCAAGGGGTATTCTTCTAAATATCATTATATTTGTGTACATTGACTGCCCCAATAGGATATAAACTCCCTAAGAGCAGACATTTTCTTGCTGTTGTTTTTGTATCTGCAACACTTAGCATAGTGCCTGGCACATATTAGGTACTTAATACTTGCTGACTGACGGATGAGTGGACCCATTCTTTTTCCAATGTGAATGATAAGGCTGATTTGTCACCCAGGTGACTTTGCAGTGTTGCAAATACATAAAGTTTCTTCTATCTCATTCTGTTCCAGTTTTGTTTTCTGTCTCTTTTAATATTTTGGTAAATTTTATTGATGTTTTTCAATTTTGACATCATGTTTCCAGAAATAACTCACCCTACTCCCACCTCTGAACCCTTCTTGTAAATAACACAAGCCGTTAAGCAAAACCAGCCAATTCGGTGACTGTCTCAGAGCACGCCTACTTTATGTACCAACAGACCATAACCTCTCCTCCAAGAGAAGGCTTTTCTCAGAGACCAAGAGTGAATTTTACAATTACTCAGAGTTCATATTCTTTTCTGTGTCCTTACCGCTAACATTTCCTCAGTCATATTTATTGTTCTCCTGATCGTACTTACTTCACTCAGCATTAGCTCATACGAGTCTATTCTTTTCTAAATTCCTTACATCCAACTGTAATGTAATATATATGGATATGCATGTGTGAATGTACACACACACACACACACACACACACGCCATGGTGCATTCAGCCATTTTCCAACCAATGGGGATCCATTTTGCTTCCAGTGAGAATGTAAGCTCCTTAAAGGCAGAGACCGCTTCTGCTTTTGATTTGCCCTCTCAGTGTCTAGCACTGTGCCTAACACATTGTTGGCATTTAATCTGACTTTGACCTCCTTAGGGAACATATGCCAAGATGTAGGATTGCTGTGTCAAAGGGTATGGACAGTTTAGTTGCCTTTCTCACAGAATTCCAAATTATTCCAATGAACTACTTTTAAATTCCAATGAACCACCTTTTAAAGAGAAAGCTTGACATCTGCGGAAAGCTTTAGAAGGAAAGTAATTTTCCATTTATCCTTTTTCTATGTAAATATATATATATTCACAACTTTAATGATTTATATATAATTACATATATAATTATATACATATACTTAGATACAAAATTACATGTTTGTATTATATATAAATTATATGTATATTTATACCCATATTTATGTAATATTACATATGTAATTATATACATAAATTCACATATATTATATTATAGATATAATATAATACATTATATTATATTACAATAATATAATATTATATATTATGTTTAAACTATTTATAAAATTACATATTATATGTATAATTGTACATATATGATTATATACATATATACTTACATATAATTAGATCTAGAGATAGATATAGATCATATATATAGATAGATACACATGGATATATAGATATAGTAGCACTGTTCTAAATGAAAGTGGGGCACCATGTAGTAGGGCAAGAGAACCAGTCTCAGAGCCAGGAAGACCTGAGTTCGATCTTGTCTCTGACACGTGCAGGCTGCGTGACCCTCTCTGGGTATGTTTCTTAACCTCTCAGTGTTCTAGGTAAATATCCATGAGTATCTATGGGACCAAGGAAACTACCAGCCTGTTTTGGTGGAGGGAGTTTGTTCACCTGGTAGGTCGTTAAGTTAGTGAAATCACAGGTCCAGTCTGTATCCCTATTTTTAAAAAAATTACTGACATTCAGAACTTACTGCACAGTAGTGTTTAAATGGGAAGAAGGGGAGAGAAACCCCAACAAAATTCCAGAATTTTCCAGAGAAACCCCAACAAAAATCCGCAATTCACAAAGAAACTGCAGGAAAATGGAGCCCCCCCCATAGGCCTCAGTTTCTTCATTTGTAAAATGGGGTTGATGAGAATGCTTATAGGACATACTGCATTTTATTATGTTCATGAAATGGAATGTTTTATTACACACTAAGAATCAACAAATAAGAGGAATTTGGAGAAAAATAGGAAGATTTGTGTGAATTGATGAAGAATGAAATAAGCAGAACCCAGAGAATGCTGAATATGAAAATTATAGTGATGTAAACAAGAAGGGAAAAAAAACCACTACAAGGCAGCTAATCTACATTAAATGCAATGACCAATCTTGACCCCAGAGAATAGATCCCGAAACAAACTTTCCCACTCTTGGTAAGGATATGAGGGGTTGTCTATGGGTGCAGACAATGTTGCAAATACAGACTCAGTTGGTTTTGCTGAATTGTTTGTTTTTTAATTATTAAAAAAAAACAATAGCTTCTGCCTTGGAGTGGGGGAGCTATATTTAGAAATGATTATGGTATAAACACCAAAAGTCATCAATAAAATTTTAAAGATCAAATAAGCCAGTCAGACTAGATGATCTCTAAGGTTCCAAATCTTATTCTAGCACCAAATTCCTGATTCAGATGGTTCCCAGTACCCGTCTGCTTGTAGGAATTAGATGATGACATTCCCCACCCCCACCACACGCCTACTCAGGCAAACTTTCTAAAGGACCTACAACGTACTAGTAGGTAATTTCATCTCTCTGAGCCTCAGTTTCTGTAAGATGGGAAGATTAGGAAAAAAGATGGCTTTTCACTAGACATACAGTCATAAGACTTAGGGTTGAATACTATGGCTCTGTTGCTGGCTACCTGTGTGGCCTTGACCAAATCAATTCGTCCTTGCTGGGTCTCAGTTTCCTCACATGTAAAATGAAGAGACTGAACTAGATGACCCTGAAGGTCCTTTCTGGCTCTCAATGCTATCATTTTATGACTTACTTAGGGCACCTACCTAGCTAAGTGTCAGGTATAAGACAAGAGCTCACCTGACTTCTAGTGGGCAGCATGAAAGAACTGGGTTTGGGAACCAGTGAGCTATTATGCCACATAACAAAACGAAAAAATAAAATAAAATAAGAAAGATGGCTCCTAAGGTCTTTTTTGAATTCTAAATCCATGGAAATCGATGGCTATCAGTCTCGTCTTTTAGGAATGACAGAAGAGTCATCGATTTTCAGATCCCCTTTGCCCGCTCCTGCTCTTCAGGCCTCTTTCCTCACATCTAACCAAAGCAGTTTTCAACTTTTTCAGAGCACTATTTTGGGGGGCAGCAAATGACCTAGCACCCCTCCCATGCCCACCTTACATTCTTCCCTTACAAATTAATTCATAAATCTCATAATACTTTTTCCTGGCTAAATAATTATTCTGGCTATAATTTTTTAAGTTTAATACTAGACCTTGAACAGCAAAGAAACTAGCAGAATTAGTCTATTATTTTGTGACGAACAACGTAGGAGCAGCCCGTGGGCCAAACTTGGAGTATCCCCTTAGCATGTATTTTTAAGAGCCCCTACTTCTTGGCTTTGAGGTCAGAGCCGATGGACAATTATAAATCTAACCCTTTAAAATTTAAATTCCTACCTGTGGGATGCCCTGAAGACCACCCTCCCTGAGTTCATGATGTCAGATGGGCAGCAGGCTTGGGAGAGCTGAAAGGTCAGAGCCACTCCTTAAAATGGCGGGCCCCTCCCTAATTTGGCGGGCCTTGGTCTCCTTCCAGTCTCAGCCTTCCCTCCACCCACCCCCACCCCCACAACTTGCCCTTAAACCTGCCCCACAAACATTTCTCCAGCTCTGTCTCCTGTTGAAAATAAAGAGATTCAGCTTTGTGTGGGGGCAGTGAGCAGGCTGGTGACAAGTGGCCTTCCAGAGCCTCAGAAAGCAGCCATCTTCACTTCTGCTACTTGCATTTTGGGGATACGTGGCTAAACTTGGGAGCTTTCCTGCTTCCTGATGTTGGATGGGGTCCAGGGATGGGGATAGAGACTTTATCTTCTCTCTACCCCTTGACTTTCCTAAGTAATCTTCACGTGGTTTAGGGTGAAAAAGATACTATAACTATAGACTTCCTGCTGGAAAGTCAGTCCTGAAGACGACAGATGAAGAGCGAGGGCCCGGCTACCAGAACCAAACTACTGTGTGAAAACAGTTATTCAAATTCCTCTCACCACCACCACTGCTGCCACCACCAACTGTCTCCTGACCCATTCTGGGGAAACCAAAGGCAGAGGGGTAAAAAATAAAATTAGCCACCCTCTCCCTCCTCCGGATTGAGCACGATATGAAAACTAAAACCAGCTGAGGCTGCCCAGAAGAACTGCTCATATGCTGCTCCCTAAACTGGATCTCAACTCATAGGAAGAGTTGGGGAGCGGTCAGGGGTGGGGAAAGAAGAAAAGGAATGTTACCAGGAGAGTCCCCAAGGAATTCCCCAGAGCCCAGCCCAGCCCCATCCTTAAAGGGCCTTCTGCCCTGTCCAGGGTAATGGCACAGCGAGAAATCCCCAGGCAAGGAGTGCATCACCTCATCTCCATGGTCTCAAGGCCGAGGGTTCAAGCCAACCAGGTCACCAACAGAAGATTGAACACCCACTCTAGGCAGGCGGGTGGCAAAACTTCAGCTCCCAACAGTTGCACTCTCTGTTTTCAGAATGAAGATGATCTATGAAACGTGACCCAGCTCTTTCTGGTAGTACCCTCCCCTCGGCAGGGCCCTTTTGCTGGAAGAGTCAGGGCTGGAGCTTGACACTCAACAAAGGTCAGAGGATCATAGACCCCGAGCCAGAAGGGACCTCAGAGATCACCTCAGGTTCACAGGCTCCTAGGAAGACTGATGTAGAGCTATAGGAGACCATACTGCAATCAAATGGTGTTGCATTTTTATATTTTAACCAATGGGTTCAAAATTCACTGAAATTCTTAATTTGGGAAAATTTTTAACAGAGAAACTGTCAGTTCATATTTTAAAATATGCACATGTGAACATTTTTACATGTGATATTTAAATAACTTATTTTGCCAACAAAAACTCAATTTTCCTTTTTTGGGGGGCAATTTTTAGGATTCTGAACTTAAACGTCAAAAAAAGAGAGCAACTCTTCACATCCAGAAAAAGAACTATGGAGTCTGAGTGCAGATCAAAGTATGTTATTTGCTCTCTCTCTTTTTTGTTTTTGTTTCATCTTTGTTGTGGTTTCTCCCCTTGGATCTAGTTCTTCTTTACAACATGACTAATGTGATAATAGGTTTAAGATGAATGTATATGTAGAGCCTATATCAGATTGCATGCCGTCTTGGGGTGGGGGGAGGGGAGAGATGGGGAGAAAATTTGAAACTCAAAATCTTATGGAAGTGAATGTTGAAAACTAAAAATTAGTTAATTAATTAATTGATAATGAAAAAGAGAGCATTTCCCCATGATCAGCAGAACATAAAAGCAGATTCTATATGAAACTACAGATCTGTTTGCTTTTTTTCAAAAGGACATAATGAATTCTACATTAGTTTCTAAACTATCCTGTGAATTTGTGCTTCTTTCTGACCTTCTTCCTGCTCTTTTCTGTGCAAACCATCCTTTTATTTCCTTTTCTGCATCTCTCTTGTCAGTCTCTCCCTCTCCCTCCACATTCCCTCCCCCCACCCAAAAAACAACTAAAAGCCAAAAGAAATAATGAAAAAAAAACCCTGGAGCTTTTCCTTTGGAGATTGCTCCTTTCAGGAGGTGATTGGTGGCTACTTTCTATCTTTGCTTCTGCCCTTTCGTACTAATAAATATGAGTTTTTCATTTATGATTTCTTTTTTATTTGTTTCATTTTAAATCATGGTTTTTAGCGAGTACAATGATTATTAAATTCTCTCTCCTTGACCTGTTTTCCTGGTTGGTCAGTTTTTGCTATCAGATTAATAATTCCACACAATTAACCCTGTAAGTCAAGGGTTACACAGGTACCTTACATCATTTTTCAATGTTTGGGGTTTTGTTTTCATCCCTCTTAACGTGTCATGGAGGCATTAGTCTATTTGAATTTTCAGGAGCAATCATTTCTTGGGTAGGGTTTACCATTCTCTCATCTATGCTGCTTATTCTCCTTCCAATTCTTTCTTCCAGAGTTTTGGTTTCATGATTTATCTCCCTACTTCTTAGGTAAGTTGTAGTGGGGATTCCTTTGGGGTGTGTATTGGATTAGAACAGCCCCTGAGGTCCCTTCCAAAACGTAGCTCCTATGGTTCTGTGATGACTGTTATTACCTTGGAAAGTAGCTGAGGAAGGCTTCATAGTAGGAGAGAGAAGAGTAGCAATTCTACCACTCTCTATATTGCCTGCCTGTGGTTACATTATCGGAATTATCTTCAATCTACCAATTCCCTACTGGAATCTTTTCAAAGCATTTCACCTCTTTTTCAAGGGTTACTTTAAGATTAGATAATCCTCACTGTACCTCAAGCAAGACACCCCATCTCCCAACCCTGTATTTTCACTGGCTGTCCCCCATGCCTAGAATGCTTCCCTCCCTCTGTATCTCCTGACATCTTTCTTTCCTTCTTTTTTTTGTGAGGCAGTTGGGGTTAAGTGACTTGCCCAGAGTCACCCAGCTACACCTGGCTTCTTTCAAGTCTCAGCTAAAATCCACCCTTCTACAGGAAGCCTTTTTCCAATCCCTCTTATTGGTCCTTAACTCTTCTGTCAATTACCCCCAATTTGTCCTTTCTATATCTTGTTTACATATAGATATTAGATTGTAAGCTCCTTGAGGGCAAGAACTGGTTTTTCCTTTCTTTGTATCCCCAGAGCTTAGCACAGTGCCTGACACATAGTAGGTGCTTTATAAGTGTTTGTTGCCTTGAATATAATCCATAAATTCACCTAACCAGACACACAACAAAGAAGACACACTGTTAAGAAAATTCTGTACTCTGCATTTTAAGCATAAGCCTCCCAGACACGCAACCTAAAAAGATCCTTTGGATGTGATTCTAATACCATACAATATGCTGAAGGCAAACAAATGAAAGAAGATGTGACCTTCAACCCCTGCACAGTTTGGCACTCCCACTCTTTCCTCAGGATACCTTGAATACCGAGATGTATGGATTATGTAAGAGCATCAGTCAATTTGTTTATTAAATACACATAAAGCTTAAATCTTTTTTAAAGTTTTTAATAGAAATATAAATTTAAATATTTTCTTCCTGCACCTCCAAGGATTATCTTTGCCAATTCCTGGGGTTTGCACATTCCACCCCTTTGGAGACTACCGTTCTACACCACCACCATCAACAAAAACTACAGTAACAACAGCCAGCATTTATAGAGTGTTTTAAGGTTGATAAAACACTTTATAAATACTTTCTCTTCTGGTCCTCAGTAATCCTCAGGGCAGAGGTGGATAGATTTCCAGGGTCACACAGCTAGGAAGTGTTTGAACTTAGGTCTTCCTGACTCCAGGTGAAGGACTCCATCCTCCATGCCGGCTAGTGGCCTACAAAGGCCATATATGACTTGACTTCTAAACCTGTCTACCACACCATAAGGGAAAATGTCCCAGAAATCCCTGTCACAGAAGTACAGAATTGGGAGGAGAAGGTGGCAAGGGGCCTCAGTGACCCTCTAGTCCTAAACATAGCTCCTTAACTACAATGTCCCTGAGAAGAGATCATCAAGCCTTCGACTTCCAGTGAGGGGATGGACGCCATCTTGAGGGAAGCCCATTCCGCCTCATGATAGCTGTAATTGTTAGGAGATTTTTCATCACATGGAGTCAAAATCTGCCTCTCTTCAAGTTTTATCCATTGCTCTTTCTACAGTTCTGACCACTGGGGCCAAGCTGATCAAATATTCCATATGACCTGTAGGCTCTAACAGATGAATTTTTGCCTTGTTTTTCCTGGAACTGAGACACTGCACCATTTCCCGGCTACCTTTAACACCATGCTGCCATGTGGACCTCTCCCCCTTTCCAGCTAGTCTTCCCCTTCTCTTCCCCCTTCACTGTCTTGCTTTCTTCTGTTTGTATCTCCAATGCTTAGCATGGTGTCTGGCACATAGGTAGGGCTTAATAAATGCTCATCCATCCATC
>NW_020954710.1:15247988-15265778 GCF_900497805.2 Vombatus ursinus
TGATCTATCCATCCATCTAGCTAGCTATTTTACAGATAAGTAGATTGAAGCCCAGAGAAGAGACTCAACCAGCCCTCAGAAAAAGGGATACCAGGGAGCCAAAAACCATTATTTGTCAGGATTTTCTCTCCCTCTCTTCCTCTCAATCTCTCTGTATGTCTTTCTTCTTTTGCCGTTTCTTTCCTCTTTACTTTTTCCTATCTCAAGCTCTTCTCTCTGTTCCCAGTCACTTTTCTATCTGCTCCCTCTGTTTCTCTTCTTTCTGAATGTCTCTTCTTTGTCTGGAACACTTCGGTATATAAAAGTTCAGGATAACAGGATCTATATAAAAAGATCTGGGGGCTCCAGAAGACCACAAGCTCAACCAACAGTACAACATAGGATCTTAAAAAACAACTGCCATATTAAGGAGAATACAATGTTCTGAAAAGGTCATCGTTAAAGGGGTTGTTATGAGTGAGGGTCCAAAGAATCAGCAGTCCATTAATACAGAACAATGTTCACTCACCCTTTATGGAAGGTATTCATATCCTTGTACAGAGAGCAGGTATTTCCAGACACCCAAAGAAAATCTATGAAGACAACTTTAGTCAGGTAAAGTGAGTCACAAGTGGGCTCAATGGCTTTAAACTAAAGGAGACTTCCGAGGCTATCTAAGCTCAATCACTGTTTTACAGAGAAAGAAACTGAGGCTCTAAAGGTGAAGTGATTTGGTGACAGACTTCAAATGGAACATTCTACCGCACCAGCCTTCCTTTCCAGGTGAGTTCACTGAAATGGACTGGATACCCTAGAAACGCAAGCGCTGGGTTAACAAGATCACCACCATCCTAGCCCTCTCCCCATTTCTTTGTGTCTTTGCCACCATTTCTGATCTCCCCTCCCCGATCCCTATGGGGATATTAGCTTCTGATACCAGCATCAGAAGGGTCCTTGGAGGCCACGTGGGCCAACGCAGATCACATCCAACAAATGGTCCTTTAGCCTCCATGTAAAGACCTCCAGTGATGGAGAAATCGCTCCTCAAGCAGCCCATTCCACTTTTCAATAGCTCCAGTTGTTGGGAGGCTTTTCCTGACATCTAGACCAAATTTACCTGTCTCCAACTTACCACCCTGCTCCTGGTCCTGCTCCCCAGGGTCCAACAGAACAAGGCTAATGCCTCTTCCAAATGACTGCCCTTTAAATACCTAAACACAGCTGGCATGTCCCCTCTGACTCTTCTCTTCTGGTGGTTAACTCCTTCAACCAGGCCTCATATGGTATAAGCCAGGGGTGGGGAACCTGCAGCTTCAAGGCCACATGTGGCCTTCTAGGTCCTCGGGTGGGGCCTTTGACTGAGTCTAAGTTTTACAGAACAAATCCTTTTATTAAGGGGATTTGCTCTGTGAAGTTCGGATTTAATCAAAGGGCTGCACGTGGGGACCTAGAGGGCTTTGAGTCAAAGCATTGTGGTAAACCCTGTGGAAGACAGATAAAGGTAGATTGATGCCCTCAATCTGCTTCTCCCTTCTTTTCCCCTCAAAATTACACTAGAGCATTTCAAACCTTGACCAGAAGGTACACAGTCTCTCTTTTTTTTCATTCTGAACTTAAGAAATAAAACCAAAATTTCCACAACAAAATAGGATAGAAAAAAAGAGGATTGCACATGAAACTGTAGATCTATCACATACAACTTACTTTTCCTTTTAAATATATAATAAAACTACTTCCCTCTCCCCAGATACCATTAGACACAAACATGTATGTGTAGATATATATTTACACATATATATGTATGTATATAGTATGTATGTAAAACCATACTATACATACTTCTATTTTTCAGTTTCTCCTCCAGATGCAGATAGCATCTTCCTTCATAGGTACATAGTTGCATAATTTCTCCTTCCTCTTGCCCATCCCCACCCCCAATACCTCCACTAGTTTGCTCAGTGATTCTAAAGACATATGTAAAACACAAGTTTCTAACATGGTAACTATTGATAGATGCAACCCACAAGAACAAAAGTTCTTGAGGGGGTTCTCAAAATTTTTTGATAGTGCAAAGGGGAGTTGAGACCCAAAATTTTAGAATTACATCTCTCTTTCTCTCTCTCCCCTCTCTTGTCTGTCTGTTTGCCTGTCTCCCTCCCTCTCTCTCTCACTCTCTCTCTGTCTCTCTCTCTCTGTCTCTCTCTCTCCCTCCCTCCCTCCCTCCTTCTCTCTCTCTCTCTCTCTCTCTCTCTCTCTCTCTCTCTCTCTCTCTCTTCCAGTGGATAAGTTTCCTCTATGTCAGGACACCAACATGAATAATCCAGCCAATGTGTCTCTGATAGAACCTGGTTTTAAGTACTATCTCTGAGCTAAGATTCTGAGTTGTAGAGAAGGTGCCCAGCTGCATTGGAAGGGAGGGATTTCTCCATCAAGCAATTCCACAGACCAATAAACCACAGGTGTAGACCTTTTTCTCCCCCTATGTGAGGTCAGATCTGGTTAAGAGTGCCCACAGAATATCAGAGCAGGAAAGGACCTCAAGGATCACTGAGTCCAAGTTATCCCTAAATCCCTCTGCAGCATCCCTGGAAAGTGGGCATCTAGCTTTTGTTTGAAGGCCTTTAGTGAGAAGGAATTCATCACTTCCTGAATGTTTCCTACCAAAAGAGGAAGGCATTTTCAGGATACAAGCTATTCTTCCTCTTCTGTCCCCCTCCTTGATGCCTGATCATCCCCCACACCCTTCTCAGAACCTTGCTTCTCCAACCATGACCACCTCCAAGGGCAGGTGCTGTCTGTACCTTTGGCCAGGAACCAACTCCTTGGGTCATATCTCACTGGCAACCCTCTTGGACACGTCACCCAGGGAGAGGACAAATCTGCCTCATCTACCCTGTGCTGATTAATCTATTACCCACGGCAGCTTGGAAAAGCTTCCGCTCAGATGACCCAGAAAGCCGAAAGGGTGATGCAGGAGGTCTGGGCTGGCTTGCCTTGGCCCAGCCTTTAAATCAGATCATTTTCTGAAGTCCAAACAAAGTCCAAGAATTCAAAAACAAGGTTGATTTTCCTGGGTCTCTAGTTTCTGGCCCTGGCTTCCTTTAAGCTCCAAGTAAAATACTGTCTGCTACAGGAAGTCATTCCCAACACCTCATAATTCTAGCACCTATAGAGTTTCCTATTTATGGGATATACAGTTTGTCTGATTCATTTCTTCGCATATTGTCTCTCCTCCACTAGATTGTAAGTTCCATGAAGGCTTTTGACTCCTTTTCTATCCCCAGTGCTTAGCACTATGACTAGCACATAGTAGGGACTTAACATATGTTAATTGGTTGATCAGTGTTATAAAAAGAGTTTGACCCCTGAGAAGAGTTGAAAAAAATACATCTTTCTCCCTACTTTGCAGAGCTAAAGACTATGGGTGTGGAATATTGCATATATTGTCAGAAATGAATGGTGCATTTGATTGACTTTGCTCAAAGACAAATACAGTTGGTTTCTTTTTCTTTTTTAATCTCTGTAATAAGGGAAAACACACTGGCCAGACAGGAGAAAGAGAGATTAAGAAATGAAGGTTAAAAACTGGAGATATTAATAAAAATAAGATATAACAGATAAGAATGGATGAATGAAAAAAATTATCAGGCATTTGCTATGTGCAAAGCATATATTCAGAAATTAAGGTAAACAAGATATCAATGAAAAGATATAAAAGACATGAATGAATAAATAAAAATAGTAAAAATCTTATATGCAAAGCATATGTTCAGAAAGGAATGTAAAAACAAGATGTTAATAAAACAAGATGAGATGAGATATGAACTAAGGAATGAATGAGAAAATTTATTAAGGACTGAACTATATACAAAGCATATATTCAGAAAGGAATGTAAAAACAAGATGTTAATAAAATGAGATGAGATATGAACTAATAAATGAGTAAGATGTAGTAAATACTTAAGTACATGCAAAGCATTTATTCACAAAGAAAGGGAAGAGCAAACTATATCAATAAAAATAAGATATAAAAGATATGAATAAATGAAAAATCAATAAAATAGTATTTTTTTAAAAGAAAGAATGGTAGTCATTGAATCAGAAGAGAGGCCTGACTTATTGGTTGTATGACCAAATTTGGACATATTACTTAATCTTTCTAAAGCTCAGTTTCCTCATCTGTGAAATGAGGATAAAAAAAAAACCAACCTCATTCTGACCTCACTGGGTAGTGGTGGTTCTTGAGAAAATCCAAGGAGATAATGTTGCTAAAGTTCTGTAAACCTTACACAGCTATGTAATCATCAGCTCTTGTTATGATCTCAAATCCCAGGTGTAAGTGATCAGCATTAACTGTAGGGTTTATAGTGAGAAGCAAGACTAGACTTTTGGAAGCATGGGATAGATTCACCTGGTCCTAATCTTCTCCACTCCTGGATCTCCCCCTGAACCTTCCAGAGGTTTTTAGGAACTCTAAGGACCCTGAGGACACAGTGTCCTCAGCCTAGCTACCTCTCCCTGGAGTTGGGCAAATAGCCCTGCCAACAGTATGGCCAGTAACCTTACTCTGCCCTTGTTCTGTCTAAGGAAAAGGGTGCTTTCTATAATCATTAGAAGCAGAAGGGATCTTGAGGGTACTGAATCCAACAGAATCCCGTTAGAAATAGGGAAACAGGCCTAGACAGGGTATAAGTAACTTTTCCAAGGTCACACAGCAGTAAATCAGAAAACCAGAACTCACTGTCTCCAGACAGTACAGGACCCTTTCCATGAAACTACACTGACTCCTCTAAGGGTGGGCATCACATTTGGCATCCCATTCAGTCCTCCAATATGTCTGCATTGGACCTGCACAGCCTACTTAACTCCCAAAACCAAGGCATTGGTGGAAGGGGCAGAGGGGATGACAAATAGGATTTATTTTTATTTGTTATTGATTCGTTCGTTGGTTTTTGACAGGAAGCTTTGGAGGGGAAGCAGAGAGATACAAGTGGCCAACCAACACTGAGGTCAATGAACTGACTGCCGGTGGTCTCCAGGGCAGTGGTTCTCAAAGTGTGATCCAGGGACCCTGCGGTAGAAGGTGGGGTCCCCAAGACCTTTCACAGGATCTTCAAACTCAACACAATTTTCATGATAACATTAAGCCTTCTTAATTTTGAGTATAGTAAATATTGGTAGATAGAAAACCAAAGAAACAAAAATTCTCTAAATTCTTTATTTTTAAGATAATAGTCTGAAAACCAAGTAATCCACGAACTGGTAGGTCACCAAAATAAGAAGCTTCTGCACAGATGTCAGGGAGGAGAGGGCAGGATTTAGCCCAGGACCAACAAGGCTGCTATCACGGGTAGGATGAAAGAACATCTACCTCTGACCCCTTCCCTCTCTAATCCATCCTCCCCATGGTGACCAAAGGAACATTCCTAAGGCAAAGATCTGACCACCTCACTCTCCCCCTCAAGAAGTTTCAATGGCTCCTATTGCCTCTAGGATAAAAGAAGACACCTTTCATTTGCTACTTAAAACCATTAACAATCTGCCTCCAACCTAGCTTCATATCCCAACCCCTCATGCAGTCTCCATTCCAGTTCTGTTCACACAACATTCCACTTTTGATCAGTGTTGGCACAAGCTGTCTGCCTCCTATGCCGTGGAATACTTTTCCTCCTTCTTACCAATGCTCTTTGATTTCCCCTACACTATTCAGGATAGCTAGCTGGTACAGTGGATAGAACATTGGGACAGGACTCAGGAAGACCTAAATTCTAATCCTACATCAGACACTTATCATTGCTGTGATGATATCCTGTCACTTCCCCTCAGTTTCCTCATCTGTAAAATGGGAATAATAGTTTTTACCTCAAGGGCTGTTCTAAGGATCAAATATGATAATATGAAGTGCTTTTCAAATGTTAAAGTATTATATAAATGATAATCTTACTTGGTAGCTCAGCTAGGTGATGGAGTGGATGGAATGCCAGCCCTGGAGTCTGGAAGACTCATCTTCTTGAGTTCAAATCTGGCCTCAGACATTTCCTAGCTGGATAACCCTGGGCAAGTCACTTAACCCTGTTTGCCTCAGTTTCCTCATCTGTAAAATGAACTAGAGAAGGAAATGGCAAACCACTCCAGTATCTTTGCCAAGAAACTCCCCTCCCAAAAAAGGGGGTCACAAGGAGGCAGACATGACTGAAAATGACTGAACACAAAAAATTAGAAAGCTGTCCTGATGTTCCCTATTGTTAATGATTCCTCTCTCCCCCTCCCCCACCCTATGAACTTATTTTGCACGTATTTTGCATTTACCTAACTGCATTTATGTTGTTTCTCCCTCTCACTTCCTCCATCTATTATAATTTCCTGAAGGGTAGGGGTTTTCCTTTCTGGTTTTGTGTCCCCCCAGCACCTAGCACACTGCCTGGTCCATAGCACATACTTTGCTTGACTGATGGATCCAAAAATGAAATGGGTTGCCCCAGGAGGTAGTGAGCTCCCTGTCACTAGAGATCCTCCAGAAAAAAAAATACCAGTTAAATTGAATTGAATCTTTCCAGGACAACCACTAGATATTGACTTGGACTCACGAGAAAGAAGTACTTGAAACAAATTGATCAAGCTCTTGGAAACATACAGTGAGCAGCTCCCTTATTCACAAGGGCAGCTTCCTGTCTGCTTTGGGTCTGTCTGTAACTTTTCCCCCATCCTTTGACAGGAAGGGGAGAAGCTGCAAAGGGAATCCAATCTGGAAGAAGCACTCCCAAAACACTTCTCTCCTCTCCCTGACCCTGCTGGTATCTCATCATCCTAGATCCAGGGGCTCCAGATACAGAACCATGCTCACTGGGGCCTGTGGACATCAACCATGGCAAAATCCTCTCCTTTTCTTCCAGATTTTATCTTCAAGAAAACCACCAGGGAAGAGTTCAATGTGAGAACCTTTGGATGGAAGGAGATCTAGAATTGCAGTTGGAGGGCCTGAGTTCGAATCTTGACTCTGCCACATCTTAGCTGGGTGACTATGGACAAGTCACTTAATATTGGGGTCTTAACTTCCTCTTCCATATAAAAGGGAGTTGAATGAAATAATCCCTAAGGTCCATCCCAGCTCTAAAGCCTGTGATTTTGGCTTCTTATAACCAAGATTCTTGGAGTAGAGATAGTTGAACTCAATCTATTCCTTAAAGGCAGCATGGTACAAGCACCAAATCGGGGCTCAGAGGACCCAGGGCCTGGGTTCCAGGGTCCTCCCCGTGGAAGTTTACTCCCTGTGTAAACTTGGGCCAATGGCTAAACTTCCTTGGGTCTCAGTTCCTTAATTGGAACTTGAGGGAGTTGGACTTAACTGGTTGATAAAGACCCTTCCATCTCTAAAGCCACGATTCTGTAAGCCTTTATTTAGTACAGTGAAGTATTTCTCTCTCCCCAGGTTACCCCTGCTTCCTCCATTAGAATCCAAGCCCCTTGAGGGCTGGGACTGCTTTCCTGTTTGTATTCAAAGTGCTTAACAGCGTGCAGTAGGCACTTAATAAGTGTGTATTGCATTGAACAACTCTGTATGCTCTGGGGAATAGTCCCCACCCAGCCCCACTCTCTCTGCCAGGCACCAGGCACCAGTCCCAGCCAAGGCTGTGGCAGATTCTAGTGCCCAGTCTCTGCCCCTACAGACCAGAGCAGAAGGGAGCAGGTACTTGTGGCCCTCTTCCCTGTTCCTTCTAGAACTGGGACAGACCAACTCCAAAGGCATCCTCCCATAGGGCCAGATGGTGGAAGAAAAGTGCCCAGAATCTTGGCCATTTCTTTTGGTTGAGATTAAGAGTGGGTGAGGGAAGCAAAGAACACAATCACCTCCAGTTTTTCCTACCTTCAGCGCGCCTCAGTGGCGAGTGGAGTTCCCTGAGGTCCGTTGGCAGAGACTGGAGGCCCGAGAGGGAAGAGACATTTACTGCTCCCCCAGCAGGCAGCGTCCCTGTCTCCTAGGAGATGACATTGGAGTGCCCAAAGATATGTGAGAGAGTGGAACTGGGGCTGCTCCATTTCCCGGAACAGTACGGGAGCTCAAGTAGGGCAGGGAGAGGCCACTAGCCCTGGGGAAGCCCCGGGCTGGCTTCTGGGGCTGGGGGAGTGAGGGTAGGCAGGTTTCTGCCAAAAGGGGTAGGGACTTGCTGTCTGCTAAGAATGAAAAGAAGAATCACGGAGCTGGGTTCAAATCCTGCTGCTTACCAGCTGCTGTGTGATCCCTGGCAAATCACTTAACCTCCCCCACCCTCAGTTTCCTCCACGGCAGGATGAGGAGGATGGACTAGATGGTGTCTGGGGTCCCTACTTAATGATCCTATGAGCTTTTTGTCCAATGGACCCAACAAATGAGGGCCATCGGGGCCTCGTTTAAAGACTGAAGCATCTGGAAGAAAAGTCAACAAAACTTCGGCAGATTTTCAGGATTAGTCTTCCACACCCTGGGAGGCATTCCCTATAGGGGGAGGGGAAGGGGGAGGGGGAGGGGGAGAAGACGGGGGAGAAGGAAGGGAGACCGGGAAGCACTGGCCAAGATGATTGAGTCTTTTGGGAAACAATTCCAGCTTAAGTGTATCCGTTTTTTCAATGAAAAGAAAATTCGAATCTGTCAACGAAAGTGAAACTACGGAGGAAGAGAATTAACTACAGCTGGTGTGGACTGGGAAGAGGGGGTGGGGTGGAGGGGCAGGGTAGAAGGGGTGAATAATGCTGTTGTTGGTAACCAGCAGGGTGCCAATCCTCCCTCAGTCAATCAATAAACAAAGCATGCTTAGTGGCACCTAGTAGGCTCTCGATGAGTAAAAGCATGCTGACTTGAATTGTCAGGCACTATTTGACATGCCGGCGGCGCAAAGCTACAAATAAGTAAACGATTTATTAAGTGCCTACTATGTGTGGGGATACAAAGAAAGGCAAAAACAGGCACTACATTCTAATGGAGGAGACTGGACTGGTGGCTGTCTGTGCCACTTGGGGACCGATCTCCTCCCCGATTCGTCAGACGGGCCATATACTCATAAGATATCACACTGATACTGAATGGGGCCCACAACCAGTCTTGCCCTATGGTGGGTGGGGCCAGAGGCCCTATCTGTCCCCTGAAGACGCAGGTGTTCTGGAGGTTCTCCAAGATGCCCAAGTGCCTCTGCTCCCTGAGACCCTCCTCGAGGCCCCTAACCTAGCCCTCCCATGCCTCCCATTGTCCCTTCCCTCAACTTGCCCACCTCTAAGGTAAAGGAAGATATCAGGTCCAGGGCATCAGAATTCCCATGAGCGACCTGGTCCCATGTATCTAATGCTCTAAAGAGGCTTAAAAATTGGAGGGCAGACAGGGAGTCTACCACCCTTGTTCTCTCTACCTAGTGTAGTACAGCGGGAAAGTCCCAGATCCAAAGTCCAAGTGACCAGGGTTTGAATTCATACTTTACACTCTACCTTGGGGAAGTCCCTTCATGCCCACCCCCCGAGATCCCCTACTGCCACCGCCCCTCCCCCAACATCGTCCCCCAGCCCCATTTCCTTAACTATAAAAATGAGAGGAAAAAGATTTTTTTTTAAAAATGAGAGGAGAGGACTTTATAAATAACCCAGAAAGTTGCTTCCAGCATGAAATCCACGATCCTAAGACGGTAAAGTCATCACAGAGATTTTTAACGTACTGTCTGCGTTATTTTACAATATGTTTAAAATGAGTTTCTGTGGTTATAAAATGTATAATCGATTTTTAATTTTACCTGAATAAAATACAAGCTAAAATTACTTATATGGGTTCTTTTATGAAATATTTTAAAAAATACATTGACTAAAACAAAAGGAATATTAAAGTGGGCATAAAAAAAGCAATTTTCTTACCATCCTATTAAAGTTTATATATGTATCTTTTTTTAAAAATCAAATGATGTAACAGAAGTTGATAGTTTCATGTACAATTCTCTTTCTTGTTCTTCATGCATTGAAATGTTTGTGTCTGTAGATGAGTGCTAAGTTCATAGTAAAAAAAGAAAAATTGGCAAAGGAGATTAAAAACTCCTTAAAAGGAAGGGTGTTGCTATCTAAAATTCAGAGACTCCTGCCCTATTGAAGCAGGGATCTTCAGTTTTTCCATCCAACACTCAAGTTTCCTCATCTGAAAAATGGGGATAATAACAAAACCTACCTCCCAGGATTATTGTGAGGATCAAAAGAGGTAATAATTATAAAGTCCTTAGCACAGTATCTGGTACACAGCAAGCACTTAATAAATGCTTGTTCCCTTATCTCTTCCCTTCCCAACTGAGGTATTCCAGTCCTTCACAAGGATTATCTATGTGGTGATTCCACCATATAGCTAGTCTTGGTAGACTCAGTACACTAGCATTTATTAAGCACCTACTATGTGCCAGGTACTGTGCTAAATGCTGGTATAGCCACATAAGGCTTTGGAAGCCAGCCTCAAATGCCCAAAGAACTATTGAGCAAGACTCATTCTCGAAATGGAGCTACCATCAACTTAAAGTTCTAATCCCCCAGCACAGCACTCTCTATGCAATAACAGAAGGATCCCCTTCACTTCCCTTCCCTCTTGCCAGTCCTGTCCTCTCCCTCTCTCTGTTCTTCCCCTTTCCTCCACCCTCTCCTATGTCTTTCTTCATTTCCCTTCCTCCCCCTTTCTTCTTCCCTCCTCTTTCTTCTTTTTTCTCCCTCTCTTCCTCTCTCTCTTCTCATCTCGTCTTCTCTCTCTCTCTGCCTCTCCCTCCCTCATCCTTCTCTACCTCCCTCTTCTCTCTCTCCCTTCCCCCCTCCCCTTTGCTCTCTTCCTTATCCCCCTGTCCTCTCTTCCTCCCCTTCCTCCTCCTTCCCCCTCCCAGCTCCTATCTCTCTCTCTTCCTTTCTTCTTCCCTCCTCTTTCTCCCCTCCTCCTTTCTCTTCCTCCCTCTTCTCTATTCCTCCTTCCTCTCTTTCAGAAACAAAGGCATGGAACTCTGACTCTCCTCTGCTAGGGAAAGTTAGTTTGAGTCTAACTTCAAGGTCTAAGGGAGATATGGAAAGGCTTTAACTAAAGAGACATCCCACCTCCATCTCCAGGGACAGAGGAGTGATTGTAACATGGGCTGTGTGTCTATGTATGTATGTATGTTTGATAATAAATGTAAAACACTTTGAAAACATTAAGTTTTGTGGGGGAAAAGACAAGAATTTATTAAGTGCTTACTATGTGTTAGATGCTTTACAGATACTTTTTCATTTGATCTTGGGAAGTAGGTGCTATTTTTATTCCATTTTATAAATGAGGAAATTGAGGTTAAGTGACTTGCTCAGTGTCACACCGAAAGTAAATATCTTAGGCCACATTTTAACTCAGGTCTTCCAAACTCCAAGGCATTTGCTTTATCCATCACACCATACAGCTACCACCTATGTTTACTTGTTACAAGGGTCTGTTTGTTTGTTTAGGGGGAGAGGGAGGGGACCTGGAAGTATAAATGTTTGATCATCGAAAATAATTTTAGAAAAAAGTAGTCAGACTAATGTGGAAATACATTTAATGTGATTGCATATGTGTAACCTATATCAGATTGTTTACCATCTTGGGGAGGAGAGAGGGAAAGGAAGGAGAAGAATTTGGAACTCAAAATCTTATTAAAAAAAAAAAGAATGTTGAAAACTATCTTTACATGCAATTAGAAAAAATAAAACACTATTTATAAAAAAAAGTAGTCAGCTAACTAATTGTACAAATGTCCTTTTCTCTGCTTTAAAACCTGGTGGTAGAAGACTTTTTTAGAACCTAGGGTAGGAAATTCAAGTGTGAACAATAACCTTGGTGCATTCCAACGTCTTTCTGTTGGTTTGGATTGGGAAGAGGGAGACACTCACAGATGTTTGCTGAGCCTACATCTCCGAGTCGAAAGAAGAGGGGCTAAGCTATTTTAAAAAATGCTGCAGGAGCCAGGAACTGCAGTGGAATTCTCTAATTGCCATCCAATATATACCCTCATTGCTTCACTCTGGGTATGTCTGAGATGGAAGGGGTGGTGCTCAGGAGCTGCCAAGTTCCAGTTTCACATTGAGTAATAACAGTCTTAACTCACAAAATTGTACTTAAGTTAAGCAGGCTCACACACAAAGTCCTAAGAAAGGGATAGTGGCAAGTGATCAAACAATATGAACAAACAGTTCTCAGAATATTTGCAGAGGATTTTCTAACAAATGAAAGAATTATGCAAATAAAGTGACTAAAAAGTCACAGTTCTACCAGGAACTCACTTTGTTGGGTTGCCAGGTTCACACAGCTTATAAGGGTCTGATGCCAGATTTGAACTCAAGAAGCTGAATCTTCTTGACCCCAGGTTGAGGCACTCTATCCGTTGCACCATCTAGAAACTCCCTTTCTAACCTTATACACCCAAGGAAGCTATTGATAAGAAGAAAGTGCTCATATACACCAAAGACTTAGAGGAACCCTTTTTGGGAGAGCGAATAATTAGAAAACAAAGTAGATGCCCATCGAGAAAGACTTTCATGAACAGATGCAGGGTGGAGTAATCAGAGCTAAGAAAATAACATACACTATCTAACTACAGCAGTGTAAATGGAAAAACTATTCATATACAATATTAAAAGTGAATTAACAAAATGATAAAGATTAAGCAGGATGCAAACGAAAAGATATGAGAGGACATCCCCAAGCAAGGCCTTCATGGAGGTGTGAGGTCCGGAGATGTTATATGTTACACATGTTTTCAGATCTTTTCAATGTACTGATTGAGTGTGCTGACTTTTTCCCCTTCCTTCTTTTTGTCTTTAAAAAATACTACTTGTGCTATAGGATTGTTCTCTGGGAGGTGGGGATGGAATACTACAGAAAATTATAACAACGTAAAAAACAAAAGACACCAATAAGAACTTTAAAGAGAGAGAGAGACAGACAGAGATACAGCTAGGTTGTGCAGTGAGTAGAGAGAGTGCCGGCCTGGAATCAGAAAGATACATCTTCATGAATTCAAATCTGGCCTCAGATACTTACTATTTGTGTTACCCTGGGCAAATCACTTTTAACCTTGTTTGCCTCAATTTTTTCATCTGTAAAATCAGCTAGAGAAGGAAATGGCAAACCACTGCAGTATCTTTGCCAAGAAATCCCCAAAAGGGGTCATGAAGAGTCAGGACTACTGAATAACAATAACTATATATATATATATATATACACACACACACATATATATACACACACATACACATATGTATATATACACACACATATACACACATGTATGTATATGTGTACATATGTGTATGTATCTTTAAAATTTGCAAAAAATCATCTCATTGTATTCTCACAACAATCCTGGGAAGCAGGTTCTGTTATTATGCCCATTTTAGAGAAGAGGAAACTGAGGCAGACAGAGGTTAAGCAACTTCCCCAGGATCACACAACTAGTAAAACTAGCTTCCTAAGGTCAGTCCTAGAGCTTTCTGAGCTATGGCGACACCTAGCATTGGAACAACAGAAAGAAGGATCACAGGTTTAAAGTTGAAGGGAGCCTCAAAAGATCATCTACTTCGACTCTCTCACTTTATAGATGGGGAAACCATGATCCAGAGAGGTTTAGATTTAATAACTTACCACACAGGAAGTGATTGGCAGAGCTAGGATTCAAACCCAAGTCCTTGTGTCTAAAGAATGCCTTCTTTCAAATAAAGGATACTAGCTCTCCATTTTTTTTTAACTAAAAACAAAGGATTTCCCCTTAGAAAAAAGTGCTTGTAGTCAGAGGCATTGAGTGCCAATCCTAGCCCTGCCCTGGCTACCCGTGTGACCACAGGCAGGTCAGGCCTATGTCTCAGTCTCAGACTGTTCTTGGTGTTCGCTCGTGTCTTGTTGACTCTTCGTGACTTCCTGCCCATGGCACACCAGACCTTTCTACCCTCCACCATCTCCCAAGCCTGTCCAAGCTCACAGTTGTCCCTTCCGTGACACCATCTATCCATATCACCCTCTGCAGTCCCCTTCTCCTTTTGCTTTCAATCTTTCGAGTCCCACCTTCTAGTTATGTGGTCAAGGTATTAAGCTTTGGTATTTGAACTTTTGGTGAATAGCCTGAATTAATTTCTTTAAGCATTGACTCAGATTCCTCATCTCTAAAAGGATGGAGTTGGCCTAGATGACCCCTTAAGGTTCCTCCCCCAGCTCTAAATCTCTGTTCCTGTGCTCCTATGCCTTGGCTGTCCCAGGTCACACAAAGTCAGAAGTAGCAACGCTAGTTTTCAGGGGATTCAGGTTCCCTGACTCCACATCTGATGAGTTTTCTTTTACATCGTGCTGAAGAGCACATGATTTCAAATTGAGGACTGGACCTAGGAAGAGATGGGGTGGGCAGACACCCTAGATACAGCCCTGGATGGGAGGAAATACCGGAATGAAGGGGAGGAGGTGGGCGCACAAAAATTTCCCATTCTTCCCCTGCCTCGAAGGAGGCTTATCATCTGCTGGTGGTGATCACCTAAGGCTAAAAAGGAGGTTCCCCCTTGCTGGGAAAGAGGGGTAGCACCAAACTCAGTATTGGTGTGGAAGGCTGAGGAGGAGACCAGGGTTTCCCAGAGGGCCCAAATAAGAGATTTAAAGAGGTCATCTCAACCAAACCACTCATTTGGTAAAGAAGGAAACTGGGAGGTCAGTTAGACAGTCAATTAGTCAACAGGCGTTTATTAAGTGTCTACCACATACCGGGCACTGGATGGGAGATCCGAAGCAAGGCATAAATTATTCCTATCCTCAAGGAGCTCACATTCTAATGCAAGATTCAATATGTAAATAACTATGCACAGACAAGATACATTCAGGATAAACTAGAGGCAATCTCGGAGGAAAAGAACTGGGGATAAAAGAGAGGTCAAATGTTTTGCCCATGGTCCACACCAGGTAAGCAGCAGAGCTGGGATTTCCATGTCCTCTGACTCCAAATTGAGCATAATTTCCAATGTACGGCATTCCTCTTCCCAGAATTCCACATTCCATTTCTCTTCTCCGTGCATTTGCATGACTGTACTCAGGCCTAGTATGCCCCTCCTCCTTACTACTGACTCTTAGAATCCTTAACTTCTTTCAAGGGTTAACTCAATGGTCCAAACTCTGTGAGGCCACCCCCCCTCTGATTCCCTCAGGCGTCACTAAAGCCATCCTCCTCGAACTAGGACACATTCACTCATGTATACAAACCTGTATTTCTCTTATAAACTCCTTGAAGTCAGAGATTGGTTCATTTATTGTCTTTGTTACCCCAGAACCTGGCACAACGCCATCAGTTTTGATAAGCATTTATTGTGCACCTTGGACCCGCTTAATCAATACTCGTTAAATTGAGCTGAATTGGCATCTCACACATCAGGTCCTTGGAGCAGCCAGGAAAGCCCAAGGTAAGATCTGAAAGGAGCCAGGTCTTCTCCACGGGTTCTGATGCCATTTTCCAGGAGGAATTCCTGGGTCAGCACCCTGTTTAGAGATTCCTGAGCTCTGTCCAGCATGCTAGGCAATGTTACTTTTAGCTAAGAATGTCTGGTTCAAATATAGAATCCAGCAATGTAGGCATGAGGCGGATGGCTTCCTCATCTGTCAAAAAAGGGCGTTGGACAGGATGCTTCCTAAGGTCCCTTCCAGCTCTAAGATTCTATGAATTAGCCCCATCCCATTCCAGGAGCTGGGGACATCTTAAAATACTTCTGATTGAACAGCTGGGGGCTTATGAGAACTAAGTGCCACGTTTTAAAAGCTTCTAAGCCCAGGGTGAGCCATCTTCTCTCTTTAACCCATCCCACTGACCACACCCTTGGCACCCCCTTGCTCCAAGCCCCCACTAATGCTATTTTCTACCACACACCTGGACTAAAATCAGTCAGCCAGTCAGTCAGTAAACTTTTGTTAAACACCTACTATGTGCCAATCACCGTACGAAGCTCTGGTTATGGAAAGGTAAAAGCTGATTCCTGCTCTGAAAGAGCTCACAATGGGAGCTAATGGGAGAGACAATATGCAAATGGCTCAGTACTAACAAGCTTTATAGGGGATGAACTGGAGATAATTGCAGATAGAAGGCCCCTAGCATTAAGAGGGATCAGGAAAGGCTTCCTGTAGAAGGTGAGCTTGTAGCTGGGATTTGAAAAGGATAGGCAGAGTTCCCATTGGTGGCAATCAAATCAACCAATCACTCAATATTTATAAAGCACCTACTATGTGCCAAGCACTGTTTTAAGTCCTGGAGATACAAAGACACAAATGAATCAATCCTTGCCCTCAAGGTACTTACATTCTATCTATTGAGGGAAATAACATGTGTTCATGTAGAAATAGATACAAAATATACACAAAGTAACATGTTATTTCTGAGGGGATAGTGAAGTGCCTGTGTTTATTTTTCCCCATCTTCGAATCCACAGTGCCTAATGAAGCAGATGGCACACAGTAGGTACTCCATAAGCTCTGGTTCTTGACCCTGACAAGATAAGAGAAGATACTTCCCTCTACTTCTTTGCAGAGGTGAGAGACCACAGGTAGAATACTGTATAGATCGTCACTTTCCAGGTATATTGCCCAGTTTTGTTTAACTTTTTTTTATTTCTCCTTATTTTTGTTACGATCATAAGGGAAGACTCCTGAGAACGGGTAAGAGGAAGGTCACAGGGAGAAATGTTGATGATGTATAAACCGAAGATATTAATAAATAATCACTTGTTGAATTGGATCAAATTGAACATCACTAGTGCCATGGATGCCTCTGAAAAGACGTTTTGGACTAACTCGGATGCCTGGGCTCATCCCCAAGGCAGCCAGATCATTTGACAGACAGAAGCTGCTGGACAGGAGAAGCTGGTTCTGAGGCAAGGAGGGCAGGGCACGTGGGGACCTCCAATCTATTTCTGACAAGGGCTCGGCTGGGGTTCTGCTGTTCTCTTCACCTCATATTACATGGGCCCAAGAGATGAAACTCCCAAACCTCAAAGCCCTCAGACCTTGAGCTGCTTGCTCGCAGCTCCATCTGGCAAGTGACTCTTGCAAATCCACCTTCCTACAAAGATAACTTAATGCCTCCCTGGTCCCATGTGGCTCCAGTGAGAGGCTGCTTTCCTGGAGAACCAGCTGGCCAATCCCAGACAGCTTCCATTTTTCTAGGGCTCCCATGGGGTGGGGGTAGGAGTTCTGATAATTAACTTCCTTACTTCATAGAGGCTTCTCCAGCAGTGGAAACAATGGCAGAATGACCACCTGGGAAGGAGAGGTGGGGGGGAGAGCCCAACCCCAGCCATGAGCTAGGGACCAACTCTTCCCCAGATGGTGGAGTAGGAACTGGGAAGCTTGCCAAGACTACCTGCCAAAAGGAGGAGTTCTCAGATTCCTTATTATAAAGAGCTTTTTCTAAAACACATTTTTTTCTGTTGTATTTGCAATTAAAGTAAGTATAAAAAATAGATTGCAAGGAAGTTACAGAGTTCTTTCTATTGCCTCTTAATCAATCAACAAGCATTTATTAAGCACCTACTAAGTGCCAAGCACTAGACTCAACTCCAGGGATACAAAGGCAAAGTTGAAACAGTCCCTGCCCTCAAAGAGCTTAAATTTTAGAAGGGGAGATGACACGTACCTATACGGGGTATGCTGAAACTCTTAATGCAAAAACTTTTAGCTGCACCAAGACTGTTGGAATAATCTAGATACATACATATATTCATATATATATATATACACATAAGTAGAAACATAGATAGATAGATAGATAGATAGATAGATAGATAGATAGATAGATAGATAGATAGATAGAT